>NW_020173947.1:473256-480092 GCF_003031525.2 Neophocaena asiaeorientalis asiaeorientalis
TATATTATATATAATATTATTTTTTTTTATTAAACTGCCTCTTGCCCCGAGCTTTAAGCTGGGAAGGGCAAGGCACAGAGGCAAAATTAGACCAAAGTCATGTCTCCATATAATAGCTTATAATGACTCATATAACCCTACCTTGATCATAATCTATCTTTAAGATAAATTCTTCAAACAATTTTATTATTAATTTGAGAGCTTTATCAATTGCCTGTGTTGGAAGGACCATCACAGTTATTTACTTCAGCAATCTAAAGTACTTTTGACATAAAGTTCTGTCAGGCCAGGACTATAGTAGGATAGGTAAACAGAGAAGGTGCCAGGAGAAGCTTCTAGAGATACAGTACAACACTGATCACAATATTCAGAGGATATCAGCTGGCTCCTGGCCCAGTGATTGAGTTCTGGTAATAAACTGAGGATTAAACTGGTTGTTAGTGCCAGGAAGGCCTGATAGTAGGTTCAGCAAGTAAAAAATACCCAGTTAGATTTGACTTTCAGATAAACAACAAATAATTTTTAGTATAAACAACATTTGGGACATACTTATACTAAAAAAAAAATTCCATTGTTTATCCGAATACAAATTTAACTGGGTGTACTGTGTGCTATCTGGCAACTCTACCTTGCAACTGATAACAGTAACCAGAAGTCATAAGGACCAGGTTCAGATGCAATGTTCCCATCTCTAAAGAAAACAAAGCAGGGCTGCAATTCTGTAAAACAGGGCTGCAATTCTGTAAAAACTGAAGTACTCATCAAAAGTTTAAGACTGAGGTCAAGTTTCTTGAAGCAAGTCTCAAAATGTTTTGTGTTGTCAAGAAAGACAGTGAGAAAGTGTGTACTCAAACTTAGCTTTGAGTTATTAGAGAAGCAGAGGAATCTGACATGTTGTCACACCATTGGGCTTATGACTCCTTAAAACCCTTGGCTAGAAGTAATGTTATTTAATGTCTAGGACTGGAATAAAACATATGGGAATCACAGTGTACTCAGTGGCGAAGCTTGGACATTAATGACAGCAGGAAACGTTAATGAAAGAAGATTGGTCATTGCATTTAAAAAATTCTGAATCTTAACAATTTACTTGGATTTTATCTGTTACTCTTTATTGAGCTCTGGTCTCTCAGTATACACTTGGGTACCAGCTGTTCTCTTGACTTTTTTATTTGTTAATTTTACTCATTGCCTTGCTGAGTCTCATTCTGAATTTTAACCTTTCAAATAAATTCACTTTGATTTTTAAAACATTAAAGTTTATATTGTGCCTTAAAAAGCAGGCTTCGCTTTTCCGAAAGTGTAGCACCAAATGACGTATTTACAGTCAGATTTCTTGAAATGAAGCAATTTGAATTTAATCTGTTATTTAAATATCTTAATACCCATTGTGTATGAGAAAAGGTCAATTCAAATTTTGTATTTTGGTATTGCTTATGATTTTGGAAACACCTGAATCTGGTTTTATTTGTTCTTAAGGGTCATTTGGTTGAGGCTCAAAGCATTATGGACAATTATTCTAGATAATTTTTTCTTTAGATTTAAAATGAAATATTTGTCTTTAAGAAATACAAATGTTTTAGTATCTTAAACTTAATAATTATAAGTAAATAAGGGCAGGTGTTGCCCAAGAGCCATAATCCTATTAATCTCTGAAATACAATACTCTTTGTAAGCTGGAGGTAAATATACATATTATTAACCTATTCATCTGAAGAATTATGTTGTACTAGCCATATATAAATATATGCTTTTTGTACAGAAATATACTTCTATCCAATTAATTATACCAGTTATATAATTTTTAAAAATTCTACATTAAACTTCAGGAGTAATTAATGAGTATAGGATTAATATAATGTAAACAAATACACTTCATCATACATTTCTTTTACTAGCTTAAGAAACAGTGATTTTGATATGTTTCCTTTAATAATAGGCAAAATCACAAACACATTTTATGACACAAGAAAAAATAGTTTACTTATGTCTAGAATTTGACCCTAGCTAGACTCTCAAAATATGTATTTTTTGTAGCTGTGAGTATTGATTCTTCATGTCAAAATGAAGGTTACAAATGCACAGTATATTTTGGTAGAACAATACAGATAATATAATTGGTAAAAAAAGTGGATTATTTAAGTAGCTAGCTAAGAGTTCATAATTTTAAACAAAGTAAAATAGTTTATAGGTATCACTCAACAGCTGATTAAGTGATTTTCAGTCTTTTCAAAGCACCGATAGGACTTCCCTGGTGGCGCAGTGGTTGGGGGTCCACCTGCTGATGCGGGGGGCGCGGGTTCGTGCCCTGGTCCAGGAGGATCCCACACACCGCGGAGCGGCTGGGCCCGTGAGCCATGGCCGCTGAGCCTGCGTGTCCGGAGCCTGTGCTCCGCAGCGGGAGAGGCCACAATAGTGAGAGGCCCACGTACGGCAAAAAAAAAAAAAAAAAAAAAAAAAATGCAGCACCGATAAACCATTCTCCCATCAATAGCCATTACTCTTCAAGACAATGATTCTTCACAGGATAGAAGAGACACAAGTTGTCTTATGTGGAACTGTAGCCAGCTCTCCTGAGCAAAGCATGAAATTAAAACAACTATCCAACTAATTCTAAGCTCTCCACCTATTCACTCTTCCCCTCCCCTTCCTCTATTGAGTATGATTGTGTTAACAGTGAGGGCCTCTATCATATCAAAATTGGGGCTATGATATATCTGAGAACTTGAACCGAATACAATAATTTATATGGATGGTTTCAGGCAGGTACAAGTGTGTCCACAACATCTAGGGGTAGGAGGCACTGAAAAGCAAAATTTAAGATAGAGCCATGGTGGGGTGAGAGATATGGATCAATAATGAAATCCCTTTGGAAAATCTCCATGGTAAAAGAAAAAATCCTGTCTGATGGACTGTCCATGACAAGATCTAGGGGAGAAAATACTTTCAGTGGCTTGCTGTATTGGGGCTATTTAGGAGATAAGGCTGAAAACTTGAAGAAAAGTGAGAGGAATTCCAGTAGTGATTCAGACTGGTATAAGAGAAGATACGAAATAATGCTAAGGTAATCCCTAAGAGAAGATTAGGAGATCTGGCATAAGCTATTAAATCAGAGGCTTTTGCATATAACTGATAAGGTAACATCATTGTTATCCCCAAGCAGGGAAGGCATGGAGGTTTTTCACTTAACAGTTGACTTTTTGGGTTATACTAAACAAAGTGTTCAGTCTGTGTTTCATTCCACATGACGAATAAATTAGGCTTACATGCTTGAGTAGCTATATTTATAATTAAGCATATAAAGAGCTTTTATACTCAAGGAGAACTTTAAAAAAATCTAATCCTTATCAAAACTTTCCTTTGATAACTTATATTTGTCCTCCAATCCAAGTGAAATTTTCAGTTTGTGATTTCTTAACTCCTCTTACAAGTTTACAATACTTTACTTGCAATTCCCAAATCCAGAAAGTTCTGAAACCTACTTTTAATGTATGCCATCGGTAGCAAAGACTGAGGAAACCTTTCACTTGTTGAGAGAGAGAGAGACAGAGACAGAGAGGGAGGGCAAAGATGGAAGGAAGGAAGACAAAAAAAAGAAAGTGGATCTGATTTGGACTGATATGAGGCTATTTACAATATTTTACTTGTTATACAGCTTAGTGTAAATATTCTTATGTCATTATTTTAATATTTTGATTATAGATCTGCTTACACTCTTTTAAAGGGGTATTCCATAATATATAGCATATATAACTCTCTAAAATATTTTTAAAATTTGAATTTTGAAACACATCTGTCACCAAGGGTGAAGAGAAAGGGTCTAAGGTTTTTGGACCTATAGTGAAATGGATTATAGAAGATCAGAATTAAGTAAATGAGGGCTTGGGTAGTTCCACTTAACAGATGAATTAATAGCTGCAGTAGTCTGCTGGCCTGCCTTCCTCACTCTCTTCTCTACTTAAATATTTACTAAGTAGTAGATCAATGTTAGCTACTTGACATACAACTATAAGCAAGACAGTCACAGTTCATGTCTTAGTGGGTCTTACAGTGTAGGAATTAGGCAATTTCATCAGAGTGTAAGTATTATATCAGAAGATATTCAGAATATTTCAGGAGCATTTAAGAGATGTACAAAACCTGGATGTTAAAGTGTGGGGAGTTTAACTGCTCAGCATAATAGAGCGAGAAGAATTTGGAGCTCCTAGGAACTATCAAAGGAAAAAAATGGAGAAATAGGGTCATTAATACTTACATAGCAGTTACCTATAAAACAGGCACTGTTCACAGCAACCCTGTGAAATAGGTGCTATTAATATCCCTGTTTTGGACTTTCCTGGTGGCGCAGTGGTTAAGAATCCGCCTGCCAATGAAGGAGACATGGGTTCAATCCCTGATCCCACATACCGCGGAGCAACTAAGCCGGTGGGCCACAAAGACTTAGCCTGTGCTCTAGAGCTCAGGAGCCACAACTACTGAGCCCACGTGCCACAACTACTGAAGTCCGCGTGCCTAGAGCCTGTGCTCTGCAACAAAAGAAACCACCACAGTAAGTCCGCGCACCACAACGAAGAGTAGACCCTGCTCGCTGCAACTAAAGAAAGCCCACACACAGCAAGGAAGACCCAACACAGCCAAAAATAAATAAATAAATAAATAAAAATATCCCTAACAGGGACTTCATGACATGAAAAAAACAGGCAAGATACAATTCATATAAGCATTCACATGCAAATGTGTTTTAGCAGCAGCTCTTTCCTCTTGCCTGTGTTCTTTTGCAAGGTGAAAGGGTCCTTTCCCACATTAAATTTGATCCACCTAAACTGGATTAGGGGCTAAGTTTCTGAAAGGCTAATGAAAGGTTGTATCTATCATTTCTGCCAGGTTGATATTATCTTATCTGTTTACAAAATCATATGATCAATTGTCAGAGACACAGAACCATCTGTCTCCAATTGTAATCCTGAATAGAATTATTGGAGCCAATTTAATGGTATGAAAGTTATAACAATTCTACTACCAATTTGAAGGCAAAAATAACTTCTTTGCTTGTTTCCAGCAAAATGACCCATCAATCACAGCATTCATTATATTTTTTAGAAACTGATTCTGAGTGTGTACCATTATATTTAATTTTTTTCTAAATATAAGTAGAATAAATGCATGAGATTGGGGATTTTAAGGAAAGATAAGAGGGCTTTGTAAGAAGCATTAAAACAAAATCTTTATTAAACATTATTTTAAGTACAAATATAAAATCAAATAGTTTAAATAAATGTAAACATAATAAATAATTTTTATAATTGACTTTTTCCTCAAGAGAACTATATTTAGAATCATACTTGAACTATGACACCTCTGGTGTATATCATAAAAAGTAGCACTGTGTTTTGGTTTTACCTTATATAAAATTCATAGTACAAAAATACTTCTTACAACTATAATAGATGATTGTACTGAGAATTAAATTTGAGGTACAGTGTCTCCAATCTCAGTATTTGATGGCTCTCTTATAGACCTGAGACACAGGGTAGCTTATTGGATTTTATAGAACCAATAGGAGTCTTTTTAATCTATTTACATGTGTTTCCACAAAAAACTATTTTTTAATCAAATACTAACAATTATGCCAACTTTCTAAGTTACTTTAGATTCTAATAGGAGAGAATGTTTATATGTAAAAAATGAAATAGAATTCTTCTTTGGAATGAAAAGTTTCTTTTTAGGTATTTATTATGAAAAACTTGGCTACTTTCTCCTTAAATCTCATATTATACCATGGTTAGGTGTGGTTCTAAGAAATCATTTACTCTGTAGCCAATTTTTTAATTTTTATAATAAAATCCCATGTGAACCATTATTCTTGAGATGAGAGAAAAGCCATATGGTTATAATGTATGCTGTCAGATTCCTTTAGTGAAGTAAGAGGATGCTGATAAAACTTAACCCAGCATTTAAAACAACCTAAAACATGTGTTTCAATGAATACATTTTTCACGATCTACAGCAAAATTATAGGGATCACTATTATACATAGATAACTGTTAAGCTTCACTTTCCTAGTGGTTTGTCAATAAAATTTAGGACAAATTTATGGGATATTTCTAAGAAATATGTCTTCTTCTCTAGTTGTATTTTGTAATGTTTTAAATAAAATTATTAGAAATGCATGAAAAAACTGAAGCATTGTGTGTCGATTCCATTTTGAACTGAACTCTATCCAAACAGTTGATCAATGCTTCTTTGCAGCACATGGATACCTTACATACTTCTGTTTTTGCATTGATAAATCTAAATTTCAATTCTCCTCTCTATTTAACTGCATACTCTTTGAGGACCAACAATGACAGTATACACTTCTCTTTATCTCAGCATTGTGCCTAGTACATAGAAAGATTCGATAAATGTTTGTTGACCTAAATTTAAATCTTTGTTTAATCATGGAAAATTGTTTGTACTGACAGCAAAATACATCTTCCTTTTATTTCTTGTAGTGGATTTTTTTTTTTTTTTTTCCCCGCAGAAAGAAATTCACATCAGTAGTCTAGAGTGAGTGTCTATAACTGGGCATATTATTAGAGTCTTGAAAAATCAGTAAAAGATCCAGAGTAGAGGGCTTCCCCGGTGGCGCAGTGGTTGAGAGTCCGCCTGCCAATGCAGGGGACATGGGTTCGTGCCCCGGTCCGGGAAGATCCCACATGCCGCGGAGCCGCTGAGCCTGTGAGCCATGGCCGCTGAGCCTGCACGTCTGGAGCCTGTGCTCCGCAACGGGAGAGGCCACAAGAGTGAGAGGCCCACGTATCGCAAAAAAAAAAAAAAAAAAAAAAAAAAAAAAA
>NW_020173947.1:480191-490625 GCF_003031525.2 Neophocaena asiaeorientalis asiaeorientalis
CCCCCACCCAAAAAAAAAAAAAAAAAAAAAAAAAAAAAAAAAAAAGATCCAGAGTAGAATCAAGTCAATAGCACAGCACAGCACAGCAAAAAAGTGTTAACTGAAAACAAATCATGAGCATGGAAGATGGTCCTGGCTGGTGATGGATAATATTCAGAAATATGTGGGAGGTAAATTAATATGAAGTATAGTTTTTAATTGACAATTAATCCTAAGTTTTTTCCTGAGCTCTAGATTTCTAATTTTGTACCAGATAGCTCCACCTAAAATATGTTGTAGGTTCTTCAACCTTTCTTGTTTGAGAAACACCACAACCACCTAGGATCTCCATTCTCCCCCAGAACTCTGGGGAGTCGTCTTTAGCCAACTTGGCTCACTCGACCTACTTAATATCTCTTTAAGCTATCTCTCTGTTTTGCATATTTCTTTATTTCCTTTAATACATATCTTTATCATTTCTTGCATAGCTTGCCACAAAATCCTTCTAAATTGTCCTCTTGCTTCAGGTATGGTAACTCCCTAATCCATTCTTATAGTCAAAGTAACAGTAATATTTCTGAAGTTCAAAGGTAAATCTCTACTTAAAACTTCCCTACCACAATCAGTAAAATCTCAAATTCTATAAAAATATATTCATTCCATCACGTTCACTAAAATCTCAAATTCAGTAAAATTCCCAATTCTGCACACAAAAACCTTTCATTACATGACCTTTCAGCCATCTCTACGCTTATGCTATTTTCAAACATGTACTCTATACTGCAGTCATAACTAAAGGCACATTTTTGGCCTATAAGATGCTGTTCATTTTCTGGGAATACAGCAATCCCACACTCTTTCCTCTACCCATACTTCATCTATATTCAGCAAAAAAACCATCTTTGAACCATCTTCCCAGTTTTCAAAGACACATTTTTCCCTCACATATGCTTTTATAGAACTTTATGAATGTTGAATATTGCACTTACCATTTCTTTAAATATTTAATTTTATTGTTCTTCTCACTAGAATAAGCCTTTCAAGGACAATGTATGAAATGGACTCTTTCCATCTACAGTACATAGCAAAATGCCTGGCACTCAACTGACTGATGTCAGTGACTTCAAATTTCATGTTGATGCTGCATTTTTTTTCCATACTCTTCTTTTTACTTCCTCTGCATATTCACAACCAAAATCTCTAACATGTTCGTTTTTCACTTTGAAAACACAAATGCTTATATCTATTACCTGTGAGAACACATATAGACTGTAACACTTATTTAGTCCTCAATAAAACACACTACTCTACAATTTTTTTCACCTTTTGTATGTGTTTCCTTTTTCCAACTTAAATGTTTCAAATATGTTCTATGCTTTTGACCTTCATTGAATTTACATAATTAGGATGGCCATGCAAGGCAGTTTGCCTGGGAAAAAAGTCTGTTTACTCCCGAGGCCCAGAGCATTTATTATTTTCTCTCCCTCCCACTCTCAAAATTGTTCAAGTTTAGATACTAAATAATTTGGTAACACAACAATCAGTATCTATTTCACTGTTATTTATTTATGTTTACTAGTATTGAATATGAATATTTATAGAATAAGTAAGAAATTACTAAATCTGTTGACCTCAGGGTGATACAAACTGCAAGGAGCAAGAGAGAAAAAAGGTTCAAAGAAGAAATGGGTATTAAATGGACTGAACTAGAAATATGAATTTTAGACAAGTTATTATTCTTTAAGTGGGCATAAGTAACTTTGGTGAAATAATTCAGAAGGGTAGATGTACCACGAGGAAAGCCTGTAGTTTGAAGAAACTCAAATTTTGCTAACTTTTCTTTATTTCAATGACTAAATAAAGGTCTATAATAATATGCAAAGTTTACTTTTCTTTCCTAAAATTACCTGTGTTTAAATGAGAGATTGTAATACACTAATAGTACAGAAGTAATGGTCTTTCATAAAGAAAATTAAACTCAGAAAGTAATCTTTATATTATATTTGGGCTTTGAAGACATTCATTTACCACTTCTGAGTTTTACATTCTTTTCCACGTTATGTAAGTTTTGACATCAAAACTTTGGAATAAGGAATACAAGTTATATAAACGTAACATTAAGCAAAAGCAAATGATCGAATTATGTAATAATATTTTTTATGAAAGGCGTAAAGGATATAGTATATGATTGTTGCCTTCACTCTTTGGCTTCCACATTGCTAAGAAAATATTTTGAGACTTTTAAGCTGAGTAACTCTATAGATCAGAGCTTTATACAAAGCCAGAACTAGCTGATTCATCAGAAAAATCTGTTAACCACAAGACAGAAATTTTTTTTAAATCAACTATTTTCTATGGATCTAAGCCATAAAATGATGCAGAATTATGGCTCAGAAGGTAACTCCCTTCTACTAGAGCCTGGTATCCTGGATTTAGCAGAAATATTTTCTCTTAGTGATTTTCTGAAATTCTTCAGGCAAAGTTTTCTTCTAATTTAAGGGATTAACAAATGTATGGAAGTATAATTTTTTTAAATATTATTTTATCTTGACATAGACTTCCTATTTTCTGAAATATCTGCATTTTCTCCCTTCATTACACACACACACACACACACACACACATGCGTGCACACACACAATTTTTAGTCATTTTTAAGGATTATCTGCTTTACAATTCTACTACCTCTCTCTTCAAGGTATACTCAATATAACAGTTTTAAAATATCAAGGTAATATTTGAAGATGAAAAATATATTTAAATCATTGTAAACTATGCATCAAGGTAATAATTAGTAATTTGTAAACAATCTAAAATATTCTATTTAATCATCTTGGCACCAAATGTGTACGTGTGTGTGTATTAGATCCAGTAATCAACCAACCACTGCAAGTCAGACGGAAGAGTGCAGAGGCACGCCCTTTCTTCACAGTCAAGACTCTCCACATGAAAGCCCACAGTATACTCTGAAGCCTCTTGTAGGGTTGTTCTAGACTCAAGAGGCCATATACTTCTGATGGTTGGGGGCTCCTATAATTGCATGGTAAATATAGTTCTCTAACTTCTCATTGTAAATTAATACTTTGAAGTTTGAGGTTTTTATATTTATATACTACTTATAAATCTCAAAAGCACAAGCCAATCCCAAAGAGACAAGTCAACTCTATGGACAAAAATGAGGATGTTTGATCTATAAGTCTGGTCCAAACTATTGACTTCAATGAATTAAATAGGATTATGTAACTTTTGGAGATCTCATTGAGAGTGGCTGGGTTTCTCACCTGATATTCTCACATACCCTAATCACTACTACAGTCTACGTTTGAGGCAAGACAAGTTTGAATTTTAGGCTTAAAAAAATCACTATGGAGAACTGTCTCAGACATACTCCTTAAAATTTAACACATACTTTTAAGGTTTTTATTCTGCATGAAAATAGAAAGTATGCCAGTTTTATTTTATGTAAAACTGGTTTGCATTCCTGGTTTTATAAAAATATAACACAAAATTTATTACAAGAATAATTTAACTTGTATTAGTCTCACAGCACATGTATACTAGGGTTCACTTATTTAATCAGCTCCCTGTAATACAAGGCAATGATAGTGGCATTCAGTGTTCATTGTGACCATTAGAGTGAACCAAACATTCCTGTAAATTCTTTTGGAATCTTCTAGTGACTATTTTGAGTCATCTATTCAATCTGAGGAAGATCCAAATATAAAAGCATCACTTAAATTGGACCAAGTTGTCCTGCCCCGATTTAATTACAGTGGGAATATTCTACATGTCTATAAAATCTACAGATCATTTTCAAATAAACCTAGGATACTTAAACAATTTGAAGACCTTGGAATATCTTTCTATACACAGGTTCCATTGTTCAACATCCTCATCATTTATTTATTTCGCTTTTCTCACTGAAGTTTTCTCAGTGTGGGACTTCAGTCACAAACCTAGTTTGACTGTCTTTTTAAATTAAATCTAATTAATAATTATCATATCAAGCATGGATTTCATTTGCTCTAGAAATGAAAAAGTAATTCACTATCCTTCAAATGAGAGAATCTTGCAAAAGCTAACACATATTTAGTAAAAGTTTTATAAAATTAATTCAATTTAATTCAAGCTGCCCTGATATGGCCCTATCCTCAAAGTACTTATAGTATCTAGATATCATTTTAATAATAAGCAGCCTAACTAAAAATGTCATTATGATAAGCAAAATTATTTCTCAAGAAGATATTCACTGACATTTAATTATATGCCATTACTGTACCAGACTTTTATGTATCATGTTTCATTTAACAATCACAACAATCCCGTCAGTTCTATTAGCAAAGAAAAAACTGAGTCTCCAAGAAGTTAAAAATCTTGCCCAAGATCATACAACTCTTTTGTGGCAAGTCAAGATTAGTTTACAGGCCTGCCCAGCTTGAATGGGCAAGACCTTTATATAGTGGTATATATCCCTCTTTCTGAGAAATAAAATTAAAGTTTGCTTATTAAATATGAAAATTTTGATTTACTTGATAAACATAAGACAGTCTAAAATCAAGCATTGTTCACTACAATTAATGTTTTTCCTAAAGTAGTTTGTTTCTACATGATATACACATTTCTTTAGAAGCATGTATGTGTGTGTGTGTATTTGTGGTAGACATGAAGACATGAGCCAATGTGACTTTTTCTTCTATGATACCCTGTAAATTTACGAGACTCTTAGGTATCTTGTAGACAAAGGCAGGCCCTTTCTCCTCTATAATTACTAGAATTGGCCATGATAACTAAGGTACAAATAGAGATTAAATTTAATATTTGTGCCAACTTTTAATAATATTTTCAGAATCCTCAGGGATATGACATTTAACTGTATGAGATTAGGGAAGGGAGCACACAACTCATAAAAAGCAAAAATGTAATATGCCAGTAATACATTCCACTACATTTGCAAGGAAAATAGCCAAATTTTAAAACATGCACCCTTAGGTGGGGTTTTGATGAAAATGCATCTCTAAGGCACCATTAGGCTCAAGGTGATGTCAAAAGTCTCTTCTCTTAATTAGCTCACTCTTTACGGTTTCAATTTGTTATTAAAACTATTCTTCTACAGAAAAAGGAGTATGAGTTTGCTGTGCTAGGATAAGACTGAGATCAGCTTAGAATACATGAGTCAGGCTGTATATCTCACAAAGATTAATTGTGTCTTCTTGATGCTTTATATAACCAAATGGAATATTCCTTCCACGTGAGCTTTTGGCCTGTCCCTGTAAACTATAACTGTGAGAATTAAGAGAAAAGTTGAGAACTCTCAGATACATTTCCCAACATTTTATAAATGTTCTGCCCTTTAGCTAAACAGACTAAATATCCTTAGTAGGGTTTTCTTTCATTGTTTGTTAGAGAGTACACACATACACACACCCACACCCACACACACCCCGCCTCCTCCCTCACACATACCACATATACACACAAAAGAAAAAACAACTCATTACATATTCTGGAACTCTTTTATCCCCAAAGAATGTTGGATAGCATTGAGGATTGGAATATCATCATTTTAATTAAATTTGGGGGTTTTTTTGCAGACTGATAACATTTTTTAAAAATTTACTTACACAAGATGTACACACTCTAGAGAATTGTGGATTAATCCCCTTTTAAATGACCAAGACTGATTCTGAAAGTGGACAACAGTGAAAAGTTATCAAGGGACCTGATATTTCCCAAAGTAAGTCTGTCAGCTATAGATCCTTTAATGTTAATGTAAGAATAACACATTCCAAATCACACACACAAACAGCACATATACAAATTTGGCTGCCATCTAAAGAATGTATTCATATTTCTATTCTAGGAATTAAACTACATGGCTATAAATATAAAATTGGCATCTGTGTAAAGTATTTCTAAACATCAGTCTGAAAGAAAAAATCACAGCTGTTGCTGTGTCATATTTGTGTATGTGTTTTTGTGAATGTGTGTGTGTGCGAGGTGTAAGAGAGATTATAATCTTTATAAATTACCTAGCAGTAATGCAAATGTTCAGAAAGAGTACTGGACCAGGAGTTGAAAATGAGTTCCAGGTTCCAACCTTGCCATTTTACGTACAAAGGCAGCCACTTAATCTATTTGAGACTCTGTTCTCCAGTTGGAATATGTCTGAGGTTCCTTTGTCTTCTAAAATCCCAACCATGTAAATTTTACACTCCTCGGAACTTTCTTCTTTCCTAGTCATTTTTGAAGGTACTATTGAATAGGGGGAAAAAATGCAAGACTTCCAGTAGGTGTTAAAAAACAAAAAAGGCAAGAAGAAACAAACAATTCAAACAAGAATCATTCACATCCTACAGGACAGTTACGAAGTAGTTTCAAATACATGTGCAACTAAAGTTAGATTATCACTTAAAAATACCACTACTGGGCTTCCCTGGTGGCGCAGTGGTTGAGAGTCCGCCTGCCGATGCAGGGGACACGGGTTCGAGCCCTGGTCTGGGAAGATCCCACATGCCGCGGAGCGACTAGGCCCGTGAGCCACAACAACTGAGCCTGCGCGTCTGGAGCCTGTGCTCCGCAACAAGAGAGGCCATGACAGTGAGAGGCCCGCCCACCGCGATGAAGAGTGGCCCCCGCTTGCCACAACTAGAGAAAGCCCTCGCACAGAAATGAAAACACAACACAGCCAAAAATAAAAAAAAAATAAATTAAAAGAAGGCTCAACATTTGAAAAAAAAAATACCACTACTGTTCTAAAATAAAATTATTTATAAACTCCCTTCATGACTCTCCCTAAGATCTATTTTGATTGAGTGGGAATCAATCATAAAAATATGAAAGCAGAAGTTTTTGACATTGTTAATGATAAATGTACAAAAAATTAACTATAGGAATTTAGAATATAGATATTTCATAGACCAATGAAAGTTCAAATCAGTGTGCTTGTCAGAAAAAGGTGTATACTTTTCACTCATGTTTGGTGATGTAAGAATCGTCTATCTAACACCTTCTTCATAGAATTTTCTACCAGGCTAGTTAATACTATTCTGCTAACTTGTTCTGTGAGATGGAGTGGAAGGATCGTTGAACTGTGACTCAAGAAAGACTGAGTTGTAGTTTCACTCAGTTTACCTAAAAATAGTTACCCTCTGTTGCCCTAAACAAACCATCTGAATAAACAAATTGGAGTCTAAGGTCTCTATCAGCTAAATCTGTGTAATTATTTTACTGGAAAGAACATGATACTCAGATTTATAAATATACACATATGATACACATATATTCACCCATATACAAGACATAAGTTGTTAAGTGCTAAGTGGATTTTTCTCCAAATTATAAACCTGTTTCACATTTGAAAAGAACTTTAAATTCTGTAACATTTGGAAGAAAAAAACCAATAAACATGAGTTAGAAAAACCCTGTGCCTGGTCTTCTGATATTAAGAAACACCTTTCTAATGAACAAAGATATTCAAAATATTCAAAACAAAAATATTATATAACTTTAGAATTATTTATTACAAGAATTAATAATCATACTTTTACAAAGATTCCCAGTTGTACTCAGACTATTGTCAAAACTTCAAGGAAAAAAAAAAAAAAAAAAAACAACTTCAAGGAGTTACCAGATACCATACATCTATTCACTGCTGAAAAAGCCATTCATTTATCTGACATATAAAATTTGTTCAGAAAAAAGAACTTGAATACAAAGCCAGCTATTTTTAAACTAGGAAATCATAGTGAGATCAATAAGAAAAATATGCAAACCTAAAGAAATTTTCAATAGAGGTATTTAGAATTTCTTATTTTTTTCCTAAAAGAAAATAAATATATGTATACATATTCAAATTTTATAATAGCATGCATTATGGAAACATATTTAAATATATGTGTATCATTCACTCAAAAGTATTTTTAATAAGCTTTTTATATTAGAACAATTTTAGACTTATTGAATCACTGTGAAAATACTACAGAGAGTTCCCATATACCCCATACCCAATTTCCCCTGTTATAAACATCTTACATTAGTACGGTACATTTGTCACAATTAATGAACCAATATTGAATCACTGTTATTAACTAAAGTCCATACTTCACTCAGATTTCCTCAGTTTTTACCTACTGTTCTTTTTTTAAAAATTAATTTATTTTATTTTATTTTATTTTTTGGTGTGTTTCTGCTTTATAACAAAGTGAATCAGTTATACATATACAAATATCCCCATATCTCTTCCCTATTGCATCTCCCTCCTTCCCACCCTCCGTATCCCACCCTTCTAGCTGGTCACAAAGCACCGAGCTGATCTCCCTGTGCTATGTGACTGCTTCCCACTAGCTATCTATTTTACATTTGGTAGTGTATATATGTCCATGCCACTCTCTCACTTCGTCCCAGCTTACCCTTCCCCCTCCCCGTGTCCTCAAGTCCATTCTCTAGTAGGTCGGCGTCTTTATTCCCATCTTGCCCCTAGGTTCTTCATGACCTTTTTCTTTTTAGGTTCCATATATATGTGTTAGCGTACGGTATTTGTTTTTCTCTACTGTTCTTTTTTGATTCCAGAATCCTATCTAGGATACTAAATTACATTTAATGGTCATGTCTCCTTAGGCTTCTCTCGGCTGTGACATTTTCTCAGACTTTCTTTGCTTTTTGATGACCTTGACAGTTTTGAGGATTTCTGGTCAGATATTTTGTAGAATGCCCCTCAACTTGGGACATGAGTACACAGGAATAGTGTGTTTTAAGGAGGAAGACCACAGAGGCCAAGTACCATTTTCATCACATCATAGCAAGGGTATAGTATCAGCATAACTTATCACTTATCACTTGTTAACCTTGATTACCTAGCTTGATGTAGTGTTTGTCTGGTTTCTCCATGTCAAGTTATTCCTTTGTTTTCTCACTTTCCATACTGTACACTTTGGAAGAAAGTCTCTAAATGAAGCTAAAACTTAAGGAGTATGGAATTATGCCTACCCCTCCCTAAGACTGAAGTAGTTACATAAATTATTTGGAATTCTTTTCAATGGGAGATTTACCTATTCTACCTTATTAATTACTAACTAGCTAACTGATTAATTAATTAATTTACATCAGTATAAATTTATGGATATTTATTTTATACTTTGGATTATAACCCAATATCACTTTACTTATTCTGTTGCTCAAATTTTTCCACCTTTGGTCATTGGGAACTCTTTTGGATGCCCCTTGTATCTATTTGATATACTCCATCATTGCAGGTTTTAACATTTTATGATCACTTCCTTAGTTCCTGGCACACAAGATGATCTAGGCTCATCTTGTATATTTCCTGCCCCCATCCTAGATTCAGTTATTTCTCCAAGGAGCACTGGTTCTTTTCATTGAAGAATGGTATTAGAAACCAAGATCTAGGTGCTGGGTATCAAGAGAGATCTAATATGCAATTTTAAATGTCTTTCAAACATTTTAATCATAAAATTAATAATGAAAGTTTAGTTTCTATTCATAAGCTGCACTTATATAAATAATATATTATATAATTATTTAATAATGTTGGATCTCTATAATTTTCACCTGCTCACAATTCATCTAAAGCAAACCCCTCAGTGGGATGAAGAGCATCAAAGACTTCTAAATATTGAGGGGAGCTTCTTCAGTTACCCACGAGCTACGTGTACACAGTGTACTGGAATATTTCCCTGCAGTGATTATTTTAGACCACATTCCAGGGAAATATGTCTTCACATACAGATATTGAGAGGTACCTGTTGCCTCTATGGGCACTGCATCCTATCACCTTGAATTAGGAAAACACTGACAATTTTGCAGAGTCCAGTCTAATTATTATATCTATTCAGAATTTATGCTTAATTCTCTTATACAGCTCTTTTATGAAACTACTCAAATATGCCAGGAAGTAGCACAATAGACTTATTTAAAAGTAAGTCAGAGCCAAATTTAAATAAATGGTCTCACAATATATTGGAATGTAGAAACTTAAAAGAATTTTTTTAAGTGTTTTATCAGAAATATTATATAACTAAGAGTTTTTTCATACACATCTGAATTTATGAAGTTAGTTTCTTTGCAAGCGTTTCTGAATGGATTTCACAATAATAATATGGAACTAGAAAGAGTGCTGGCTTGGAAATTAGGAGCCCAGGGTTTTGACCTGGAAATCTGGGCATTTTCAAGCTGGGTTATCTTCAATAAGTCCCTGAAACTCAGAGATTTTACTTTCCTCTGTAAAATGAAACAGCTGAACCAGATGATTTCAAAGTCCTCTTTAAGTTCTTAAATGCTATGATACCATTTTTCTGAAAATTTGCTAGATGTTAAACATGTCATTTTATGAGTAACATGAAAAGTCACAAAATCACAAATACACACACACACACACACACACACACACACACACACACACACACACACACACACACACACACAATTTTTTCTCTCTCT
>NW_020173947.1:490663-501362 GCF_003031525.2 Neophocaena asiaeorientalis asiaeorientalis
AAAAAAAAACAAAAACACAAACACACACACACACACACACACACACACACACACACACACACACACACACACACACACACACACGGTATTTTTCCTATCTTGGTGTAAGAGCCTGACTCCATTTTTGATGTTCGACCATTGACCTACTGACAAAAGCATTTAGGCTTCCACTCTTCCTTTCTCCACCAATACATATCCGGTACTTCCTTTTATACTTTCTTTATAAAAAAAGCTAGTCACTGGTGGCAAGTTTGAATACTGCAGCCCTTGCCTTGGATGGAACCATCGTCCAGCCCCACTCACTAGTCACCAAAAAGGCCCAACTCTTACTATGCTTTTTGCACATGCCTTTCCACCCTGTGTTGCACCTACCTTTCTCTCTCCAGAAGTCCCTTGTGTGAATAATAAACCTTCTTTCAAATTCTTTGCTGCTCGAAGTTGCATCAGCCTCTGCATCCAATCTATTAATTGGGATGAGATCCATTCCATATCTGTGGAGAGATCACAAAACATTTGTTAATAAATGTTATTTCACTTACCATTTAAGAACAATTATATAATCCACACTATGTTCTCATAAGATGGCCTTGTCTCAGCACCTTGAAATGAAAGATAATTTAACTACCTTTTCTACATCAGAAAAAAAAGTAATTACTTTGTTGTTGCAGTTGAAGTGTAGTGTAAGATTGCTTTTGAGAATGTTATTCTACTATCCACTCGATTCCACTCATGGTTACCTTTTTAAAATGTATATCATTAATAGATGAAAAAATGCACTCTGAAGAAGATTTTCTCCATGGAGCTTTATCTGGGAAATTACCCATTATCTTAGAGATCAATGAACAGGGTTTAATAAATATGTTTGTTGATGCTTTTATTCAAGGTAAGAGCATAAAACCAAGCAAGAAGTTATGTCACATTATTTCAATATGATTTTTCTGATCCTAGAATGTTATTCCTTAGGGGCAGGAGCACCATTATATGGTTAATTTTCATTTCCTTAAAACCAATAAGGACTTATACTAAATTTTCAACCACACTGGGAATTGTCAGGACTTTGATCAATAAGATACAGCTACTGTAATTAAAGTCTTCACACAACAATTCGTACCTCATGGTTCATGTGAAACTCTGGTACCTGACTCTTCAGTCAGGACCAGAAAGTAAAAAAATCAGAAGCTTTGTGGAACTTTTGATGAAATGCCACAAAGAAAAAAGCAGAGTAAGATAGCTTCAAGGTACTGTGAAAAAAATTCTATACAGCCTGACATGGATAGCCAGGGCAAACTAAAAACTGATAATGACTGATGATGATAGATAAAATATGACATCCTATAGGAGTATTCCTTCTAGTTCCTCACTGGTAAAAACATGGTAGGACCAAGGATTCATGTGAGTCTTAAAATGCTAAAATTTTATATGTTATTTGTTTTGATGTATAAGCATTGTTATAATAATTATTTAATTTGCACAAATAATTATAAATTGAGTATTTTAATACAGAAGTTATATGACTGGATCATGTTAATAAATTTTTTAATTCACTGCTATGATTACTCCATTATTTAGCCAAAGTGCAACTGTTTTATGGTGATAGCTTCCCAAATTACAGGTTTGAGGTCTAAGAATGGTAATCAACTTGAATCTTACAAGTAGTGGATTTCAATCAGAATTTTTTAGTCAGTTCTTCTTGTTTGTATACTTACAATCAAAGTCCAGAGTCTATTTTCTGATTTTTCTCTTTATCTCTTATTCTGTTTTAATTTGTTTCATTAGATGGAGTCCATAAATGTTGTTCAAAGTCATAAACATCAAGAAAAGAGCCATAAAAGAATCATTTAATTGAACATAATGGTGAGAACAAAAGATTTAATTAATCCCATTTTTCTTCTGCATAGTATTGGTTACAGTAGACATAACCTGAATGTGCATTTATAGTGATTCAACATAAAACATCTCTGAAGTTTTTCTCCCTCTGTTCCTTGGAAAGATCAAATTACAAGTAAAAAGTAAATGTGAGAGTGCATATTATGAAGTTCTTAAGGACAGTAAATGAGTTTTTGGTTTTTTTTTTAAAGGGAGTCAGGTAATGTAGTAGCAGGTAAAAGCTGGAGTTTATGAGTGACAACTAACTAACTGTAAGGGTCTATAATTACTTGTGGGCATGTAACGTATTCTTATCTTTAGCCTCCTAGGGAACAATATATTCCATTAGACTTACATGAAATTTATGTTTCACAAGCGCATGAAGGTCAATAAATTCAATAGATTACAATGATGCTGGATTTAGCAGAACTCATAGAGTCTGGGTATATGATAACTAGAAAAAATTTAATTTCTGCAAAATACCTAGTGCTATATATAAAGTACTACAGAACTAAGGTATCTTCAGTCAAAATCAATCATAGATTTCTTTTTCTAATTATGAATTCTATTATATTATCTTCCCTCAAGGATGGGCCCTGGAGACATTACTTGGCATATTCTGAAAATTTGGTGTAGTAAGTTTAAATTAGAGCAGGAAACACATTTTTCCACTTAAAGTCAATATTGTTCATAAATACACACTATGTTTATTAAAGACATTTTTAATAAATAAATTTAAAATAAATTTTGTTAAAGATTAACAAACTATATATCATGTCATTGGTAAACTGGGCATGCATCATAAATTTATTTCTCCAAAATGGTAATCCACTCTGATTTATTGATACCATCTTATAATTCTTTCTTTTCTATGAGGTCAGTCATTCCCTCTCAACCTAACATCCCTTCTTGGAGAACCTGACCCACGCATCATCTGGAATCAATAAGACTGAATGCTGTACAACTTCTGCATCAATTCTTCCTTCCATCATCAACCCCATTCACGCTGGATCCAGATGGTTAGTTTATGATAAACAATTGACTGACACTGAGCCACCCAAACAAATTTTCTAGCCTAAGTGTTTGAAAATGAGACAAAGAGTTAGTTGGCTGTGATGCATTTACTGTGAGGAGAATCAAGGGTGAGGACTGCTGCTTTTTGGGCAGCAGTAATGAACTGGTCTGCAAAAAGACAATAAAGGAAGAATATGCACGAAAGGACAGTTTGAGATCAGAGCGAAATGAAGCCTAGGAGAGAGAGCAAGTGAGTGGAAAAGAAAACTGCTCCACGACAGTCCAATTTCCACTAAAGTCAGCTTTCTTTCAGTAATTTTCTTTCATTATATTCTTTATATTCTTAAAATGAAAGTTTTCTAGACCTCCACTAAATGAGTTTTAGTCCCTGTATCCAAACTAAGGCTAAAATACCAAGATAGCAACATGGTAACAGCACAATGTTTGGCCATTGTGAGGCTCATTTGTATATTTACTGCCTAGTTTGGTGTGAGTTATGCAATCAATAGAAAATAGAAATTGACCCTTCCTTTTGACTATTTGAAAATGTTTAAAACTTCTTCTCTGTTTTATCAGAAACATGTAAAGAATTATAAAACTGAGTTAATGAGGAATTTTTATCAGGAACTTTTTGGGAACTAAACTTCAAGAGCAAAATTGGAATATAGATCAATCTATAAGCTAATATTTATACCTATATTAATAATTCATTATAATTTGAGTGATTCTATCTAGATACTCATGCTTTCAGTGCCACCCACCTTCTATAGACCTCAATTCTGCCATCAGAGGCTGACTAAAGCAGAGACCCTCAGAGACTCTCATTCTCCTAGAAAGTTACCACCAACACCCACAACTTCATAACAACAATTATTTCCTCTCTTAATGAGTCCTGTAAATGCTCTTGATGATTTCAATATACTTGGAAAGGATGCTTCCAATCTCGTATCACCATTTCCTGATCTCCTTCTTGCCAATGATGTCATCTCCAATCCCGTCTCAGGTATCTACCTCCATGGTCATAAGATGGGTTTTGATAAATATAGTCTTCACTCTTTCAGGACCTACACAGTTTACACTGTTTCTCACCTCTGTTTTGTTCTTAAACCCTCCACACATGGCTTAGGTTCCATGGCCCATTTTTGTAATAACATCCTCATACGCCTCCTCAACTCCCTTGCCAAACTCTTTCTTCATAACATTATATTGACTTTTCAGTCATGATTACCCAACATCAATTTTGCTGTTATTGCTACAAGCAATCCAACTAAATTTCCTTAGTCAATTCACTCTCTTACTCTCCATGATTTAATTTCATAGTTTCTCCTTCCATCTCAAATACCTGTTAATCCTTCCCCTCTCCTTGCTCTCAATCCATGAATTAGCCTCAGAAGCAATCAGAAGAGAATTGCTACATATTTTCCACCACACTCCTATTACTTTAATGATTCTTAAGACCCATGTAAAGCCAGCCTCTCTAATTAGATCCCACTCTTTTCCTGACTACCTAAGGTATCAGTCTTTCAGGTTTCTCCTCTCTCCTGAAATGTCAGTTTTTCTTTATACTTAAACATTCCCATAAGCTTACAAAGATGCACAGTATTTTCCATCTTAAAAGTAAAACAAAAAGTGACCCCCCCAAAAATTGCAAAGGAAATGGCCTGAGGTCATTTTAATACTATATTTCCAAAGAGTAAGTTGAACCGAATTCTTCAAATAATAAAAAATAAGTTCCAGGAAAACAAAAGCTAGCAGACTGTGAAAATTATTCATAACCTATCTCATCCTATGAACACATGTTTTACATTTCATTCATATACCAGTAAAGTTTTATAGAGCATAGTAGAGAGTGATTACAAAATCAGCAGTCTGTAGAAATATAAGGATAACATGAAAGTTAGTAAAGGTATAACATGAATAATTTACTGGTTGTAAAAGGAAAGCATCATATTCTATGCCAATGCCTCTCTTTTCACCTTTTACTGAACTAAGATTAATTTTTTCATAACTTTCATATATACTTAGAGTGAACTGTGATGTTGGTCCAGTCCATCCACAATCTTGGTAAAGCAGTTTTTATTGTTTTAGAGCTGGTGACCACTGTAAGTAGCATATTTTTACGTCCCTATTAGTTTTGTTTGTTTGTTTGTTTGTTTTGCGGTACACAGGCCTCTCACTGTTGTGGCCTCTCCCATTGCAGAGCACAGGCTCCGGACACGCAGGCTCAGTGGCCATGGCTCACGGGCCTAGCCACTCCGCGGCACGTGGGATCTTCCCGGACCGGGGCACGAACCCGTGTCCCCTGCATCGGCAGGTGGACTCTCAACCACTGCCACCAGGGAAGCCCTCCCTATTAGTTTTGACAGGTTACATGTTTTGATAATTGATTATAAAAATAAAGAGATAAAAATAGATATGTAACAAAATTCAGCTTCTAGAATCTGAATCCAGAAGTAATACTTAGTACTACCTGCTTGCTTTGCTTACTTTGATTTTTTTCTTACTTGCTTACTATATTATTTGCTCACATACATAATCGTTCTGTGACAAATATAGTTAAGAAGAAAGATATATATGTTTGGATATTACACAGCTGGGATCTTGTTTGGAACACTAATCAGAGAATTTGATTTATCCAAATTCCCTCCAAGGATATTCGAACTTTAAATAAAGAATGTAGAATTCCACTCCATTTACACTTTCAAAGGTATTTCATAGCTAAATCAAAATATAACATAATTTTATATTTAAAAATTGTTCTATATTGGGTCCCAACTATATATAAAGAACACAAATAAGGGTTTGTAAAAAGCCTCTAAATGGACTCTGGTTTTGGGCTCCACATGTAAGGGATTTAGAAGTCACCATTCTGTCCTAACAACAAGTAAAAAGCTGACCAAACTGAAAAATCGATTTTTCTTGGAGCCAGAAGAGAGGTGAAGACACCGGACAAACCACTGCACCAAGACTGGAGAAACAGGTAAATACATGGCATCATGGCACACCTGAGCAGAGCTTTTGAGCAGAAGTGAAAACTGCCTTGCAAGAAATGTTAAAAGAAGTTTGTAGTTACCCCCAAAGCACACACTCACGCCCCCTCCAGTCACCTCCCCTTTCCCCCACAATGGGTCCTAACTTCCAACCACATAGATTCACTTTGCCTGTTTTTGAACTTTGTATGCATGAAATTATATAGCATATTCAACTTGTGAAAACCCATTGAGCTACACGCTTAAGATTCATGTGCTTTTTAGTTTAGTTAACAATACTGTACCACTGTCAACTTCTTGGGTTTGGTATTTATCCAAAGGAGTTGAAAATTTATATCCACACAAATAACTGTACATGGATGTTTATGGCAGCTTTATTCATCATTGCCCAAGTCTGGAAGCAACCAAGATATCCTTCAATAGGTGAATGGATAAATAAAAGGTGGGTACATCCAGACAATGGAATATTATTCAGTGCTAAAAAGAAATGAATTTTCAAGCCATGAAAAGATACAGAGGACACTTAAATGCATATTACTAAGGAAAGTGCCAATATGGAAATACTATACACTATATGATTCCAACTATATGACATTCTGGAAAAGGCAAAATTATGGGAGACAGTAAAATAATCAATAATTGCCAGAGTTTGGGGGGGATAAAGAGGAAGAGCACAATTTCAGGGCAGCGAAAATACTATAACGATGTTCTATGCCTTTATATACTTGTCCAAACCCATAGAGTATACAACACCAAGAACCCTAATGTAAATATGTACTTTGCATTATTAAGATGTGTCAATATAGGTACATCACTTGTAACAAATGTACCACTCTAGTGAGTGATGTTGATAATGGGCAAAGCTGTACTTGTGTGAAAATAGTGAATGTATGGGAAAGGTCTGTACCTTCCTCTCAAGTCTGCTGTAAACTTAAAACTGCTCTAAAAAAAAAAGTCTTAAAAAAAGGAAAGAATGCAGGCAATTCTCCTCATTCATTTACAGGAAATAGCAATCATAACTCTGGTTTCAGCATTCTGTTTAGTGCACAGAGTAAGTCAAAATATGCAACATGGTGCCACTTTCTTTGACATATAGATTACTGTTAAATGTAAAAAAAGTTTCTGAAATCTTAAATTATATATTAATATAATCATTCTAACAATATTTATATGTTTTTAGGATAAAAGATTGCCACTTTGAACAATATAAATTATTTTCCTCATGAAATATTAAATAAAATCATTTTTCTTGGCATCGTGTCATCGTAAGTATCCACAGTGCATCCTAAAACAGTGCTTAATTTAACACATCACTAGGCAAAAATCTTCCAAGTAAAGCTAAATATTAAAATTCAAAAAGCTTAAATAGGTAAATCCTAACAGGAACTGCTAGAAGAGACAGTCAATGTTTATAGTATTTTAAAAAATCATTAGTCATTAAACTCCTAACTTAAAACTTTAAATCTCTTTCTGAAGGATTACCTCAGAATGACCCTTTATATTTAATATGGCATTTTTTTTAAAGCTTGCACCCTACCCTATAAATATAAAAGGATTTACCAGCCAGGGAATGATAAAAACTTCCAAAGAAAGGAGCAATGGGAAATTACAACGTTTTAAGATGTTTCAGCTCTTTATCATCATCATACTTTGTGTTGTCTTCCTAGTCATAAATACAAAAAAAAAAAATACTTAATGCAATTTAAAATCAAACCCATTTGGGGACTTTATATAGCAAAATATATGCATTATATAAATAATCATTTTTATGCCAAATAAACTAATAAATTATTACATGACATTATTATACAACAAACTTTACACCTAAAAAATCTGAACATATTTAAAGTATTGTTATAATTTTCAAAGGAAGGGCTCCTTACAATCAGAGAGTATTAAAGATATATAGAATTTGTTGACTAAGTATCTACTATGAGTAGATACATCCCTACTTTGGTTAGTGATTTACCTCTTTCTAATAGATTAGATATAGTATAACCTATATAATTTCCTTTCAAGCATTTTTATTATGAATTGGCCAGTGGCTTGAAAAGATAAATTAAAAGGTACATTCTTATATAATTTCAGCATTCTTTTCATCTCAGTTTCCTTTGGAAACATGAGAATTTTTCACTTGAGACAATATACTTACAAAAATTATTTACAGCTCTGATTTAAGTTGATCTTACACAGGGATAAGGTTTTAAATAAAATATTTTCCAAATTATCTTTTTAAATATGCATTTAACATTAATTAGTTGAAGGTATTTTGGAATATTAAAAATTATAGTACCACTTTAGTACATAGATTTCATTCACTTCATTTTTAATTCATAAATGTTAATAACAATAATAGAACCATTTAACTTTTCAACCTATAATTCAAATATTTTCTGTATCTGTATTAAGGGTACTATTAAACCAATACCCGCACTTAACTGGTTTCTCCACTTCTAAATCCATCCTATCCAATTCTTCCCATAGTCCAAATCATTTAAATAATCCTGTCCATTAAAGAATATTTTGATTGTACTCTTTTCCTGATCAACTATGGCTCCATAATGTCTATAAACTTAGTCTGTCTTCTCAGTTTCTAAACCTGTCTAATTGAATCAAACTTCTGAAAGAAACCAGATTTGATATCATCTAAAAACATATTGGTTTCACATCCTAACTTCTACTTTTACCATTTCCCCGTTTTAAGTGTTTCTCTATTGTCTTAACCGTGCCCATTCTTGAAAAAACTCAGTTCCCTGCTTTTTCATGAAGCACCTTTTCTCTATTACAGTATGCATTTTCTCTTCTTCTGAATTCTCACGACCTATATGAAGATCTTGGAATATGCATTATTATTTTGTTAATTGTTTTTTAATTTTACCACCAACTCCAATCTAATTTGAAAAACATTAAGATTAGATAATATGTCTTATATCTCTTCACGTCTGCATTATCAAGCTTTTAGTAGGACTTTATTAAGGTTAAATAATTGTTTAGTCTAATTAATTACCCAACTCATCTGTGTTTTGATGAATCCACTTTATAATACACAGTATTCTATGTGTGATTTGACTTCTAATGCTATTAATGCTATTCATCTAAAGGTTTTAACTTGCTAAAGAGAAAGTGTTTTAGTAATAAAATATAACTCTAAAAGTGGGACTCTTTAGCTTGTGATGATATAAAAGTCTTAATTATTACAAATAAAGACAATTATTTGTATCAATCGTTCATTACAACTGGGAAAAATAAACAACCTTTAATTATAAGAATGATGAATGACTTCAACAATTGTCTAAGTTAGACAAGTTTTACAAAAGCAAACTAGATCTAAATGCATCCCATATGTCTTGATTCTAATACCAAAGAAAAAGAATTCTTAAAAAAGCATGTTTTATACATGGCCTCATGCTATACTAGTACTACCCCTTGAGAGTGAACTGTGATACTGAATAATGTTTTGGCATGGATTATGGAATGAGCTCATTATATTACACAAAACATACATCAGAAAAGATATTGAATTTCTTATTGGTTATAAGAAGCTACAGTGAATAGATGCGTCTTGAGAAATACCCTTAAAAAGTTTAAATTATCTTTAATCCAATCATTAATCCACAGTTAATTCAATTATAAATCCAAAAATATGGAATCATTCATATGCAAAGCAGGATAAAGAACACTGGAACAAAATTCACTTTCAATTCCCAAGCAGTAATTTCCAATACCCAAAGTCTTGATGTATGGACTCCCTTTCCTCTGCCAGTTTTGCATTTGTGTCTTTGACATGGGTTTTATTTTGTAATTTTTGACAAATTTTTGATTTTGCTAAAACCACTAAAAAATTCAGGTAGTCCTAAACATAACAGCTATTAATTTGAGATTTGTTAAGTATTTACAGTAGTACATTTGGGACTATATTATCTTACAGCTATGTTTTCTTTACATTTTATTTTCTAAATAATTTTTGTAAATAAGAGCCTTTTCCAGAGCATAGGAAACCACCCTAAAGTAAATGAGTTGAGACTACGCACATTTCACAGAAGAACCAGACAATATAGTGATACTTATTGACAACTGAATCAATTAAATTTCTAGATATTTCTTAGGATGCTTATTCTGTAGACTGACTTAATACATAAGACAAGGACAAACAGCAATTATGTTGAAATGAGGCTCAGATTTCCATTCTAAAGAGAATAGACACAGCCAGTTTCAACATATATGTTATGATATATAATAATCAAAACATGACTGCCAATTTAGGGTTACGAAGACTATTTTAAAATCAAAGAAAGTGAATCTAAGGAATTTTGAATGATCCTGCCATGACCATAGAGCTGGTAGTGCATATACTTCCAGAAATAAGGTAGCCTTCTATTGATGAATGTGTTCAGGCTAAATGCTTCAACTTTTTTAAAGTGGAAATCAGCCTAAGTTGAAAATACTCAGCTCATCAGGGAATCTTGTATTTGGAACATATCTTTTTAGTGCCCTATAAAATGTATTTTATTAAGCTGAGCTTGATACTATGTTATTAGCTTACATCCTAAGAAGTTTTGATAACCAACCAAGAAAAACCATGTTGTATTTAGTATAGGCAAACATTGCTGAGACATGTATTACCCACCGAGGTCATATGCCTTCTTATTTCCATTTGCCCTCTAAGTTTTCACACGTAGAACTCTATCCTCATCCTTCAATTCTCATGCTAGACTTAACTTTCTTTATTGATGGCCTTGCAGCTAGATCAAAGAAAATTTGTTTTCAGTCAGCTGGAAGAGAGGCTTGGTGCTTTTTGGTTACCAAATCATATATATATATATATATAT
>NW_020173947.1:501404-519787 GCF_003031525.2 Neophocaena asiaeorientalis asiaeorientalis
TTTTTTTTTTTAAGAACTCTATTCATATTTAAGGCAGTCTTTTAGGCTTATTTGTGTATTCAACTGACTATACCACTATACCACAAAACCAACCAATCACCTCTCCTCTCTATGTATACTCTCTCATGAGTTTCTCTAATCAATTATCTAGCAAGTTTCATGTATCATGGTTTTTATTCCACAACTGTGACAAAAGCTAATAAACTTTGTTTTATAAAAGCACATTTGCATGAGTAGGTTTCATTCAGAGTACAGTTATTAATAAACAAGTGTAAATGTCATATCTGATCCTTCTATTTTGATAGGGAAGCAGAGGCGACATATCTAAATTTAAAAAGAGGACACTGGAATGAACATTGGTGTGCATGTACCCTTTCAAATTATGGTTTTCTCCAGATATATTGCAGCACTATTTACAATAGCGAGGACATGGAAGCAACCTAAATGTCCATCAACAGAGGAATGGATAAAGAAGATGTGGTACATATATACAGTGGAATATTACTCGGCCATAAAAAAGAATGAAATAATGCCATTTGCAGTGACATGATGGACCTAGAAATTGTTATACTGAGTGAAGTCAGACAGAGAAAGACAAATATATGATATTGATTATATGTGGAATCTAAAAAAATGGTACAAATGAACCTATTTACAAAACAGAAACTGAGTCACAGATGTGGAAAACAAACTTGTAGTTACCAAGGGAAAAAGGGGAAGAGGGATAAATTGGGAGATTGGGATTGACATATACACACTACTATATATAAACAGATAATCAACAAGGGCATACCGTATAACACAGGGAACTCAACACTGTGTAATAACCTCCATGGGAAAAGAATCTAAAAAAGAGTGGATATATGTGTAAGTATAACTGGCTCACTTTAATGTACAGCAGAAACTAACAAAACATTATAAATCAACTACACTCCAATAAAAAATTAATTAAAAAATAAAAAGAGGACACTAGGGATACAGATATCCAAAGGACTCACTACATGGAATACAATCAATTCAATTTAGTACAGCTGGTTTAGGCCTAATGGAAGCTTTATCTGAGAGGATTTTTCTTTTCTAGAACTATAAATGTGAATAGCTTTGCTCTCAAATTTTCCTTATTCTTTTAGGGGGTGGTCTTAATTATCTTAATCATCATTGTGTGAAAGACATTGGTGTTATTTGTTTCACTCATTTCAACCCAGCACCTAATTTATCTATCAGCTACCTCCTGAAGCATAGTTTAAGACTTTCTCACAAAATAGCAAAAAGCAAAATTGGAGCATAAGAAGGAAACCTGATTAGAAATAGAAAGAACCTCCAGGATGCAGGTGATCCAGAAGAGAAGAGGTGACTCTATTTAGGAAAAGTATTGGTTAGTCATGACCCTGGTTATACTCTCCTGCTGCTGCTTCTCATATGCATAAAACAAGATGCTGCTTCCTTACGTGGGCAAGAATAGTCTTTTAATTGCTTATCCCCTCAATTTTTCCATTCCATTAAACATGAGGCTCCCAGGATCAGCAACAGTAGAGGAAGAGAGTTGCTTGATATTCCAATGTGAACCACAATAGACCAATGTAGAAACAACACACAAATATCTCTTACTGAGTTATTAATGAAGGTCTAATTAAGCTTGCAGAAGACTTCCAGTAAGGTAGAGTATAAGTATAATGATATTCCATTTATGCAGATTATCTACTCCTTTGATCATAAATTCTAGGCCACAATTGGTAGAGGGGAGGGCACTATATTACAGTGATTTAAGCCTTCTAATGTAGCAAATCACAGGATCAATAATGGTAATAAGAAAATGGCTTATCCATTACACAATGAAAAAAGATAAAAGACCCTTGATCAATTTATGTTTGAATGATGGAATAATGATTATATGCTCTGATGTGAGAGCAGGCAGAACTCTATTGTTAGGAAATTAGGAGTTTCCTAATAGTGACTATAGTCAAAATTAGCCTAGAAAGAAGTTTTCACAAAACTTTATAAGGTTTACAACTAAAATCAGATTTCATCCATTATTATTTGTGCTATTTTTATTACATGGTTACTTATTTTTATTTGTTAGTTCAAAAATCCATTTTAGAAGGCTCTAGTCATGTATAAAACATTGAAAGTAATCATATTTCAAACATTCATATTTTAGCCTTTCCAAATATATTTATTTAACAGTAAAATAAATCAAAGAAAAACACAGTATGCTTTCACTTACATGTGAAATCTAAAAAACAAAAACTAATAAACTTAACAAAACAGAAACAGACTCATAGATACAAAGACCAAACTAGCTGTTGCCAGAGGATAGGGGGTGGGGAAATGGGGGAAATAGGAGAAGAGGATTAAGAAGTACAGACTACCAGTTCTAAAATAAATAAGTCACAGAGATGCAATGTACAGCACAGGGAATATAGTCACTAATATTGCATTAATTTTGTATTGTGCATATTGAATCATATGCTGTACAACTGAAACTAATATAATACTGTAAGTCAACCATCTTCAATAAAACATAAATTAATGAATAAATTAAATAAATAAATTAAAGGTACCAGGATAGTTAGACAATAGATGGATTTATTCTGAGATATTTGCTGAGCTCCCAGAAGTTTCTTCACCAATAGTTTTAATAGCGTTAGTGTGCTATTAAAATATAAAACAATATTCCTGGTATCATGCTCACTGCATAGACCTTCTCCTCAAACTCTTGCCAGAACTTTTTGAAAATTCTGTGTTTCAGGATTACAGCTATATTTCCTTTTGTTGAATTGTGCACGGCTTACCCTTCTCTTTTCAGTTTTCAAGAATTGACCATGTTTTCTTATGTTTCCTATTGGATTGACCTTATGCTACTTATAAACAGATTTTAGAAAGATCTATGTACAGCTGATTCACTTTGTTATACAGCAGAAACTAACACAACAGTGTAAAGCAATTCTACTCCTATAAAGATGTTAAAAGAAAAAAAGAATGATCTATGCACACAGAACATAGCTATATAACTGGTTGTGTTCTCTAATGACCAATGTCAGAGCAATACATAATGACAGCCTTAAAAATGTGCAGCTCTCATGGAAAATATTATTTTAGGAATTAAAATGTTGGGAGTAAGTAATTTTATATCTTAAACATCCTATTCCACTGAAATATTATTTACCCTATGAAGAACTCATTTTTTTTTTTTTTTTTGCGGTACGCGGGCCCTCCCCTGTTTTGGCCTCTATCAACCACTGCGCCACCAGGGAAGCCCCCAGAACTCATTTTTTTACATGAAGTGTGCCACCTGAAATTCATTCATGTGTTAAAGTGTTCATTCAACCAACATTTATTGCGTTTGTTACTGAGCAAGTTGCTAAGGGCTTCAAAATTGAATAAGAGTGACATCAGGAAAAATGGCAGAGAAAGGACCTCCAAAATACATCCTTCCATGAAAGTAATTTTAAAAGGGCAAAACCTGTCAGAATCAACAGACCTCTGGAAAGTTGTCAAAAGCTTACATTAACCCAGGTAATACCCATTCAAGAAAACAGCTGATTCCAAGTAAGAATACTAAAATTGTGGCATTTTAACTTACCCTAGTCCCATCTTCCACTCCTCCGCCTAGCTGCAGGCAAATAATAAAAGTCCATATTCCTGGTACTAAAAGAACCAGGACCTCATTCACCAATGGACCTCATTCACAAAGAATTTTAATTAATTATTTATTCAGATCTGGCTGGTAGCTCCCTGGAAGAACAGCTCAAAAGACTTATCTTTTTTTTATGCCTAATTCAGAACTATTCCAGTGCTAAAGTCGCTTCCAGAGGGCAGGGGAAGGCCATTTTAAAAACATATTTACAGGTTAATTTTAATTTCTTAGATGCTGCTGCCAGAGGAAATAGATAACAGTTGATAAGTGATGCTTAGGAGGAAAGGCTGGGGAATGATATGTCTTTAAGGGCTTTGAAAAACTCCAACATATTCCTGGGAACCTGGAAGGTCACATGCATGTTAAGAGCTGTTAGCAAGCTCAGGAAAGACCTGATGAGGTTCTAAGGTCTCATCTTCTGCTGACCTTGAAGCAGCCAACAAATTAGATAACCTAGATGAAATGGACAAACTCCTATAAACACAAAAACTACTAAAACTGACTCAAAAAGATATAGAAAATATAAATAGACCTATAACAAGTAAATAAATTGAGTTAGTAATCTAAAAAAATTCCACTAGAAAAAGTCCAGGACCAGATAGCTTCACTGGGAATTCTACCAAACACCTAAGAAGAATTAACACCAATCCTTTTTCAAACTTTTTCAAAACAATAAAACGGAAAACATCCTGACTCATTCTATGAGGCCAATATTACCCTGACGCCAAAGTCAAAGACATCACAAGAAAACTATAAACCAATATCCCTTATGAATGTAGGTGCAAAATCTTCAATAAAATACTGGGAAACTGAATCCAGAAGCATAGCTGAAGGATAATACACTATGACCAAGTAAAATTTATCCTAGGAATGCAAGGGTGGTTCATTGTATAAAAATTAATCAGCATAATACATAGTATTAGTAGAACAAAGGCAAAAAATCCACATGATTATCTCAATGGATACAGAAAAAGCTTTTGATAAAAATCAAATACCCTTTCACAATAAAATCACTCAACAATTTGAGTGAATAGAAGGGCACTTGCTCAATATAATAAGTGGATTTATTAAAAACCCAAACCTAACATCACACTCAACAGTGAAATACTAAAATCTTTTCCCCAAGAATCAGGAACAAAACAAGGATGTCCACTTTCACCACTTCTATTAAAACATTGTACTGAATTTCCTAGCTAGGGAGATTAGACAAGAAATAGAAATAGAAGGCATCCAGATAGGAAGAAAAGAAGTGAAAGTATCTATATTCACAGATCACATGATCTCATATATAGAACACTCTAAAATATCCAAACACACACCCACACGCAAAACAGAGTTAATAATGAGCTTGGCAAAATTACAGGATACACAATTGAAAGAAAAAAGTTTCATTTCTTACATTAACAATGAACAAACCCAAAAGTGAAATTTTAAAAACGATTCTATTTACAATAGCATCAATAAGAATGAAATAGGAATAAATTCAACCAAAAAAATGCAAGACATGTACATCAAAAACTATAAAACACTGTTAGAAGATAGTAAGCAAGATCTACATAAATGGAAAGACATCTCATGTTCTTGGATTAGAAGAGTTAATAGTGTTAAAATGGCAATACTCCCCATATTGATCTATACTTTCAACAAAATCAATACCAAAATTTCTACTTTTTGTTATTGTTTTTGTTGCAGAAATGTAGAAGCTAATCATGAAATCCATATGGAACTTCAAAGGATATAGAAAAGCCAAAAAATAATCTTGAAAAAGAAGAATAAAATTGGGCTCACACTTCCTAATTTCAAAACTTACTGAAAATCTATAGTAATCAAAATAGTGTGGCACTTGCATAAGGATAGATATATAGACAAATGGAATAGAACTGAAAGTCCAGAAATAAGCCCATACATCTGTGGTCAGTTGATTTTTGACAAAGGTGCCAAGACCATTCAACGGGGAAAGAATAGTCTTTTCAACAAATAGTTCTGGATATTATTATAAGCAATCTCCCTAAAAGGGAGTAATAAATATTTCTATTACATTTTTACCTAGCTCTTTTGTATTTATCCTGCCTGACCATTTTTCACTTCTTCACTAAATCCATTAATCCATCCTGGCTCTTATTTAACAATATAGGTTTTAATATCTCATTTGTGGAGGTGGAAGGCCTTTGGGGGTTCCTCACGGTTAAATTACAATTTCTCCACACATTGAGGCATGCTTCTTCATGCTCAGTATTTTCCAAACTACAACTTGCCAGGTTGATTACTACACTCATCTCTCTTCATCTTTATTCTGAGACTTTAACTTTGGGCATGTCATCTTTATGAAAAACTATCAGTTATGTCCAAGTGTTATTTACTTCTGTGTTAAATATTTATCACTCATCTTTCTCTTTACACATGTCTGTCAGGCAGCACTAACTTCCAGTCATTTGCATTGCAGATTATTCATTCTTTTCTATTGTCCCAATGGTCAACTAAATACTGGATTTTTCCATTCCATTCCCTGCACCCATGCTGTATGATGCCTTTTTCCTTAAAAAGTAGAGAGGAGAAAATCAGTGATAATTTTATATCATCATATTACATTTTCCTTTATAAATTGGTATGTTCTCACTGACAATGAGTAGAAAAATGTATTTAGAACAGGATACTGACCATTTCAAAATGGTAGAGTGTGGATATTTTTATATAATTTTCACAGGAGGACAAGTATATATATTCATTTGGTGAACAATTTGGAACTATCTCTCAAAATTTAACATGATATTCATTTTGATCTAGTAATTCCATTTCTCGAAATTTATTTTACAAAAGTACACACAAACATTTACGTTGAAAGTTTTGAACTTTGATTTTTTATAATGTAAAAAATTAAAATGACCTAAGTATCCATCAAAAAACAAATGATTAAATAAATTGTGGTATACCCACATTTTAAAATAAAACACTATGAATCCAATTAAGGAGTGTTATATATAATGAAGTGAAAATTTCAAAAATATATATTTTTTAATGCAATGGTTATAAAATAATGTATATAATAAAGCCCTATTTATGAAAAGCACTTAATTTCATGAAATGAAAGGTATTTAGATAATAGGATTTATATTAAATTGTTGACAATAACCCCTTTGGATAAGACAGTGAAATTGTGATGAAGCAGTGGTGAATAAGACTTTAGTATATCTTTATACTTTTAAATTATTTGAAAAGTTTTAAAATATTCATAAATTAATTAGGCTTGCTGAAATTAGATTAATAATAAAATATGTTGAAAGAATAAATATGCTTATGTGACATTAAATTCTGCTAGAGAAATATATATAGGCAAATAAGTATAGGCATTCAGTGTTTTCAGCTAAAAATTCAGTTGGTAATCATCACCCTATCTAACTAAATTCAGAATAAATGGCTGATTCAGGTACTTTTCAAAACCAAGTCAACTCCTGTGACATCATGTAGTCATGCTGACAGACTCACTACAACTTTTCAAATAAGCGTTTTGTTATAGTGCCAAGAAAACTTTTTTTTTCACATTCCCAATTAATGATCCATATAATTCAGATCCAGCAGAGACTGGATTTCTAAATGCACAATGAGTCCAACTGTCTCCATTTTCACAGATTACAAAAATGAAATTTCTAAAGCCAGGGTAGAAAATAAGATCCAGTGAAGGAGCATCAGAGAAAGAATCAGATTCCCAGACATCTCCCTGTATGTACAAAGCTTTTACCTCTGTCAGCAGTAGCTATCAGGAGCATGGTCTGACACTCCGTTCTCACCTGAACTTTTGGTGAGACAGGTAGGAAGGGATAGAAAGTATAGGAAAATGAAGAAAGAAAGTGTAACTCAGGAATAGCAGCAATCACGAACCAGAATTAAAGAAGGACACAAGGAATCTATCCTAGTTATAGGCATGTGTGACGTGCAAGGGAGAAATAAACGTTCAGAAAGTGTGTTTTCTGTTTTTACACAGAAAGTGTGTAATTACCTCTTAATTTCGAGCAAAGCAAGGGTACAACAAATGAAATTTTCCCAAAAAGATAGAAGGGAGGTCTGTAATCCAGTTTCCCAAACTTAAGTTTTTGGCAGAAACCAGCTGCGAAAGCAGACCTCAGACTGGCTTTGATAGAGAGCACTATCCTCCTGAGATTCAGAGGCCCAGGTAGAGACTGGGGTGGGGACAGACATCGATACCCCACTATGGCCAATTTCACCCCAAGTAGCTGTGATAGGGCTCTGATTGCAGCAAAGAGTGGCAATCAACCTCTGACATGGGTCAGTAAAGCATGTAGGAAAATCTCTAGATGCTACCAAAATAATATATATGTATCTTTGGATGTACCATATAAGATTGGTAGTAAATCTAAAATTTAAACTAGTCCTTCATGCTCTCAGTATAGTACATATATTACCTTCTCTATTTAAATATATAATATAAATACTTAAAATATAAAAAACCCTTAATTCAGCACTTGGTTTATGCTGCAGCGAATCAATCCAACTGCTCTAGCATCTGATCAAGCCAATGAATGTTTATTTTGTTGCACTGAATAGGCCTTTTACTGTGAAGATCCAGTAACCAGCTCCTGGGTTTCTCCCACTCTAACTCCCAACCTGAGTAATTTACTCAATATGAGAAACATTTCTTTTAATTTAACTAAAGACTACGATTATTCTTCTCCCCTTGGTTCAAGGCCATTTCTCAATTTTGTAATCCTGCTGAAATACTACTTTCTTTTCCCTTTCTTCCTCCTGGTTTTCCTGATATTTTATGTCTTTAGATTTCCTACTCTAGTGTTCCAGCCAATATTCATTTGAGACATCCTAACTTAAGAGTTTCAAATGGTGATTGCTTGAATTTCCTTTGTCAATATTACCTCCGAATTTTGTATAAAAAAACTACGATAGACAAGGAATAGATATGAGGATGAAAAGGAGCCAGGTGTGTACAGTTAAAACAACAGCAACATCATGATGTACTTTCCTAAGTTTAAAAGAAAAGAGTAGAGTAACAAGCAGTTCAGTAAAATAATTAACTTTATCTTTATAATAGGCTAAGTGCCACAAAGAAGGAAATACTAATGTAAATTACTAAATAAAAACATCCTCAGATAAAAATGTGTTAATTAATTTGAAGTTTTGCCTAACTCGTGATATGTGTGGGAAACAATCCAATTTGAAAGTTGTGGATAGAAGTGAATTATACGAATTTTAAATAAAACTTCAAATATCTATATTTCAGGAGTGTCACTTAGTTATGGTAACTTTATAAAGAGCCATTTTAATTTTGAATAAGTTGAAGTATTTTGTGTCATATATCAATATTAAAATACTGATTCCTATCCAAATATACAAAATTATATATATTATACATATGTATATACTATTGTATGTACTATATATATAAATATATATTTCCAAGTTAACTTCAAAATATGAAAGATGCAATAAAATTGTAGAATTATGAAAATGTGTGGAAGTCTTTGATTAGAGGTTTCAATTTCTCTAAAAACTATATAGATATATAGATACCAAATATTCTCCAAAGCGCTATTTTGATTGATGGGCAAAAATAAAAAATTTTCAGTGTTAAGGGAATTACCTACATCAAAATTATATTATTCATATCTAATAAGAAAATATTTATCAAGGCTGGAAATTTCATATTAGTGATTAACTAATAACACTGCAATGTTCAGGTAGAATAGTGCTCTTTATGTTGTTTATTATAGATCAATTCTCATCCACAGTCGCCTTATCTAAAGCTTGAATTATGACATGTTAAAGAGAAAAAGGACAACGCAATGATATTTTAAAAATATGTCCAAAAAGGTTTTTGACACTCCATGCTTCCAGAAGTGGGACTTAACTCCCCTAACTCTGCGTATGGGCTGGACTTAGTGACTTGATTCTAATAGAATGTGGCAGAAGTTATGGGTTGTATCGCTGCCAAGGTTAGATTATAAAAAGACTGCAGCTTCCATCTTTAGGGTGCACTCTCTTTTAGATCATTTTTTCTGGGGGAAGCCAATCACAACCTTGTGAGATTTAGGCAGGGATGGGGGGGGGAAATGGAGACTTCCACCCAACAGACAGGATGACCTGAAGCTTGTCAACAACCACACGACTGGGCTTGGAAGCAGTTTCTCCAGTCCTAGTTGAGCCTTGAGATAACAGCAGTCTCATCTGACAGCTTGACTGCAACCTCCTAAGGAACCCAGAGCTAGAACCACCCAGCTGAGCTGCTCCCAGATTCTTGACCCACAGAAACTGTGAAATAGGTGTTTATTTTTTAAGCTATTAAATTTGGGGGGATGAAGAACTGTACTTTTTAGCTCATCAGGGATGAAAGCATAGTATTGTTATTTTTCAAAGTTGATGGATCATGTTTGGTGGGTTAGTACAGAGAAAAATACTTTTTTTATTAGTAATTTGAATTAGTTACCTGTTTAATTACCCAAGGCTTTATCAAACAAACAAAAAAGCAGGCAAAGGGCATTAAATATGTATGCAGTGGTATGCTATTTTGTTTACATGGGGCTTAGTACAAAATATTTAAGAGGCTGTAAATTAGTGATTTAAAACAAGGAACACAAATAAGCCCTGTTACCAAATACTTATTTTGAACTACACCCATGATGACCAATCGCAGAACAAATTGAAGGCCAAAGATAACAGACTGGATTAGATAACAGAAGGTGATTATTTATGTGAAAGATGTAGACAAGCACTTGGGATGTATTATGTGCCCAGAAAGAAAACAAGGTAGTTAACTATCCACACTATCCTGTACATTATTTTTTCCAAGTTTAAAACTTAGAGCTCAAAAACTTCCATCTCAGAGGTACAAATCTTCCTCTTTCTTTTAAAAAGAGCAAAATGTTTAATCATAAGAATGCAATATATACTAAACATTATTATCTTATATTGAATATTTTGATTTTTTTTCTAGAATTTTGCTGATAGAAACAATACCGCAAAAGTCCTTCTTAAATATTTATCTTTTGGGAATATATTAATTGGGCAAATACCCAGCTGTGCTTTGCTGTGAATAAATGTATATGGTTTATAAAATACGAATATTGTCAAAATGCCATGTAGAAGGACTGTACCAATTCATATTCCAACTACAGTGTGAGAGTGACAATTTCTCTACAGTTTTGCTATCACTTATCAAAACTCTTAGCATACTTGCCAATCTGATAGATAAAACCTATTTTAATTTCTATTTAATTATTAGTGGAATTAGTATTTTCTTTTATATGTATAAGCCACTGGAATCTCTTTTTCTATAAAGTGCCTGACCATTTCATCATTCACTTATGCTATTGGATTATTTGTTTTTGTCATATCAAGTTATATGAGATTTTTGCTTCATAAACTATTAACTGAGTTTCTTGCCAATCTTTAGCATTACAAAGGGTTTTTGTTATTATGTTTATTGTTTGATACACAGAGGTTTTTTTGGTTTGTTTGCATTTTAGTTGAATTGATCAATTTTTTCCAAAATGTTTTCTGAATTTTGGTATCTTGCTAAGAAATTTCCAAGCTCTGAGATTATAAATAAATAAAGAGAGAGAAGGGCTAGTGTTATATAGGACTAGGAATCCAGACCTGATTATATCTCATGGAAAGAAGTAGAGTAACTACTGATGCTATCTCTATCCAAGTAAATTTTATTGTCCCCAAGCACAAGAAGCCTAGAATTTTTTCTAGAACCTGCAGACTGTGCATTCAGCAACCAATGAGCACCATCCATCTCCAGGGCCTTTGAGTATGTCTGTAGTTCTATAGGCAGTGGGGGAGGATCTCTCTTTGGCAGTTGCCCAGTGATTATCCAATAGGACTGATGATTACCACTGGCCCAATATTTTGCTCAAATTATTCTTTCTAGACAACCATCTTTTTCAATATCCCAGGAAATTCAAATTTTCCCAAAGTCAGTGATAGGACATAGACATCTAGACAGACAATGACAGTATTATAAAGAAAGCCTGAATTTTGTGGGAGTGAAGGAATCTAGCATATGAGGTCCAGCTCATTAAGTCCGTGTGTAGTGGAATACACAGTCTTTTCATAACCTCTTACAAAATATCAAGTACGTTAAATATAATTTCTTCCTGTATTTTCTTTATTCTTCATATTTCTCTTGTCAACTGCCTTTTATCATTTTATTTATAATTTACCCCAGTTATGTTTTTTTCCATAATGCTCTCAAGTTCTGACAGGTGTGTCCATAGTCTCACTCTAGCCCTTCCTTCATTCCTTTCTTCCTCCTTTTCTTCCTCCCTCCATTTCCTTTGCTCTGATTTTTTTTCTTCCAAGACAATATTAAAAGGTCCATATAGAGAAGAGCATGATAGGACACAGTGAAGTATCAAGATTAATATACATGATAAAACCTCATATTTCAGTCTAGGGCTCAGTATATTACTCCTTTTGTACCCAATATTTAATCTGAGGCAAAATAGCACGAGAGAAGAATAAAAGATTTGTTTAGACAAAATTGATCCCTGGGAGTCTATGCTGTCTTACCAGTGAATTTTGTATTAAAACAATGTCAGGACTTTGGGTGAGAATTAAGTAAGATCATACTATAATAAAGTGATAGCAGTTTTGAGAACTCAGGCCTTTTGATTCATAGTTCTATACTTCTGTTGCAAAACACAATTGAGTAGTCTAAAAATAAACCTAAGTAATCCCCAATATTATTCTGTTTTATTAAATTTCATGGGCTCAAATTACAGAAAATATAAAAATTTTCTATTTAACTAAAGTATTAAGTAGTGCATTACTTTTTTTAAGTAGCTAAACAAATCTTATTTATTTAGTTGTTTTTAATTTATTTTATTTTTTTATTGAAGTATAGTTGATTTACAATGTTGTGTTAGTTTCAGGTAGTAGTGGCATTACTTTTAACAGAAGTTATTTTCCTAGATGTAAACAGCAAAATATAAAGACTCCTTAAATAATGATTTGCACTGAGTTTTTAAACGTGTGTATGTAATAGAAATACTACAAAATAATATTTAGTTCAAAAGTAAACATTTATTTCAATTTTGTGTTATATTCATACTGACACTGTAATTCAATTATTTTTCTAGATAACCATATGCTATTTTAAGATAACTGGATATACATGAGAATTTTTAAAAATCCAAGTCCCCTCAGTTCCAGAAAAACAACAACAAAACTTAGTGTGGAATAAAGGTAATTCCGTTTAAAAAATAGAGAAAATTGCCTTAGCAATTTTAAATTGTGAGAAAGTAAACAATCTTCATTTTCAGCAATTTCATTATCCAGTCAATTCATGAAAAGGACCACATGTAAACATTACCAAATGAATCCTCTGAAGTCTGACTGGACACACTGGTAACTGAGTCACTTATCCATGTTCTAAATTATGAAGTCTGGTCCTTAATTTAGAAACCCTTCCTGAGTGCTTCTTCAATAAAGAAAAGAGCCAAAGTTCATGTTTAATACACATATAGACTAGCCGCCTTCTCTTATTTTGAGAAGGGAATGAGAAGGCAATGACATTTGCACAAGAGCAGCTTTGTCTAATATTATTTAATCTAAGCAATTACCCTATGGGACATATTATTAGCCTCATTTTCCAAGTGAGGAAAGTAAAGTTAAATAATTAACTCAGGACAGTTTCTGCAGCTGCCTTCCAAAAACCTTTACAACATGATCCAATTACTAACTGGTTCGTTGCATTTATATATGTTTCTTTTGATGGCCATCTTCATGAGAGGCTGGAATTATGAGTGGATATAAAAGTAGAATTTGATGACAAAGAGAAAGCTGTACAGATGTGGAAAGGATAGAAAACCTTTTTAACACTACAACATTTGAGCTGTGATACTTAAGTAATTTGGAGAATAGTAAACGGCAACAACTAAAGGTCAGTTTTGTATTCCACTTGTTTTTCAAAAATGTTCCATTTGATCCAGTATTTTCACTTCTGGAAATTTGTTCTTATGAAAGTGCTTAAAATACAAAAATAAAAGGTCAAGTTACCCATTAGAGCTAAATTTGGAAATTCTTAAATGTACATTAGTACAAGAATTTTTAAGTAAGAAATTGTACTATGACATTATGTAACTATTTTAAAAGAATTAAAATAGAGTTAACATAGAAATGTTATTTTGTCACGTTAAGGTAAGAAGTAGGATATAAATTTATATATGAGGAATATCACAACTAAGCATGTAAAATAGTTTTAAAAGATTAAATGAAATATTTATAGTGGCTATTTTCTGTTTTAAATCATTTTGTAATTCTTAAATTTTTCTGTAAAGGGAGTATGTTACTTTTAAAATTGGAATTTTTGTGTAATCAAAAGAAGTATCCTTTTTCTTTGTTTTTTTTTGCGGTAAGCGGGCCTCTCACTGTTGTGGCCTCTCCCGTTGCGGAGCACAGGCTCCAGACGCGCAGACTCGGCGGCCATGGCTCACGGCCTAGCCGCTCCTCGGCATGTGGGATCTTCCCGGACCAGGGCACAAACCCGTGTCCCCTGCATCGGCAGGCGGACTCTCAACCACTGCGCCACCAGGGAAGCCCAAGAAGCATCCTTTTTCTTTATTTTGTAGATTTGATAAGGTGTTTAGAAATTTAAAAAAAATAAAATTGTCATTGTCTTTACTGTCATTATTGTCATTCACAAATATAAACTCTTTATTGTCATTCACAAATATAAACTCTCTCTGAATTATTTCTTTCAGATCCTATGAAAAATTATTTTCCCAATAATTTTAAAATAAATAAAAAGTAATACATCACTTTGATTAATGAGTACAGTAGACTCATTAATCAAAGATGCTGTTTTCAAAAAAGAGTCCAAGGGTATGCTCTTTACTTTAAGACATGGACAGATAATAAAGACATGGACAGATAGTAAAAGTCCCATGCCACCAAAAGGATGCTTAATATAGAAAAACTGTGATGATTGTGACTGGCTTTGTGAATTACCACATCAGTATATTTTGTGATCTGTAATATAAATAAATACACATACACACACACACACACACACACACACACACACACTTTGTATTTCATTTGCTTCTTGTTTGCCCGTGAAACTGTCTTTTCTTTTTTAAAAGAACTCTAGGCAGTTCTTATTTTTCTTTTTAATTTTTAGCCTATTATTGCTCTGTGTGAAATAAGATGATGTGTGATCTTAAAATGCCTGTTTAATCAGAAATCCATAATTTTTCAAATTTAGAACTTTAATTCAAACATATAGGTCCTTGGAAATGGCTGCAGATATTTATGATGTCTACAAGACAGCTGTGGATATAGATAGATCGAGAAATAGGAGAAATTTCTCTGAAAATATTTTCAGTGCTATTTTAGATTCAAAGTCAACACATATTATATTCAAAAGAATAAAATTGACTTTCAACATGGGAAATAGTGTCAAAGGGAATTCAACCCCCCTTTCATAAGGTGCAGAAGATGTTAATCAACTTTACTGAACTCTAATTTACATATAATAAAATGTACCCATTTTAAATGCACAGCTTGAAGAGTTTCATCAAATGTATATTTCTGGTACTCTTTACCACAATCAAGATATACATATAACATTTCCATCACTCTATAGGTTTCCTTGTGCTCTTTCCCTGTCAATCCCCTACATTCCCAGTCCTAGGCATGCACTGACCTGCTTTCTGTTCCTATAAACTAGAGTTGCTTTTTCTAGAATTTCATGTTAGAAGCATATTATATGTACTCTTTTATATCTGGCTTCTCTCACTTAGCATAATGATTTTGAGATTCATCACTGTTGTGTGTAGTTCAAACATTTTCATTGCTGGTTGGTATTCTTTTGTATGGATATACCAGCTTTTGTTTATCCATTTACCTGTTCATGGACTTTTGAGTTCTTTCCAGTTTTTGGCCGTTATAAGTAAAGCTGCTATGACTATTTGTGTAAAGTCTTTCTATGAACATATGTATTTAATTCTCTTGCATTATAAGAGTGAATGTTTAAAAAAAAAAAAAAGAGTGAATGTTTAACTCTAGGAGAAACTTGCAAATAAATCTGCAAAGTGGTTGTACCATTTTACATCACCAGCAGCAACGTACGAGAGTCATACATACTGGTAAACACATTTTAGCCATTCTAGTGAATACGCGGTGGTATCCCATTGCAGCTTCATTTGCATTCCATGATGTCAAACACTTTTCCATGTGCTTACTTGTACATCTTTTTCTATGAAGTGTCTGTTAGAATCTTGTGACCATTTTTAAATTGGTTTGTCCTTTTATTATTGAGCTGTAAGAGTTCTTTGTATATTCTAGATATAAGTTCTTTCTCATATGTATGTGTTGTGAATATTTTCTCCTAGTCAGTGACTTGCCTTTTCATTTTCTTCGTGGTATGTTGTTTCAGTTGCCTTTGGCACTTGAAAATGATTTTTGTCATGTTGTGTGGTAACATTTCATGTGGTTTTAACATATTTTAAAATATTTATCATTAATATCTTTTTCTGAAAAGTGAAGAAAATCAAGTGTTGTGAAACATTCATTTATACATCATTTAATTCTTAAGATCTCATGGGGGTTATCCTGAAGTTAAAAACATAATATTGTGGTACTGAAGTGAAAGATTCAGGTATCAAATCATTGAACGTATCTCTAACCTATATAGTACCTATTATTTCAAGCAATGGAATATATCTCCCTGGAGACTAGCTGCCTTAAGGCACAGTCACCATACTGTATTTCAAAGTTATCTGAAATAATGCATTCTCGTGCATGTTTACATTATGTGTTAGCCTCATTTTTTTCTTTTTAATTTTTATAAATCAAATATATAAAATTTACATGGTTCTAAAGTAAAAATTCTATTAAGAATATTCTTATTTTTAAGACTCTTAAGACTCTCTTAAGGGTCTTATTTTCATCTCCAATATCATATTTCAATATTCATATATGAATAATCTTATTTTTCCTTTTTATAACAGAGCGATACCATTCTACTTTTTTCTGTTCTTGTGTATCTTATGTTTTATTCAAATAAATGCCCTTTCAATGAGTAAAGATTAGAACAATTACTTTGGAAAAAACAATACAGCATTTGGGCAACTCCTGGAATTCAATATTCATAAATTTTGCTGAATAACACAGTTTTGATAATTATTACAGATTCACTTTAACCTAAAATAATTGATTCTAAGGAGATAGTAAATTCTTACTTCACAAGAGGACACATGCAATGTAATCATAAAGGTAAATAATAATGACAGGTAACATTTTTGAGTGTTTACATACCACCCAGCATTCTAAATAGTTTATGTGCCTTATCACTTTGAATGCTTACAATCACACTATGATGTAAATGCTATGATTAAACCCATTTTCAGCTAAGTAATGAGAGGTTTAGTTACTTGCTCAGGGTCACAGAGTTGACCAGAATCTGAAGTCTCAACCTGTAATTACAGTGCTTAATGATCAATGCTAAGATACAGAAAAAATGAACATATTTTAAGATATATGTGGTAGTAGATTAAATATATATGGAATAGATTGGTAGCAACAACCAAAAGTAAGATTCAGAATTAAAATAACATAATTTTAACTAGTTTAAACCATTTTAAACCACACTGACAGATATTTATTGTCAATATAAATAGCAATTAAATTGCATATAAATATTATACATGTATATTTTATGAAAGATCTACACTCTTTTTACTATAGTTGAGTGTACATGTTCAACTAACCTTTTATACACACTCTCTAGCAAGTGCCAAATAAATCCAGATGTAAGAAAATTACATGATCAAAGTTTAAAGAAATAGAATTCTTAAATAATATACACAATAAAAGATAGAACACAGCTGTATGCTGTTGCAAAAGAAATGAGCACACGAGAATAGATTTTCTCCACTCTATTTTATTATTATTATTAACCCTGTAAAATGAGATTCAGTACTCCACCTTAATATTTATTTTCTTGCTAGAATTGTACCAGATGGAAGAATTTTATATAACTGAAAACACTGATTGGTATGTCCTTCTGTTAAGAGTATTGTCACCAATATAATTCTACTTTCTTTTGTATCTCAAAAAATATTATTTTTTCTTTTTATGTCATGCCATATAACACTTTTTCTATTGTTATTATGTCATACTACGTAACCCTTTCAAAATACTCCTTTCATATATTTTGCATGTCTTTACAAAACCAGGCCACCTATGAGTCATATGTCAACGCTGAATATCAAAAAGGATAACCCAAAATGTAGTCACATAACCTAACCAACCTGCCAAGCAAGAAATCAAGGATATAGTAAAATGGGAAAGGCCTGCTATTAGAATCTTAAATAAATATTTATGGGAAATAGTTTGGAGCAAGATGTTTACAGAGGCTCAAAAGGAATGATATAGCAGACATTAACCTTAACATCACTTTATTGTTCAAAGGACTATGGGGAACTGAGCAGTCAGTGCATCAACTGAAGGGTGCAGAAAGTAGAAGTAGGGATGTACTTCATGAAGCAAAAATGCATAATCACATATCAGAGGTTCTTTAAACTTCAGATGCAAAGGAACCTTTTCAAGTTCAACAGTGATGGAAGAATTGTTTGGCATGTGTCATCTTTTTTTTTTTTTTTTTTTTTTTTTGGGGCGCGTGGGCCTCTCACTGTTGTGGCCTCTCCTGTTGCGGAGCACAGGCTCCGGACGTGCAGACCCAGCGGCCATGGCTCACAGGCCCAGCCGCTCC
>NW_020173947.1:519917-584097 GCF_003031525.2 Neophocaena asiaeorientalis asiaeorientalis
TTGCGGCCTCTCCCGTTGCGGAGCACAGGCTCCGGACGCGCAGGCTCAGCGGCCATGGCTCACGGGCCCAGCCGCTCCGCGGCATGTGGGATCTTCCCGGACCGAGGCACGAACCCGTGTGCCCTGCATCGGCAGGCGGACTCTCAACCACTGTGCCACCAGGGAAGCCCGTGTCATCTTTTATATAATCCCTATGTACAAAAGATTCACATATGTGTTTGTAATTATGGGAAGCTGCAGATAGATTTATTAAAACTTTTAACCTAAATTTGTTTCATCAATACTTTCCAACAGACAAGACTATACTACCCTTAACATTAGCAAACATAAATGAAGAATTCATACAATACCAGTGATGACTGGTGTTCAGGTATTTAGACTTCATGATATAAATTAACTGACTACATTTTTGTTTTGTTTGTTTGTAGCTTATCTTCTTTACCCTCACCTACTCCTTTGCTTAACATAATTTATTATAGTTTGTATTATTTTCTTATTAAAAGCTATAGAGACTCACTAAAACAATGACAAGATGCAATAAATAAAGAATATATTAAACCCATCAATGTTACCACCTAAAGATAATTATTTTTAGTTAACAACCTGTTATATAGGCACATATATATGTTCATATATATGTGTGTGTGTATGTATATGAGTTGCTACTATAAGAAGGTATGTATATATGTGTGTATGTATGTATGCATAGTCTTATTTCTAACAAGGAGATTATTCTGAATACATTTTTGATCATTTAAAAATGAACAGCATAACATGCACATATTCTCATGACAATAAATACAAATCAAACGCTTTATTCTTTAATAGCTTATAAACAATAGTGTACAAACTATTCCTATTATTAAACATGTTCTCAGAATAATTAAGTGAAATTAGAATTGTTAGATCAAGGGGTTTTTATGGCTTTCTGCACACTTCTTGGTTTTTTTTTGCTTCTTGAAAGAATTTGCCCTCCATCTTATCCCCTCACTGAAGGTGTAGCAGGATAATCTTTCCTCTGCATCCGTAATAACTCTTAACAATTTTGCCAATATAATACAAATAAAATATTTTACTTACTCATATTTTTATTATATCTTTTCAAGTATTTATTGACCTTGCTGTTCTATTTTTGGTGTGTTTATTAGTGTCTTTCACTCAAAAATTTTTTTTTTTTTAAGCTGGTCAGGAGTTAGAGTTTTATTATCAGTCTAGGCAAGACTAAAAATTCAAAGCAAATTCAATTTTGCTTAAGGGAACATTGTAAAGTAACAATTCTTCATATTACATGCCTCATGTGATCCATTTCAAACCACAGAGAATTACACCTCTATGTGTCACTGTTCCAAGAGACAAACAAATGTGAACAGCTGAAACATTTAAAAAATGCACCAAGCTTATGAAGTCTCAAACAAAACTTGAATTTTCTGTACAAACACCTGTCGAATGAAGTTATTCCCTGTGCACCACTCCTCTCGCAAAGTGGTCTTCTGTACCCTTTCATTTGACCTGGATCGGCTAGGAGACCTACAGAAAGATCGGGATGGCTTGTGATTTCTATCCTGGGACAGTGATCCCTCTCTTCTCCTATATCTAGAAAGGGACCTGCTCCAGCTGCGGGAGAAGCTTCTCCGTCTTGGAGATCTGTGGCGAGGTGGAGGACTCCTCCTCCGATAATCATCTCGAGGTCAACGACCCCAAGAAGGAGGCGGCCACGATTTCGACTTATCTTTTCCCCATTCGACAGGTCCACTCTTACTCGGCAGCCACATAGTGTTCTCCCGTCTAGTTCTCGGACAGCATTGGCTGCACCTTGGGGATCTTCAAATTCAACACAAGTGAAGTCAGGAGGGTTTCTAGCAACCCACACACTTCGGAGTGGTCCATAATAGCCTACAGCTCGTTCCAATTCAGTCTTGTTACCATTGTTTCCAAGATTACCTACATAAACTTTACACTCCAATGGACAGGAATCACGATGCATTTCGAGATCTTGGGTTAGAAATGCAGAGGCTCAAATCCCCTCCCGCGTGGCACCCGCAGATGCTCTTGCACACCCATCATCCACGAAATGGCCTGGCAGATTCTTAGCCACTGCGCCACCAGGGAAGCCCAGTGGTGATGTTTAGGAAGAGACTCCTCTCTTTTTAGAAGCACTTCTGTAGATATTTCAGTAATATATCTGGGATCTGTTTATCTTTTCATCCTCATCTTTCTCATCAGGAAGTTGGGGTTTTACTCTTTCAGGTTCTTTCCCTTCTGGTGTCCGTTTGCTAGCTAGATCTTTGGGTTCACTTCTGTGCCTCTTTTCAACTTAGTCTTCTCCTTCATTCGTTTCAGGCTGAGCTCCTCCTGGCCTCTCATCTCTGTCTGGCTCCTCCTTAGATTTCTGTTTAGGTGTTAGTCCTTCGGTTTGACTTCTGAGTCTCTTTTCTTCCTGGAGGTGACAGGGGTTTACTTTATCATCTCTTTCTTCTTCCACGTGTGTTCCTGGTCTTACTCTTCCCGGTTCTTCTGCAGGGAGCGGTCCAGCAGCTCGCTCTCTGGATGTAACTCTACGTCTCTCTTCCTCCTGGTCTTTTTCGTCTTCATCGACAGAATAATCTGATTTTGCTTTTTCAGGGTCTTCCTCAGGTTTCTGTTTGGCAGGGCCCCTTGTGAAATGAGATGTGATAGTGGTCTGCCTGGTAGTTTGCCTTGTAATCCTGGGGCTACATGAGACTTCAGCTGATTTTGTTTCTCCATCGGACTTGCTTCTCCTGGACATGCAAAGTTTGGAAACAGGTCTGGGGGACTAGTTTTTCTCTGCTATTTCCACTCTGCGATCCTCACCACTTGTCTGGCTCCCATTTTCTAGACATCCATTCACTTCCCGAATGAAACCATGAGCTCCGTTCTCAAGGACAAATCTTTATTTAAACGGGATTTGACTTTAGCCCGGTAGCCCTCCTCTGATAATTCTTCTTCATGTAATTTGGTTTCCAAGTCACATAACTGATTCTTTATTTCTGTCTGCAGAAATTCAGGCAAGAGATTCCATTTCTCCTTCACGCATTCCTTTTCTGTTAAACTATCTCTTTCCAAATCTCTGAGCCGGATGGTCGCGATGATTTCGTGAGCGGCATTGTGGGGTTTGTCGTAGACCGGCAGCGGCCACGGGTGGACGGCGGGCTCGGCCCCCATGGGCGACTTGAGCCTCAGCTCCAGCTTCTCCGCCATGTCTGCGCGCGTGGCCGCCGCACCGGGCCAGTTGGGCGGTGGGCGGAGGGGCGGGGCCTTACACTCAATTTTAACCTGGAATATTTGTCATTTTTTTTGGTTTTGCTTTGTGAGCGTTTTCAGAGACAGAAATTTATTGCTTACAATAAATTAAGCAAATGATTTTTCTAGTTAATTGTTTTGATTTTACACTGTAATTTTTTTGCACACAACTAATGTTAATTTTTATGTAGTTAAAACAATTAGTGTTTTCCTTAATGGTTTCTACTTGTCTACTTATGCAGTTATTCTTTAAAAGGCCATATATATATAATATTAATTTTGCTTAATCATAAATACTCTCTTCAATCATCTGGCGTAAGTTCAACTAAATTTTTCCATACATAATGTTGCCATTCTTTTAACTGTTTACTTACTCCTAATATGTACAATCTTGCTGGATACTGAACATCACATTATTATAGCTTTTATTGAAACTATTTATTTATTGAACACTTACATTGAACCAGGTTCAAAATTGTTCTAAATTCAATTAAAAATCCCCATAAACTATGAAGTATGCAGTAAAATTCCATTTCACAAATAAGGAAGCACAGAATCAGATTAAATAATTTAAATAGTTGAAAGAAGTTTTGATATCTAGTGTATTTAACTGTGTTTTATTAAACACAATTAAATACTGCTTTTTAAAGCTGTTTTAGGAATTTTTAAAAAAATCTATAAATGGATGAATAAATAAGTAAAATAATTCTAATGATGTATGCTATAATTTATTCAGTTAAGTCTTTTTTTTAGTCTAACACTGTAATTCTTCCCACCAAACATAAGGAATTGCCTTGAATGCCATACGCCTAAAGTTCCACACTAATTTTTAACATTGACCAAATAAATCTGCCAATAAATTATCAAATAAGAAAGAATGTTCCCCCATTGTGTGATAATTTACCATAAACACAATTATTAAAAGAATATAGTAAAATTTGGAGGGCAGATTTTGCATAGAGCCTATTATTCTATAGTGCATAGTTTGTAAGCAAATAAGATTTGTTAAATCAGCAAATATGGAAGCATTAATGACTTTATTTTATTTTTTTTTTTTTTTAACTTTTTTTTTTTTTTTTTTTTTAAACATCTTTATTGGGGTATAATTGCTTTACAATGGTGTGTTAGTTTCTGCTTTATAACAAAGTGAATCAGCTATACATATACATATTATCCCATATGTCTTCCCTCTTGCGTCTCCCTCCCTCCCACTCTCCCCATCCCACCCTTCCAGGCTGTCACAAAGCACCGTGCTAATATCCCTGTGCCTTGCGGCTGCTTCCCCCCAGCTATCTACCTTACTACGTTTGTTAGTGTGTATATGTCCATGACTCTCTCTCGCCCTGCATTAATGACTTTATTAATTTACCTAGAATACACCATTCTGAGAAAGCCAAATTCAGTTTTGACCCTTTACTCTCAATGAACATAGGTAATTTTAAGAAATAAAATAAGTCAGTGTTAAATACTAGGATATCATTTGTTTATTGGAGACTGTTGATCCAATTCCTTTCTCCTTTGTATCTGCAAAGCACCATTTCAGTACCTTTTAAAATTAACGTGATGTAAGCTATCCACATGGCAGGGATATACAATAATGCAAAGCAGATGAATTTCAGCCCCATGGGAATTTGCAGTGAGTGAAAAAGGGTTTTATTATCCATCTAGGCAATTGCATAGATGAATGTCAGAAAAGCTGATAAGTTTAAGCTCATAAATAAGAAAAATGTAAGTAAACAACTTTATCCCCAACCTTTTCTAGTGATGAAGCAAATTTTAAATGATTTAATAGATTTGATGCTTCATATCATTTTCTACAACTGGAAAAAACGAACAGTTGTTTAAAAATAATGTTATAGTGGAGAAGAGCAGAGAGAGCTAAATACTTGGCTATGACCACATGCATATTCTTAAATAGAAACCTAAGAATAAGGCAAGAAAACCCTACAAAAGAAGCCTGCATAACACAGGAAGAGATGCCAGTTTATAATCTACTTGTTTTAGAATAGTCAGTTACTGTTACTTTGCTTCTTACCTAATGAATAAAGAGATATGGGAAAGGAATTTTAAGTATAAGGAAGTTTAAAGATATTTGTATGCAATCCTAAAGAGCCGATGTTATTTTTTCAATTATTTTACTGATGAATAAACTAAAGTTCAAAGTCAAACAGCCATTAAGTGGCAAAATCTCAGCTCATGTCCATATTTGTTTAATTTAAAAATGTTCTTCCACTTGGCCATAAGAACACTTACAGAAGATTCCATAAAAAATAGAACTATGAATATTTGTTAGCTAAAACATACTCATTTTAATGACATTACAATAAATGTACATAAAATAATATCTATTATAATGTCTAAAAATACATTAAAATAAATGTGAACAATGAGTTAGATTTTTTAAAAGCATCAAGTCATTATGGCAACCTTCAAAATTTACAGTCCTGGGCTTCCCTGGTGGCGCAGTGGTTGAGAGTCCGCCTGCCGATGCAGGGGATACAGGTTTGTGCCCCGGTCCGGGAAGATCCCACATGCCATGGAGCACTACTGACTACTAAATATAGTTGCACTCCTCTCTAGAGCACTTTATTCTCTACATGCAAATAAACATAAAAACAATGTGTTTCTAACCTAAACATTCTGATAAACACAAACAAAGCACACCAAGAGCTAGGACTGGTTCTTCATCATTTAACTAAAATTTTGTAACATTTTAAAAACAACAAGCATAAAAATAATAGAGAATGTTCAGAGTTAAAATATCATAGTCATCTTTTAGTTTAAAGCTGTGGCTTTATGTTATTCTACATTATATTGTCAGATTCTTATTATAAAAAGGTCAAAGTCAGAAAGAAATACATATATACACATATATATAGTAGTCAGAAGTATGTACTTGTGCATAAATCTAATAGAAACATAATGTGTAGAATGTAAATTGTAATCAAAATGTAACATATTTTTGTCTCCCATATTCCCTTCAAATTTATTTAATTGATAAATCTTGCTGTGCCACTGGGAGAAATTTAGGTAGGTCTCAGTGACTTTTCTGTTAACTTTTTGGTCATCAAGGGTCCTATATTGATTTTTAGTCTCTGAAAACAAAGATTAAATCAAAAATTAAAAATATCTTGTCCAAGATGTCATTTAACATAAATCTTCACTATAAACTAAGACTTCTTTTCCACCTTGCCAGAAGTTGGCGTTCTCTGACATTTGGAAGAAGTGCTTGGCTTTTTTATCTTCCTGCTCTGCCTACCTCTAAGTATGGCAGAGAGAAGGATAAGGGAAACAAAACATTTTTCACTTGAACTGATCACTGTTGTTTCCTGTTATAAATTAGTACTGGGCCTAGCAAATGTTTAGAATTATCTCTTTTTCTACTGGGACACTAAAAGCTCTTGTGAGATTCCTGGGGTTTTCTCCCACCTGTGCTTCTTTTGACTCATATATAAGTAGTTCAGAAGGTGGTTTGCAATCCTTCAGAAGCCCCTAGAAAGCCCTTATATACTTCTGGCTTCTTGCTACTTGAGTCTCTTTGTCTCTGTACATAAGTGACCCATCAGCCAGGTCCCGAGAAGATTCCACAGTGGCGTTGGTCTTCTAGTGCATAGCTCACTTCTGGTTTATAGGAAATACACAACCTCTTCTCCAACAAACTCAGAGTACAGTCTGATTCCAACCTTAATGCAACTGACCTGGCCCTGAAACCACAGAACTGATTTGCTCTCTTTATCCTCAAGATTTCCTGGATCAGATAATCCCCAAATTACAGTGGTCACACATTAAGTTCTTAAGTGATCCACTTAAAGCACCACCACCTGCTAGGCTTCATGCGGCAAAGCTGGCAACTACCTCTTTGGGTGGAGGAGGAATACAGCTTATAGAAAAACTTCAGGAAATTCACTCTCTTCTACATGATCTAATCCAGGTTTCACATATTCTCGATTTCACTAAGTGGTCTAGGATTCAGGGACCCAGTTCTAGAAACTTTTCTGAGGCAAATCCTACTATTTCCCTGACTAATGGGCATTTCTTGAATCTATGAATATCTGTAAAGAGATAAGTGTGTATGCGTAGATAGATAGTAGGTAGACAGAGTTGAGATTAGTTAGTAGTTGAGATTTCCTATCTTCTTAAACTCTTCCCCATCTAGAATCCTCTAGTTTTTTTAGAGTAGTTTAAAAAATAATTTTCAAATGAAATATGTGAGATATATGTTTTCTGAATTTTAAAAATTTCCTTAAATATGTCCACGTTTACAAGGAAAAAAAATTTTCTTGGTATATGATTCTTGGTTTGCAATAGTGTGAAGATGCTATTCATTGTCTTCAAACTTTCACAATTTCAAATGTGAAGTCTGATGCCAGAAAGAGAAAATGAAGACTGATACTGTTTTAGGTTTAAGTAATCAGGAGAAGAATACAGTTGACATTTATTAAGATGAAGAAGAAATTCGGGAAGAGCAAGTTGGGGAGAAAGACTAAAGTTTTGGTTTTGGTTTTAGATGTGATAAGTTTGAGATATCAGACATTTACGGGAAGATTTAAAGTCAGCAGTAGGAAATCTGAGCTCAAAATGCATGAGAGAAATTCAGCAGGAAATATTTGAGATTTATAAGCCTATAGATAATATTGAAAGCCATAAGACTAAGTGAGATGAGTTACTGAGTGAATGATGATAGAAAAGAGTTGAGTTTCAAGGACTGAATCCTGTGTCATATCAATATTTGGGATTAAGAGGAAGAGCAGAAAAGGAGAGATCTGAGGAGAGGGGGCTAGAGAAAAACAGTTTAGGGCTGTGTACCAAAAAAAGCCAAGTGAATAAAGATTTTCAAGCACTTTATCAAATTATGCTTATAGGTCAAATAAGGACAGATAATTGAGCACTGGATTTATTGACACAGAAATCATCAGTCTCTTCATCAAGGTCAGCCTGGGTAAGTGCTAGGGGGTGAAAGTGTAATTAGACAATGGTAGGAGGGAAGTTGGAGACAAGGAGTGTAGATAATTCTTTCAATGGGTGTTGATGTGAAAGGGAACAGAAAACTATGCCCTTAGATCCCTCTTTGCCAAGCTCAGAGGTAGCAGAATTTGCAGGTAGGTAAATCCTGAAGGAAATTAAATCAGCTTGGGAGTCAATTCCTGACTGGAAATTCTTTTTCTGAGAGGGAATTTGGGGCAAAATCTCATTAAGGCAAAAAAGTTTTTCTGAGACTTTAACCTTATAAAGTAAAGTGACTAACAAAGAGCAACTATACCTGCAGGAGGAAATCAGGTCGAAGTTGCATGGTGCAATTGTGCTAGAAGCTGGAAATATCAGAGGCTAATGTAGTTCCACAGAATTTTTTAAGTCCCCAGAGAAAACTCAATGGAAAATTTTAATTCTACAGATTAATAGTAGAGCCTTTTAACTTTCCAAGGGTTTTCACATAATCTATCCTATTTGTTCCCCATGACAAACTGTGAAACAAGCAAATTTTTATTTTTTCCATTTTACTAATGAGGAAATGAGACACAAAGAATACATAACATTTGTTCAAGATCACAAAACCAGCAAATTGTAGAACTGGGATTGAGACCAGGTCCCCTGATTATAAATCTAGCACTGTTTTCACTAAATGAAGTTGCAAGTCATAACTGAGAAATGGGAGACTGCCAAGAAATTGCATAATTTATATATCAATTGGTAAAAGTTACATAGGGACACTATGTCCAAAATTTAATTATGTTGAACTTGTAGCTATTCATCTTACCAACAAACTAAAATGATATATCAATTAAAGTTACTGTGCTCTTGTTTTCCACTCTGGAAGACAGACTATGACTGCCTAAGTAGTTAACAGGGCACTTTGGGTTTGTGTATTAATAATGCAGACTTGAAAGATTTCTCTACCACCCGTTTCCACACTATTTCACAATTTAATACCTGCATAGCTCTGGTGCATTAACTAATATTGACTCAATTTTCTAATCTTTAAGTTAGGGAAAGTTTTATCTACTACAAAACATGGATGCAAATAAGAATTGAATATTGAAAACTAAGTACAATGTTAGTTAAAAATGTTTATCAATAAATGTGTTTCAATTTGGATCCCAAGGCATACCATAGTGGTCATACTGGTTTAGCCTTAGCTGGAATATTTTGAAGACTCTGCCCTATTTCATTCATATAAATGGTGAGTCAATCAGGAAGGAGAGTATAGAACAATGAAAATTTTAAATTGAGAACTTGAAAAGTAAATGCAGAACTAACAAAATTGCAAAGCAGGAAAGAAAAGATAAGCTAAACAACTCAAATATTAAAATACATGAGTAATAAAGGGAAAAATCATATACTGCCAAATGAGTTATTTCATCTCAATAATTTTTTCTGACACCTTCAGTCAGACTTTCCAGAAATTCAATGGGACAAGAAAAATATGTAAAGCTAGACCTCAATTGTATTTTACTCATGATTTACACAGATAAATAATCCAGGTTCTCTACCAAAATCCTGGTCACCCTGAATTCTTCTTTTTTTCTCATAACTTCCATTTAATTGTCAGCAAATCCTGTCAGGTGTAACTTCAAAGTTCAGTTGATCCTTGAACAACTCTGGGGTTAGGGGCACTGCCTTATGCACTGTTGAAAATCTGGATATAACTTTACAATTGGCCCTCTACCCCCACTTCTGCATCCCTGGATTCAAACAACCATAGATCCTGGAGTAGTAAAGTATATATTTAGTGAAAGAAATCCTAGTATAAGTGGACCTGTGCAGTTCGAACACTTGTTGTTCAAGGGTCAAATGTACATCCATAATAAGGCCATACCCACCTCACCACCTCCACTGCTAATAACCTCTTCCAAGCCACCATCACCCCTCAGTCTCCTGTGTGCTCTTCCTGTTAACCTACTCAACTCCAGCTGCTCTGGCCTCATTTCCCTCCTTTAAAATCCCCAGGCTTAGGACTTCAGGGCTTTTGAGTTGCCTTTACCTAATCTTAGAAAGCTCTTCCCCAGATGATTACATAGTACCTTGCCTCTCCTTCTGCAGATACTTGCTTCCCTGTGAGACGACCCTTGCCCCACCTCCTTGTTTGAAATTGCGGCACCACAGTCCCCTAATCTCTGCTTTAAATTTTCTCCTGAGTCATTAGTACTATACTTAAGTATTTATTTTATTTCCTTCTCTTTCTAGGATGTAAAGTTCTGTAAGGGCAGGGATTTTTGTCTACTTTTTAACTGCTATATCCCCATGTCATAGAATAGTACTTGCCCAGTAGTAGATAATGAAAAAGTATTCTTGGAACACATTACCCTTTTTAAATAATTAGAAAAAAATTAATTTATGAAATAACGTAGATATTTACACATCTATTAGTTTCTTTTCCCACTGTATTTTCATACCAAACTATCTGCCATTAAGTATTTTGTGGAAATAATCTTAAAGGAGACCTCTACAAAAAAATTAATTTGTAAGTAACTTATTTTTCTCAATATGCATAGTATATTTATATTTTTATCATATAAAATATCTTTAGAGGAATTTTCATCTTATCTCAATATTGTATATTAGTCCTAAACTAATAAACACCATCTAAACTATAAAACTATTAGGTCGGTGTACAAAGTTGTGGGAATATACCAAAAAGTAAATACCAGTGAACCAATGCCCCAACCTGAAGGCATAAATAATATTTCACAAAGGCTGTTTCATGCTTTCATCATTGATAAGATTAGACATCATACACAATTGAGTTTCAGAGATAGAAGCAATGGTTGGCAGAACACATATTCAAAATTTAAATTGGTCTTCATTATCTGGAAATAGGATCATAAATAAATGTAACAGAATTAAGTTACAAGATCATTGTAGTACATCTTAGGGTGGACAAAAAAACTGAATAAAAGAGGACAGAAATATAATTTTTAAAAAGCAGCAAAATTGTTTAATTTGTACTTTATTTATTAGCCACTATCCTAGACAAAGAATAGGATAAGAAATGAGTAAGCCATGGCACCTAGCCTCAAATCTTCTTTTCCATTGCAAGGAGGCAGAAAGAAACACCAAAATAAAATGCAAACTGCAAGTTCAAAATGTCCATAAGTGCTGAACTAGAGGAGTGCAAACAATAGGAACACAGTGGGAAAAAATAATTATGAATGAGATCATCAATATGTGATCTTCCTCTTAGCTCCAGCAAAATCAGTCATACCATTATCATCCCCATGCCCTTAATCCTAACTACCGTGGGAAGAAACAGATTGTTTCCATTAAGCAAAAGGATTGGATTCCTGCTGTCCAGCTCTGCTCCAATTAGCAATGAGTAAGGAAGGGAAGAATAACACGAAATAGCATGCTCACAGAAGTAAGTTCCTGAAGGTGGATGGTGTGCAATTCTCCCAGAGAGAAGTATGAGCAAAGCAAACCCCAAGAATATTGAAGCTTGAAAAAGTGCTTTTATGTATTATCTATGAATGCTGAAGAGAAGAGACAAGGAACTGCAAGAATTCAAACCATTTGCTTGCTTTTTCTCCCTTAATGGACACTTAAAAAAATCTGTATTCATGGGCTTCCCTGGTGGCGCAGTGGTTGAGAGTCTGCCTGCCGATGCAGGGGACACGGGTGCGTGCCCCGGTCCGGGAGGATCCCACATGCCCTGGAGCGGCTGGGCCCGTGAGCCATGGCCGCTGAGCCTGCGCGTCCGGAGCCTGTGCTCCGCAACGGGAGAGGCCACAACGGTGAGAGGCCTGCGTACCGGAAAACAAAACAAAACAAAACTGTATTCATTACTTATTCAGTCAGTACCCTAGCTCAATTCTGCTGCCCACTTGCACAATCAGCAGACTCCTCAGCCCCTGAGAATGAAAAGATGTTGTGCTTGAATCATGGAGAATGCTGAAGTAGAAAAACAAATTACAAATTTTAAGATATTTATTTGAAACTTGAGAACAATCTTGGTTCTGTTCTTGGGAATGAGAAGCTTGACAGGGAAGATTCCTGGTTTTGACCTGAACCTCACTGTTATCTACATAAATAGATTTCACTTGAAAAAAAGAGATTTTTTTTCCTATAAGATCAAAAATATATTCAAGAGATAATAACAATATCTAGTGGAGCTAACAGAAAATGAAGCAAGTATAAAATGTTAGACAAGTGTTTTGGACTGGAGACTATGTTTTTTAAGAAGTCATAAAGCAGACTTTATAAAGTTCAAGCACTTCAAATTCCCGTTAGCCTCAGGTAAGTCACTTAGAAATCTCAGCTGAGATGGTTTGTCATTCTGTTCAATCATGAGGAAACGACTAGATAATTCCTCAATGTTTCTACCAGAACTGTTATTTCTGTGAGGAAAAATTTAAAGTATCAAATCAATTCTTAGAGTAACAACTTACTCTTTACTATTATTTTAATTTTTGACTCTATAATAGGAAGTCTCCTCTATGGTTCTAAAAATATCTTACAACTGCATTTTCCATAAGTCGTTTGAAGACATTTATGTTTGGACAGTTAACAAGTCACTAGGGAGTTTGTGGATAGGAAAAAGCACAACCCTAACAGTAAGCCCATGTTTTTATAAAGGATGCCTGGTGTTTTAAAGTTGTGGGCTGCAAAGTTGTGGTTAGTGAAGAAATTAGTCATGAAAACACAGCATAGCACAGCAGGGATTTATTACGCATGAACCACTTCCATTTTTTGTTTATTTGAAATAAGCTAGATGATGAAAGTGTTGAAATTTCCTCGTGGCGCATACCTTTAGGGGAGTGCCCCTCTCTCCTCCTCAATACATCATGCTGATTGAGATTATTCGGAAGATATGATTACTGCCCAAAACTGAAAGTAAAGCAAGGATTTCAACACATGGAAAATTCCAAATCTGCAAACTTGGAAGTTACCACACCCATAACTGAATATTCAGTTTGTTTTTCTGAAAATCAGCACACATGTACATGACTTTTAAGATTAAAGTAGACACCACTCCCCAAACATGAATGTGAAATGCAGAATTTGGTGCAAATAGGCTTACTCAGAATTACAAATACTAAATGGGAGAATTTAGGAAACATGTTCGTTTTCTCCAGAGGAATAAATTTGAAGTTCCTGTAATACTTTTAACATACTAATAAGCTTTGAGGAATTGCATAAAGGGCTTAAAATTTTTTAAATGCTTCAAATAACTCTTGAATTTGTAGCTAATTTGTTTTTCTCCTTCTGCACTCTCTGAGCAAAACATCTCCTTTCCAAGAGTGCATTTGTGCATCTCTGCTCTTTTATTTCAACACCACCTCACTATACTCAGAGAATAGACACCTTACTTTAGATAAGCATATGATAAAGGATTTGATATCACATTATCACCTCCAATCATATTTGGTATTCTGTGAAAGAAATTATTTCTCAATAGTAACTAATATAGGATAATAATCTTGAAAGTCTAACGTATCTTTATGTTAGATGGACTGAATGTGTTCGGTCAGGTGTGTTTGAACAGATATCCCCCTCCCCCTGAATTATCCTCTCAGCTAGGAAGTATCTTCCATTAAAATGAAGATATTATTCTAAAAGTTCCTTTTTAATTTTAGAGAGTATATATCTTACCCAAAAATGGTAACATTAAAGCAGAAAGACTAGGCATTAAGTTTATATGAGTCAAGGCTAGGGCACCATGAGAACATGAAAGACTGGAAGAGAAGAAAAACTGAAATGGGGAAAAGGTTTAGAAAAGGAAATTGAGGTATAAAAGGTTATAATGCAAGATTATTCTTTATAACATCTATTCCTTAATTGAGACAGTGCAATGCATCAATAAATCATGAGATATTAATACAGGAAATACTGTTTAACAATGGGAAAAATAAGCTGATGATATATATGTAATGTATGTGAATCTCAAAGAAAAGATGTTGAATAAAAGAAGCTAGAAACAAAAGAGTACTTACTGTATGTTTTCACTCATATGAAGATCAAAAAGAGATGAAAGTAGTCAGTAGTGCCTGAATTCAGAAAAATCATTAACTTTGGGAGGGAGGATGATGACTAGAAGGGGTGGTGTGTTAGGGGCAGAGAATGTTATCCTATATAATGATGCATAGTTTTATATATATACACACACACACACACACACACACACACGTGTGTGTGTGTGTGTGTATAAAACTAATTTATCTTAAGTACTCTGACAGCCAAGTAAGGCAGACAGACTTTAAGATGTCCTCCTTTGGTCTCCACCTTCTGCTATTTATGTTCTTATGTAACTTTCTCCCCTTGAATATGGATTTAACCTATTGACATGTCTTTAATGAATAAAATACAGCAAACCACTTTTGTGTTTGTTACATAAGATTATGACTTTTGTCTTGCTAGCAGACTCGTTCTTTTGCTGACTTTGATAAAGCAAATTGGATGTTGGAGAGGCCCACTGGCAAGGAACTGAGTATGGTGCCCTCCAACCAACTGCAAGGGAAGAATGAAGCTGTCAGTCCCAAACCCCTAAACTATGCACAGATCCGTGACCCACAGAAACTGAGATAATAAGTGTGTTGTTTTAAGATGTGTCGGGGCAATTTGTTATGTTGCAATAAACAATACATCAAGCAAAACAAGTCTTTAAGCCAAGTTAGCCAATGATCTACCAGTTCTGGATACCTGAAAAGTATAAAATGGTATAAAGCAGATTATTTGAAGCGCTTTTTCTTGCACTTATGTTATGACTGTTAGAGGTACGTGTACAAATAGTCATACTTTGAGTTTGCCTTGGACTAAGGAGTTTCCCATGATGTGGGTCTTTCCGTTTTAAAAGCAAGATAGGGCTTCCCTGGTGGGGCAGTGGTTGAGAGTCCACCTGCCGATGCAGGGGACACGGGTTCATGCCCAGGTCCAGGAAGATCCCACATGCCGCAGACCGGCTAGGCCCGTGAGCCATGGCCGCTGAGCCTGCGCGTCCGGAGCCTGTGCTCCGCAACGGGAGAGGCCACAACAGTGAGAGGCCCATGTACTGCAAAAATAATAATAATAATAAATAAAAATAAACAAAAATTAAAAAAATAAAAGCAAGATAGTCTTGGGCAAAACGGGACAGTTGGTCACCATACAAATTGACAATATAATCTTTTTAGCTGTGTGCTTTGTTGTTAAAACATAACAGAGACTTAATATTTGTTATGTGACTTAATTTTCAAAATTAATATTTCAAAAATAAGTACTTCTAATCTAAACTTAAGAAAGGCATTAAAAGAAAGCTATAAAGATTTTTTTTAACTTTTTCTTCTCTCTTTTCTTCTTTTCGTTCTCTTTCTCTCTACGTGAAACCAAGATATGAGAAATCAATTATAATTCAATAAAGTAAAGCCTTGGGGCCCTATTTTAGAGAATCTGTCTGAATACATTGCCTTTAATGATGACAAAGCCTTGCTGAGATGTCATGAATCAAGAGAGTAAAGGTCAGTTTTGACCAGAGTTGTCATCACTAGTCAGTCTCACTGCAACAATTTCCATTGCAGTGACACTTAAGGGAGGATGAGATAAAATAATGAGCTCTCCAAATAATTGGTCTTAAACAGTAAATGGCATCTTCTATTGTAAAACTTGTAGAAAAGACTGAGCCACTTTTTCAGGATCACCCCCATTAAAACACAATCTATCTCTCTGTCTCTCTGTGTCTGTGTCTCTGTCTCTTTCTCTCTCTCTCTCTCTCTCACACACACACACACACACACACACACACACACACACAACAAAAGCCTACTTTTAATTCCACATACCTCTTTATTGCATGTTAAAAATATTGTACATTTTCTCTTGAAAAAGGTAGAAAGCAAACATTAATTGTTCAAAGATTGTTGTATATTCTTATTTATGGTGAAAGACAAAGTAAATCATAAATTAATAACTTTAAATTTATTTCAACCTTTCATACATACATGGTTTAATCTGTTTGTTTAAAGAGTAGTGTATATTATTAAAAATATTGAAGCTGATGACTTTCTAGGAGAGCTAATAATTAGACCTAATAATGACCATAAAAGTGTCGTTGCATCAGATGATTTGGGCAGTACTCAGTCTAATTTTTGGAAGTTATTTATCCCATTAACTTGAAATGGGTTGTCTGAAAGTTGTCTGAAATTACTACTGCTTTTTTCTCAATATCTTGGGTTGTGACATTAGAAATCCTAGAAAATTAGAAATCCCTGTTAAAATGCAATTAGATCACTTGAAAGAGAACACATATTTAGCCATTAGTATCCGTTTACCCATTAGCATACACTGCTAAACTTCTTATTTATAACCCAGAAGAGAACAAAGCTGGAAAACAAAACATGAGACCACTGCATTTTGCTGAGGAGAAGAAAAATTTGAAGTATGTGTGGTTTCTTTGCTGAAGGGTTAGATAAGAAGTACCAGGAATAGTCTGGAAACTGCTGAGGATGATCCATCCCAAAGGAAAGACAGTATAGAATATTAAAAATAAGCTGCAATATAAGTTGCACTATATTGTACTTGACTTTTAAGTTTCATTAATAACTTTTCTCAAATTAGATCTTCTGTGATATTAGACTCATTTATGCACAGATGGGAAAGCAGAAACCTAGTCTTGAGCACTTATATAGAAAAGTTCATTTGCAAGGGCTGACATCGCCTCAAATATAGTTCATATTTCAACATATCTTCATAACACCTTGTAAAATGAAAACAACCTTTGCTTTTGTTTAAACAAGCAGCATATTCTCTGATATTCATGGCAATCTGGTAAAAGAAAATCATTTCCCTGTCTGAACTAGATTTTAAGAACTCTAGAGTACACAGGGTTAACATTTAAAAAACAGGTTTATGTCCCTTGGAGGTGAAGAAATTAAAAAAGACAAACAACAGTAACATTCCAGCATGAATATATTTAAAATAATTCACAATATAATGATCTCAAGTAAAAGCATTTGAGTAACATCCTTGATGGATTGTTGTGCTTAGCTGTACCTAATGTAAAGATGCCCACATAGCTCACATTTGTGTTGCTCTATGAAAAGTAAATGATCACCATCATCAAGAAAGTGGTGGAGCACAGTGTTTAACTGTGTAGTATGTAGAGCCACACTGCCCAGGTTCAATGTCCAGATCTGTCACTTACCAGCTTTTGTAGTCTTAGGAAATTACTTAATCTCCCAATTTCTTCAACTATCAAAAGAACTATACAGGGACTTACTTCCCTGGTGGCGCAGTGGTTAAGAATCTGCCTGCCAATGCAGGGACATGGGTTTGAGCCCTAGTCTGGTAAGTTCCCACATGCCATGGAACAACTAAGCCCATGTGCCACAACTACTGAGCCTGCACTCTAGAGGCCATGAGCCACAACTACTGAAGCCTGTGTGCCTATAGTCCGTGCTCCACAACAAGAGAAAACACTGCAATGGTCAGCCTGCGCACTGCAATGAAGAGTAGCCCCCACTCGTCTCAACTAGAGAAAGCCCACGTGCAGCAATGAAGACCCAACACAGCCAAAAAATAAATAAATACATAAATAAATAATTTTTAAAAAACTACAGTCATTGTTAAAACTTTGAAGAGATACGGCGGCACATAGTAGAAGCTTTCAATTGGACAAAATGACTGAAGGGGGGCAGTTTGTGAAAGACAGAAGTGTGTTCTTCCCAAAGCCTGATAAGTACACTCTTAAATGGAAAGACAGAGGATCTGAAGGAGTGGACAAAGAAATACAGCAGATTAGAGAATTATATTATGAAAAGAGTAATGGTACGGTTACTGCATATGGAACTGAGAATTAAACAGATAAATCTACTAAATTTTTTACAGAACTGTACTGTCAACAGAACCACCAGCTGAGACCATAAGAATTTATGCCTTAAATAACCACTGGGAAAATCTTCTAAGAGCCAAAAGCAGGCTAAGAAAGCTGGTCAGCCTCCAAGGAGCAAATAGTCACTTCACAGGTGGCTAATGATGATAATGGAAAAGGAAGAATCTCTGAGAGTGAATGATGAACAAGGAGGCTGCTCCTGGGGAACAGATTTAGAGGCTTAACAAGGGACATTCCCCATTCCTACGAGGGCTAGCCCTTGAAGTATCTTCCCCAAAAGATTTCAGAATTTTCAATGATCAGTTTATGCTATGTTTCTCTGATTTTTCCCATTCACAATTCCCCAGAGGAGTATTTGTTGAATTTTCTCTGTCTCTGTTCCACCACTGTGTATATCAGGTGTACTGAGGACAGCACAACTTGTGTTTTTAGTTTAAAGTGCTCTAGTTCGGGGAACCTTCAAGATGGCAGAGGAGTAAGATGTGGAGATCACCTTCCTCCCCACAAATACATCAAAAATACATCTACATGTGGAACAACTCCTACAGAACACCTACTGAATGCTGGCAGAAGACCTCAGACTTCCCAAAAGGCAAGAAACTCCCCACGTACCTGGGCAGGGCAAAAGGAAAAAGAAAAAAAACAGAGACTAAAGAATAGGGATGGGACCTGCACCTCTGGGGGGGAGCTGTCAAGGAGGAAAGGTTTCCACACACTAAGAAGCCCCTTCGCTGGCAGAGATGGGGGATGGGCGGGGCGAAGCTTCGGAGCCGTGGAGGAGAGCACAGCAACAGGGGTGCGGAGGGCAAAGCAGAAAGATTCCCTCACACAGGATCGGTGCCGACCAGCACTCACCAGTCTGAGAGGCTTGTCTGTTCACCCGCTGGGGCGGGCGGGGGCTGGGAGCTGAGGCTCAGGCTTCAGAGGTCAGATCCCAGCGAGAGGACTGGGGTTGGCTACGTGAACACAGCCTGAAGGGGGCTAGTGCGCCACAGCTAGCCGGGAGGGAGTCCGGGCAAAGGTCTGGAACTGCCTAAGAGGCAAGAGACCATTGTTTCAGGGTTTATGAGGAGAGAGGATTCAGAACACTGCCTAAACGAGCTTCAGAGACAGGCGTGAGCTGCGGCTATCAGTGCAGACACCAGAGACCAGAATGAAATGCTAAGGCTATTGCTGCACCCACCAAGAAGCCTGTGTGCAAGCACAGGTCACTATCCACACCTCCCCTCCCAGGAGGCTGTGCAGCCCGCCACTGCCAGGGTCCCATAATCCACGGACAACCTCCCCCGGAGAACACACAGCACGCCTCAGGCTGTTGCAACGTCATACCGGATTCTGTAGCCGCAGGCTCGCCCTCATTCCATACCCCTCCCTCCCGCTGCCCTGAGTGAGCCAGAGCCCCCTAAGCAGCTGCTACTTTAACCCTGTCCTGCCTGGGCTGTGAACAGACACGCTCAGGCGACCTACATGCAGAGGCGGGGCCAAATCCAAAGCTGAAACCCAGGAGCTGTGCGAACAAAGAAGAGAAAGGGAAATTTCTCCCAGCAGCCTTAGGAGCAGAGGATTAAATCTCCACAATCAACTTGATGTACCCTGCATCTGTGAAATACCTGAATAGACAATGAATCATCCCAAAATTGAGGCACTGGACTTTGGGAGCAACTGTAGACTTGGGGTTTGCTTTCTGCATCTAATTTGTTTCTGGGTTTATGTTTATCTTAGTTTACTATTTAGAGCTTATTATCACTGGTAGATTTGTTTATTGATTTGGTTGCTCTCTTCCTTTTTATATATGTATATACTTTTTTTTTTCCTTTTCCTCTTTTTGTGAGTGTGTATGTGTATGATTCTTTGTGTGATTTTGTCTGTATAACTATGCTTTTACCATTTCTCCTAGGGTCCTGTCTGTCTTTTTTTTTTATATATATACTTTTTAGTGCTTGTTATCATTGGTGGATTTGTTCATTGGTTTTGTGGCTCTCTTCTTTCTCTTTTTTTATTTTTAATAATTAAAAATTTTTTTTATTTTAATAACTTTATTTTTTCTTTCTTTCTTTTTTTTACTCCCTTTTCTTCTGAGCAGTGTGGCTGAGAGGGTCTTGGTGCTCTGGCCAGGTGGCAGGCCTGAGCCTACTAGGTGAGAGAGCTGAGTTCAGGACATTGGTCCAGCAGAGAACTGCCAGCCCCACATAATATCAAACGGCAAAAGCTCTCCCAGAGATCTCCATCTCAACGCTAAGACCCAGCTCCACTCAACGACCAGCAAGCTACAGTGCTAGACACCCCATGCCAAACAACTAGCACCCCATGCCAAAAAACTAGAAAGACAGGAATACAACCCCACCCATTAGCAGAGAGGCTGCCTAAAATCACAGTAAGTTCACAGACACTCCAAAACACACCACTGGATGCAGTCCTCTCCACCAGAAAGACAAGATCCAGCCTCATCCACCAGAACACAGACACCAGTCCCCACTACCAGAAGTCTACACAATGCACTACACCAACCATAGCCACTGGGGGCAGACACCAAAAAACAATGGAAATTACGAACCTGCAACCTGCAAAAACAGACCCCATACACATTAAGTTAAACAAATTGAGAAAACAGAGAAACACACAGAGGATGAAGGAGCAAGGTAAAAACCAACCAAACCAAACAAATGAAGAGGAAACAGGCAGTCTACCTAAAAAAGAATTCAGCGTAATGACAGTAAAGATGATCCAAAATCGTGGAAATAGAATGTGGAAAATACAAGAAATGTTTAAAAAGGACCTAGAAGAACTAAACAGCAAACTAACAGTGATGAACAACACAATAAATGAAATTAAAAATTCTCTAGAAGGAATCAATAGTAGAATAACTGAGGCAGAAGAATGCACAAGTGACCTGGAAAATAAAATATTAGAAATAACTACCACAGAGCAGAATAAAGAAAAAAAAATGAAAAGAATTGAGCACAGTTTCAGAGACCTCTGGGACAATATTAAACAAACCAACATTTGGATTGTAGTGCTCCCATAGGAAGAAGAAAAGAAAAAGGGATTGAGAAAATATTTGAAAACATTATAGTTGAAAACTTCCCTAATATGGGAAAGGAAATAGTCAATCAAGTCCAGGAAGTGCAGAGAGTCCCATACAGGATAAATCCAAGGAGAAACATGTGAAGACACATACTAATCAAACTATCAAAAATTAAATACAAAGAAAAATATTAAAAGTAGCAAAGGAAAAGCAACATACAAGGGAATTCCCATAAGGTTAACAGCTTATTTCTCAGCAGAAACTCTGCAAGCCAGAAGGGAGTGGCAGGACATATTTAAAGTGATGAAGGAGAAAAACCTACAACCAAGAGTACTCTACCCAGCAAGGATCTCATTCAGATTCAATGGAGAAATTAAAACCTTTACAGACAAGCAAAAGCTAAGACAATTCAGCACCAGCAAACCAGCTTTACAACAAATGCTAAAGGAACTTCTCTAGGCAGGAAACACAGAGAAGGAAAAGACCTACAATAACTAACCCAAAACAATTAAGAAAATGGTAGTAGGAACATATGTATCAATAATTACCTTAAATGTAAATGGATTAAATGCTCCCACAAAAAGACACACACTGGCTGAATGGATACAAAAACAAGACCTGTACATATGCTGTCTACAAGAGATCCACTTCAGACCTAGGGACACATACAGACTGAAAGTAGGGGATGGAAAAAGATATTCTATGCAAATGGAAATCAAAAGAAAGCTGGAGTAGCAATTCTCATATCAGACAAAATAAACTTTAAAATAAAGAATGTTACAAGAGACAAAGAAGGACACTACATAATGATCAAGGGATCAATCCAAGAAGAAGATATAGCAATTGTAAATATTTACGCAACCAACACAGGAGCACCTCAACACATGAGGCAAATGCTAACAGCCATAAAAGGGGAAATCCGACAGTAACACAATAATAGTAGGGGACTTTAACACCCCACTTTGACCAATGGACAGGACATCCAAAGTGAAAATAAACAAGGAAACACAAGCTTTAAATGACACATTAAACAAGATGGATTTAATTGATATTTATAGGATATTCCATCCAAAAGCAACAGAATACACTTTCTTCTCAAGTGCTCATGGAACATTCTCCAGTATAGATCATATCTTGGGTCACAAATCGAGCCTTGGTAAATTTAAGAAAACTGAAATCTGAAATTTAAGAAAACTGAAATCGAATCAAGTGTTTTTTCCAACCAGAATCTATGAGACTAGATATCAATTACAGGAAAAAATCTGTAAAAACTACAAACACATGGAGGCTAAACAATATGCTACTAAATAACCAACAGATCACTGAAAAAATCAAAGAGGAAATCAAAAAATACATAGAAACAAATGACAATGAAAACACAATGACCCAAAACATATGGGATGCAGCAAAAGCAGTTCTAACAGGGAAGTTTATAGCAATACAATCCTACTTCAGAAAACAAGAAACATCTCAAATAAAAAACCTAACCCTACACCTAAAGGAACCAGAGAAAGAAGAACAAAAAAAACCCAAAGTTAGCAGAAAGAAAGAAATCATAAAGATCAGATCAGAAACAAATGAAGGAAACAATAGCAAAGATCAAAAAAACTAAAAGCTGGTTCTTTGAGAAGATAAACAAAATTGATAAACCATTAGCCAGACTCATCACGAAAAAAAAAGAAGAAGACTCAAATCAATAAAACTAGAAATGAAAAAGGAAAAGTAACAATTGACACTGCAGAAATACAAAGGACCATGAGAGATTACTACAAGCAATTATATGCCAATAAAATGGACAACCTGGAAGAAATGGACAAATTCTTACAAAAACACAACCTTCCAAGACTGAACCAGGAAGAAATAGAAAATATAAAGAGACTAATCACAAGCTCTGAAATTGAAACTGTGATTAAAAATCTTCCAACAAACAAAAGCCCAGGACCAGATGGCTTCACAGGAGAATTCTATCAAACATTTAGAGAAGAGCTAACACCTATCCTTCTCAAACTCTTCCAAAATAGAGCATAGGGAGTTATACTCTCAAATGCATACTACAAGGCCACCATCACCCTGACCAAAACCAGACAAAGAGGTCACAGAAAAAAAAAAACTACAGGCCAATATCACTGATGAATATAGATGCAAAAATCCTCAACAAAATACTAGCAAACAGAATCCAGCAGCACATTAAAAGGATCATACACCATGATCAAGTGTGGTTTATCCCAGGAATGCAAGGACTTTCCAATATATGCAAATAAATCAATGTGATAAACCATATTAGCAAATTGAAGAAGAAAAACCATATGATCATCTCAGTAGATGCAGAAAAAGCTTTCGACAAAATTCAACACCCATTTATGATAAAACCTCTCCAGAAAGTGGGCATAGAGGGAACTTACCTCAATATAATAAAAACCAGATATGACAAACCCACAGCCAACATCGTTCTCAATGGTGAAAAACTGAAACCATTTCCTCTAAGATCAGGAACAAGACAAGGCTGCCCACTGTCACTGCTATTATTAAACATCGTTTTGGAAGTTTTACCCACAGCAATCAGAGAAGAAAAAGAAATAAAAGGAATCCAAATCGGAAAAGAAGAAGTAAAACTGTCACTGTCTGCAGATGACATGATACTATACATAGAGAATCCTAAAGATGCTAGCACAAAACTACTAGGACTAATCAATGAATGTGGCAAAGTAGCAGGATACAAAATAATTGCACCAAAATCTCTTGCATTCCTATACACTAATGATGAAAACTCTGAAAGAGAAATCAAGGAAATACTCCCACTTACCATTGCAACAAAAAGAATAAAATACCTAGGAATAAACCTACCTACAGTGACAAAAACCTGTATGCAGAAAACTATAAGACACTGATGAAAGAAATTAAAGATGTACAAACAGATGGAGAGATATACCATGTTCCTGGATTGGAAGAATCAACATAGTGAAAATGACTATACTACCCAAAGCAATCTACAGATTCAATGCAATCCCTATCAAACTACCAATGGCATTTTTCACAGAAGTCGAAAAAAAATTTTTCACAATTTGTATGGAAACACAAAGACCCTGAAGAGCCAAAGCAATCTTGAGAAAGAAAAACAGAGCTGGAGGAATCAGGCTCCCTGACTTCAGACTATACTACAAAGCTACAGTAATCAAGACAATATGGTACTGGCACAAAAACAGAAATATAGATCAATGGAACAGGATAGAAAGCCCAGAGATAAATGCACGTCGCTATGGTCACCTTGTCTTTGATAAAGGAGGCAAGAATATACAATGGATTAAAGACCGCTCCTTCAATAAGTGGTGCTGGGAAAAGTGGACAGCTACATGTAAAAGAATGAAATTAGAACACTTCCTAACACCATACACAAAAATAAACTCAAAATGGATTAAAGACCTAAATGTAAGGCTAGGCACTATAAAACTCTTAGAGGAAAACATAGGCAGAACACTCCATGACAATAAATCACAGCAAGATCCTTTTTGACCCACCTCCTAGAGAAATGGAAATAAAAACAAGAATAAACAAATAGGACCTAATGAAACTTAAAAGCTTTTGCACAGCAAAGGAAACCATAAACAAGATGAAAAGACAACCCTCAGAATGGGAGAAAATATTTGCAAATGAAGCAACTCACAAAGCATTAATCTCCAAAATATACAAGCATCTCATGCAGCTCAACATCAAAAAAACAAACAACCCAATCCAAAAATGGTCAGAACACCTAAATAGACATTTCTCCAAAGAAGATATACAACAAATACATAAAAGTATGCTCAACATCACTAATCATTAGAGAAGTGCAAATCAAAACTACAATGAGGTATCACCTCACACTGGTAAGAATGGTCATCATCAAAAAATCTACAAACAATAAATGCTAGAAAGGGTGTGGAGAAAAGGGAACCCTTGTGCACTATTGGTGGGAATGTAAATTGATACAGCCACTATGGAGAACAGTATGGAGGTTCCTTAAAAAGCTAAAACTAGAACTACCATATGACCTAGTAATCCCACTACTGGGCATATACCCTGAGAAAACCATAATTCAAAAACAGTCATGTACCGCAATGTTCACTGCAGCTCTATTTACAATAGCCAGGACATGGAAGCAATGTAAGAGTCCATCGACAGATGAAGGGATAAAGAAGATGTGGCACATACATACAATGGAATATTACTCATCCGTAAAAAGAAACGAAATTGAGTTATTTGTAGTGAGGTGGATGGACCTAGAGTCTCATACAGAGTGGAGTAAGTCAGAAAGAGAAAAACAAATACTGTCTGCTATCACATATATATGGAATCTAAAAAAAAAAAAAAAATGGTTCTAAAGAACCTAGGGGCAGGACAGGAATAAAGATGCAGACATAGAGAATGGACTTGAGGACATGGGGAGGGGGAAGGGTAAGCTGGGACGAAATGAGAGAGTGGCAGGGACATAAATACACTACCGAATGTAAAAGAGATAGCTAGTGGAAAGCAGCTGCATAGCACAGGGAGATCAGCTCGGTGCTTTGTGACCACCTAGAGCGGTGGGATAGGGAGGGTGAGAGGGAGACACAAGAGGGAGGAGATATGGAGATATATGTATACGTATAGCTGAGTCACTTTGTTATACAGCAGAAACAAACACACCATTGTAAAGCAATTATATTCCAATAAAGATGTTAAAAAATAAAATAAAATAAAGTGCTCTGTTTCAAGAAGAGCTGTATGTGAGCCTGATTTTGAGACTTCTAGTCACCCCTCAGGCGGTGACTACTGAGAATTACCCATGGGTCTTGAAGTTTGATCTTGATACTGTGACTGAGTGGGGCATTTGTCTTTTCTTCTGTGAGGAGAAAATGAGTATATGCGGCACAGAAAAAAAGGAAAACCTGATGCATTGATTATTCAAAAAATATTAGTTCACTAAGTTATGCAGATATTCCAAAGAAGAATATTGATACATTTTCTTATACAGCATTACAAAATCACCTTCTTTAATATCTCCACCAATCTCATCAGATAAATCTCTAAGCATTGAAAAGCTATCAAGCTCACAGTGGCAGAACAAGTTTCCTCAAATTTTAATTTTTGCTTGGAAGCCCAAATTTTATCATTGACAACAATTACGGCCAATAGTTTCCTTTGAAACTACAGGCTCATATCATTCATTTACAAGAATATATCTGCCAAATACCCAAGTCTAATAACCATGATTTTGTCACTCATTCTATCAGAAAAAAAATGTTTCATGAAAAAAGTATCTACTTGAGTTCACAACTCAATCACCCAAATGCTTTTCCTCAAGATTGTCTTCAAGGTTTAATATACAGATGAAATAATTTGTGTTTTTCTCAATTTTATCACACAGAATAGTAAGAAGATATAATCCAGGGTCAAAATTCAATGAAATTTAAAAATTTTGCTGCTTCATAAAGGACGTGCTGAAGTGAAATTAGCTTGTTTGTTTATTTAGTTATTTGTTTTCATGTTCACTCCATTATCTGGACTTAATTATTTGATCCAAACTGCGAACCATAAAATATGCCAGACTGTTAAAGCCAGGCATGAACTTGCCTCCCTCCTGAGAACACAGTGATTGGCATATGAGGGATGGCCATACAAGACCATACGAGACCAAAAGTCTTTAAGGCAATACCATATGTAACCCTCAGATGACTGAAGCCATCCTTGGTTACCTACGAAAAGCTTGCTGTTGGGAGAGCTGACTTGTTATATTTACATACCCTTTGGGAAGTTAACCCTATAATGAGAATTATCCAATTAAAATACATGGTATAAAATTGGTCCCTGATTTTAAGTGATATGATCAATGATACCAACTCAGAAGCAGAAGACATTCAAGTCAGCCTCAACTCACTATCCAGGTTGTTTCTGATGACAGAATTGGCCTAGACCTCTTTGTGGGTTAAGGTGATATTTCTGTAATCATTAACATGTCCTGCTATATTTGCATTAAAACCTTTGTCCAAGTGTAAACAGCAGTACAGAAAATTAAGCAGAAAGACATCAGATTTTCTAAGGTAGACCCTGAGGATTTAGGATTTTTTTCAGCTTATTTGGGTATTGACCCTGGGGGCTATGACTGAGGTCAACATTGCAGGTTGGTTTCAACCTGCTGTTTGTAGTCATGTTGGTGGAAGCTTTAGTTAAATGTTGTATAAGACAGATGAAACAGCTTTTGTCACAGTCTTTTTACTGATCAGATGAATTATTATGGCCTACATCGTGTGTGTGTGTGTGTGTGTGTGTGTGTGTGTGTGTGTGTGTACATCTTTCTGTGAGAGGAGACTTTGGGAGAAGTAGAAAGCCTAACTGTCTGGGACAAGAGGGTGCTAGATACAGGCAGATGTCAGCTGTAGTGGTGGTAAGAAGTCAGATTCTGGGCACTTTGAAGGTGAGCAAGCAGGACTTTCTTACAGAGCAAAGGGTGACTCAGGCAGAAAGATGAGTTTTAAGACAATTACTGGGGAGATAGGTGGTGGCCCCAACTGGGACTCGCCTGCTACCCAATGTTCAGTGACCCCTGATGGGATATTGACCCATTAGGGCTGGGAATGAGATGGCAACTGGGCCTCCAGGGGTGCCAGTCCCAGCTTCTCCCTTCTAAAGGAAGTGGGGTCCACTGCCTGGCCCTGCAGGGCACACTGTTCTGAGGGCTGTGCCCCCTGCTTCCTTTGCAGGAATGACTTTCACAATCTGGGTTTCTGGGTCTCAAAGGCAGATATCTGAAAGGTGATGGCCATCAAGTTGGGGCCATCAAGAACATCTTGTGTGTGCTGAGGGAAAATGTGGAGGACCATGACTGTCCAGGAAAATAACATGTTCATGGGGAAGTTTACCAGAAAGCAAGATGATGGTGGAGAGACAAGGGGAGTGATTGTTGGGAGCAATTACCCAGGAGCCTCTCACTTTCCTTCAAATTTTCTGAGACACTATTTCCCTTTGTTCTAGACTATCTTTTTTTTTTAAAATTTTTATTGGAGTATAGTTGATTTAAAATGTTGTGTAAGCTTCTGCTTTACAGCAAAGTGAATCAGTTATACATATACATAGATCCACTCTTTTTTTAGATTCTTTTCTATATAGGTCATTATGGAGTATTGAGAAGAGGTCCCTGTGCTACAGGAGGTCTATATTATCTATTCTATATATAGTAGTGTGTATATGTCAATCCCAATCTCCCAATTTATCCCTCCCCTCCTTTTTCCCCCAGTAACCATAAGTTTGTCTTCTACATCTGTGACTCTATTTCTGTTTTGTAAATAAGTTCATTTGTACCAGTTTTTTAGATTCTACATATAAACTATCTTTTCAAGTTTGGTTTTATCACAAAAATCCTTGGAAGATATAGACAGTGATTCCCTTTGGGCATAAAATGATTGAGTTTTGTGAACTCAGGATTCCTCTTGTGTGCAGGTATCATCTGGCCCTATTTACATTGCCTTGTGGGAATGGACACTGGAGGAAGCAGTGTAAGCAAATGCTAATACTCTGCTTTTTGAAACTGCAGTGAGTAATCAACTGCACTTTGTCTCTAACCCAGCAGTTTTGTGTCTTCTACTACTTAAAACTGTGACTGGCTAACTTAGCTTTCAGGCCTGTCACAGATTACGACTGTTATATGTTAGGGCATAATTGATGCCATTGGGTAGGGCGAAGTATAATAATCTCATAATAAGTTAAGTAACATAAAATCATGTTTGCTGATTTTATCACCCTGTTTACCTATCTCATATGAACAAATTCATAGAGACATGGATTGAAACAAAAAGGACTACTTTACATATATATATGAGCTCAAACTTTATCAGTTGTTTTAATATTCTAATCTTTACTATTTAAAAAAAATTCTTTATCTATTCATTATTAGAGATGTTAAAATCTACCAATAAGATGTATTACCATAGTGCCCTTTATAGTTCTGTCAGCCTTTTGGATTAGTTGATATATAGAACTTTAAAACTTTTGTATTTCATTATTCAATTGAGTCTTTTATCATTATGTACTGACTGTCTTTATTTCTTGATTTGAAGTTTAAATATTTTATGCAATTAATACAGCTATACCATCCTTCTTTTGGTGAGTTTTTAACCAGCAAATATAAAAACTACCATATGATTTTATGTATGTATGAGTATGTATGTATGTACTTTATGTATGTATGAGTATGTGTGAGTGTAATTATTTTATTCTCAAACTTAGTTTACCCTTAGGCTATGTTTCTTGTAGGCACTATATTGTAGTTTTTTTGTTTTATTTAGTTCTAGTCAAAAAAAATTGTTTTTTGAGTCATTTATTTGATGTTATTTTACATTAACTTGGATTTATTTCCAAATTCTTGTTACATGCTTTTTTATTTGCCCTTCTTTTCTATTTCATTTAAAAAATTGTTCCTTATCTTCTTAGTGGTTGATTAAATCTTTTTTTCTCATTTTATTTTTTAATCTTCTAATTTTAGTGTTATACATTATATTTCTATTTTTTTCTTGGTTATCTGAGAAAATTTAGCATAGATATTTCACTCATCAATATTAGCTAATAATTTTACCATTTATCACACCAACTATAAGAATTTTACAAAACTTTATGCTATGTTCATTCCATCCCAGATCACATTATATTTTTTAGTTTTTTTCTGCATTTCAATCTTAAAAGGCTTTTAAATTTTTTTATATAGAAAATGCTTATTTATCTATCTCCCAATGTTTATCAGTTTCCATGCTCATTCTTTGCTCAGCATTGTTCCTTGTACCTCACATCTCTTACTAGGATTCCTATCTTTTTTTTTCTGAATTATAGCTTTTAGTATTTCTGTTATTGAGGGTCTTGTAGTGGCAAACCTTTTACGTTCTAGTTTTTTCTTGAAAATTTTTTTCCTCGTTTTGGGAAGTAAATTTTACAATATATTCAAAGCTAGATAATGGGTATTTTTATCTCATCACTTGGAAGATATTTTCTTTATCTTCCATTGTTGAGAAGTCAATAATTATCATTTATTCCTTTTTACGTAATATGCCTTCCTTTTTGATGCTTTAAGATCTTAAGATATCTATTTCTTTGAGATTTGGTACAAACACTATGCTCTTTCTATAATTGTTTGTGTATGTGTGTGTGTGATTATCCTGCATGGACATTATTTGACTTCCTATATCAGAATACTGGCATCTTTTATTGATTTTTTTTGAAATTTACCAATACCTCTTTAAATATTTCCTCTCTATCATTTCATCTCTCCAGGCTTTGGAACACTGAGTAGATATTAAAATTTTTCACTCTATTCTCCTTGTAATTTAATATCTCCATATTTTACGTGGTAGGCAGAATTCTGACAGCCCCAAGATCTGAGACCCCGGGATTACACACAACCTGTATAAGCCCATGGAATAATCATTGGCATGATTAGGAAATATTAAACAAATTGACTTCAGAAAGAGAGATTAACCTGGGTGAAACTGACCAAATTAAATAAGCCCTTAAAAGGAAACAGGCTCTCCTTGAAGAAGAGATATAAGCTTCAGAGGTACTGGACACAAAGGAGATTCTCTGTTACTAGCTTTGAAAATGGAGGACGCCATGGTACAACATATATGGGGAGACTTTAGGACCTAAGAGAAGTCAAAGGCGGAAGCCAGCAGAAAACTGGGTACTTCAATTCTTATTTCTGCTAACAACCTTAATGAGCTTTGAAGAAGACCTTATACTCCAGATTAGAACACAGCTGGCCAACACCTTGATTTCAGCCTACTGAAACTTGAGCAGAGAATGTAGTTATGCCGTGATTGAACCGCTGACATACAGACTGTGAACTAATACATTAGTGTTGTTCTGAGCCACTAAATTTGTGGTAATTTCTTACTCAGTAATAGAAACCTAATACATTACCCCTTTCCTCTTTATATATTTCTTTATGGATAATTCCTTCACAGCTATATGCCAGCTCACTAATTATCTTTTCAATTTTATCTCATACCCTGCTAATCATGAATGTTGAATTCTTAACACCAATTATTATACTTTTTCATTTCAAAAGTTTTATATATATGTTTATTTATTTCAAATTATATAATCTCTTACACTTTAATGATATATTTTCAATTTCTTTAAAATTTTATTTTTAAACAAAGAACTTTATCTACAGAAATCTTGAGACTTGGATTGAAGATTGGTTCTTCAGAGAAGAATTGCTTGTTCTTTTGCCTAATGCCTGAGAGAACTATCAGAGTAAAAATGATTTCACCTGAATTTTGGACTTAAAAATTGGGGAGGCTACTTAGGGGCTGTTGATTCTGACTGAAATCCTCTGTGGAGATTGGCTAATGGTTACAAATTTTCAGGGGACTCTATTGCCTCTCTAAGCAATACAAACATTTGATAAAGACAATCCTCATCACTGCCCTGATGGCAGGATAGGAAATAGGGTGAGGAAGATGTATTCCCAGTTTATCCTTACAAAGAGCATACAGCCTTTTAGCCTCCAAGCTTTATGGAATAAGTTATCTTATCTGATTCTTCACCTAGGATTTGTTTCCCACACCCTATATTCTAACTTGTTAGGTTGTAAAAACACAAGCTTAGGTCAACAAACTTGGGAGGCTGAGAAAAAACAAAATCAGGCAAATGGGCAATTACATGAATGAATTCAGATTTCTTGCTTTGTTTATCACTATGGATTCTATTCTCTATTAGTTGCTTTTTAGAGGATTCCTCACTTTATTTAAATGAAACTACCTATCTTTGAATATTATCGTTATATTTCTAGGTTTACAAAATTCATGAGAATTATCTGCAAGCTTTCAAACTAATTCCAGCAATTTATGTACACCAAATATTAACTACATAATATTGCAATGCCTTGAAAAATAATACTGCTTCTGTAAGGCAATATGTTTTAGACGTTACTTAAAAGTAACACATATAAAGTATGCAATTAAAAATTGTGACATTAAAACCATTACCAAAACCAGTCATTGGCTAACAATATTTTTCTATCTAAAGGTGATAGGATACTGCATGTCAAACTGGTATTGCTAATTTTAAAAGGGAAAATATAAAATAATTTTAATAAGAATGAATTTGAATTTAAATGTGATACTTATGAGCAAAATGAAATTGTGATTAGTTTTAATATTAAAGTCCTTCAGAAATGTTTGCCCAATCACATAGCACACTGATTTTTAAAATCTGGAATGTTTAAGAAATGTAGGCTATACGTCAGTACAGTTGACCCTTGAACAATGTTGAGGGTTAAGGGCACCGACACACCCTGTCCAGTCGGAAACTGAAGTATAACTTATAGTCAGCCCTCAGTATACATGGTTCCTCTGTATCCACATCTGCAGACTGAACTAACCATGGGTCATGTAGCTCTGTAGTATTTACTGTTGAAAAAAATCCAGGTATAAGTGGGCCCATGCAGTTTAAACCTGTGTTGTTCCAGGGCCAACTGTATATGGTTTTAAGGCATTCATTCAGTTAAGCATAGCTTAGCATTTATTGCTTATTATAGAATATTACTAAAGTAATTAATTTATTACCTGTAAGGTAATCTATTTTTTTTTCTTTTTAGGGTATGTTCTATAATTTGTAGATAAATAAATGAATTAGACAATTAATATGTTAACAATTAGTAATCAAAATACAATTCTATAGTAAAAATATCATGGGCCTTATTCTTACATAACTTTGGAAAACTACTATTTGTATATTCTCCATATATTGGTAAGTTAATGATTTTATTGCTCTTGCATGCCAATATTATTGATGGAGTGTTTCCAATTTGCAGAAATATTGTTAAAATAGATAATTAGCATCTTTAACAAGAAGTAATCAAAATATGAAACTATAGTTAAAATACAGTGGGTCCTATTCTTACCCCATTTCATGAAAATTGTTTTTTGTATATCTCCCACAGCAACGTTGTCTATAGTGAGTGACTATACATTTTTTTTTATTAATGAATCTTACCAAGCCAATTTTCATTACCCTAGAAATGAAAAAAGAAGAAAATTGTTGGAAACCATATCAAAACATTGAAAAAAGAAAAAGAATAAATGTCTCATCTTTGACCAGGTCAGTCAAAAGATGAGTCTCTTTATGTTTGCAAGAGCTGGACAGTTAAGAGAGAGAACTTCTGCTATAATAATATAGACATGGTTTTGAAACAATACCCTTCCTCTTCAGTGAATAATAAGTACCAGAAGATTAACAGTCCGTGAATTAAGAACTAAGTTATACACTGAGTGTGCTGCATAGGAGTCCAAAGTCTACTATAGGATAAGAAGAGTTGTTCAGTATTTTAGAAATGAAGTATGAGAAAAAGAAAGAGCCCAGCTACTCTTGGTCTTCATGATATCCTTAAGATGTGAGACTACCTAGAAGGTCCTATCTGGAATAGCTCAGCCTCTATTGATAAAATACTAAGACTGGAAGAAAGAAAAATTGCAAGATTGTCCCTGTGATTAATCTGCTGCAGTGAACACAGAGAAAGGGAGGGGATACAAGTGAAGAGAAGGATCCTTCTTGAAATAGGGATAGTTAAAGGAAGAACTAAACAGGTGCTTAGAATCGACTGCTTTAGTCAGAAGGTCACATTTTAAAATGGTTTTATTTTCCTCTAATAATTACAGAATTATCCTTGTAATTATTTGGATTCTGGTTGTTTTTTATATTCCATTTCAATTTATTCTGTGTGCATAACCTGGGTAGGTAGGTAGATACATACATACATACATACTTACGGGCCTTATACATATGCATATACACACATACAGAAAGAGACAGTAGAAAAGCTGAAAGGCTAAAAAGAGACATCAGTACTCTGTATGGGACTTTAAAATCTCAAAAGGAAATGAAATAAAAGACTAGAAATTTATATTTTCAAAGTTACAGAACAAGTTTCAGTCCTAATATTAAATGCCATCTGTCTCTTTCCTTTTCCACTCCCTCTCTGGGACAGTCTGAGAATTTCTCACATATTCAAATGGCAGATTTGGACATCATATCTGCATTTTATTTCCTCTTAATCTAATGGTTTGAATTTACTCTGATACCCTGCATTTGATTTTCATAACAGAGAATAAATCTATTTCCTGAATTATTTACCCACAATTCTTTAATACCATATAATTTGTGGAAATTCAAGAGTTTTAACTCACAAAAATAATAAAATTTAAAGTAAATGAAGGAATTCCTCTCATCACATATAATACAGTCTAGTTGAAGTCTTGGAGAGTAATGACACTGGATGATAGATAACAAAATATGTCAATATTTTGGAAATATCAGTGCAGTAGTAGCATTAGCATTTTAAAGTTGCATATCAAAGGAAAGGTATCAATTGCCCAAGGGCATTTAAATACCTAACCACATAGCTAAAGTTATGATATTTTATTCACATGTTGCATTCCTTTGACTTTTGGCTTTGTCTATTGCTAAAAATATCTTCCAGATGCCATCTTTATTATTATACATCCATTTGACATTTTAGACTACTTAGGCTTAAGGAGAAAAATGTTTTAAAATCAGAAAGTTTAAGGCATGAGCAAATCCTTGGAGGAGAAAATTTGAGAAATTGTCTTACATTTATTTCCAATTTTATAGCAATATGGAAAATACAAATGCATTAGCTGCTTTTACAAATTTTTTTGAGGCTGTGATGTACGTTTTCATATTTTTTGTCATTGAAAATAAATTAACAGGGTAAAATAATTTTATCTAAATCATCTATGTGAAGAGTAATATAATGTCTTGTTCCTTTAAAAGTGAAAATAGAGTAAAAAGACCATTAAATTTGTATTACACAAAGTAGAATATCAAAGATGCGCTATTGCTTCACCTTAAACACTATAAACCATGGTTGAATTTTTTTATTATTTACTCATAATAAGGATTTATAGGTTGATACTATAATCTTGGCATTAGATGACAAGAAAATCCTTTTACATTTAGAGAAAACACTAGACATTACAGTTGTAATAAATACACTAGTGGCTAGTCTATTTAAACTCTTTGACTTGTATTATTCCTCATATATATTTTGGCATATACAATTCTAATATTAAAAAGAGTTGGAATTAGTTTTCATTTATTAGGACTTATCTTTTTAAATAGTAATTTAAAATAGTCAATATAAAGCACAAAGTAATGTTAATTTTATTTTTTAAATGATTAACTCAAACTAGTTTTTATTATGTACCTATCTACAAAGAACCCAGTACTATGCAAATCTGAATAAATTCAAATAAATATTTGAGTAATAATAATCAAACAAGTTCACCTTTATTGAACATTTAATATCTTCCAGGCACTGTTCTAAGTTCTTTAGGGGTTCTAACTCACTTAATTATCATAAAAACTTGTTGAGGTAGTAATTCTTCTTTCTCCCATTTTACAGATGAAAAACTAATACTTAAGCTCTGCAATTGTTTATTAAGTAAATGAAGTGAATTTATGCTCATATAGTACTTATTTTGTACTTTGCAGGTAAAATGGCATTTCAATTCTATCTCAGATATAAAAAGCCATTAAGTTTGACCTACTGAGGATTTGAGTGAGAGACTGAGGTTGTAACTCATTTCTTTTCTACAATCAGGCAAAATTATACACATATTTCTACAATGCAAAATTATACAAATAAAGGTATCAGATGCTTTTGTACAAAATATATGCTAATAATGTATATGGCAGTATGGGAAACTAAAGAAAAAGAAAACATATCTCCTGCCGTAAATGATGATGAAAGGAAGCTCAAAACAAATAAAACAGTGGGACCTGTGATATCAGTGGTCTAGCCAAGTAGCAGACTGTTCAAAACAGTAACATTTAGGCATCTTTGCAGGTGAATTCTGACTAGTAATGGAAAGCCCAAGAAAATACCTTAAATGGTGACATAGAAAGGACAGGTGGCCTAGAAGTACTGTGATTTCAGTAAACTAGAGCTTTTGGAAAAAAAGAAAAGGCCCCAGTTTTCGAGAAACCAGGATAAAGCATCAGTTACTAAGGCAGGAACTAAAGCATAAGCATACAAATTAGATAATTAAGACCCAGAAACTAAAGGAAGGGACTGCATCACCAGAAAATCAATTCTAAAGCCCAGTTTTTATATATGAGGTATAAGCTCAGAGTTGCACTCAATATACAGTGGACTTCATTCTAGGTCACCAAAGATTCTGAAATTAGAGTCCTTTAATTACCAGAAAGCGAGGACAATGACTACAGCTGAGCCTGCTGGAGTGCTCAGGTGGTCTCATATGTGGTAAAGAGAGGAAGTCAAAGGTGTATTTATTATTTGGGTACAAAGGAACTATAAAATTAAGATTAGCACAAAAATTATGGCTTTCAATGAAATATTTCTTTCTTATAATCTGATAAAAAACAAAATTATATACCTATATAACCAAAGAAATTAAAAAGAATAGAGCTAAGGTAAAGGTAGGGTTCCTATACACATAATCAAACTATCTTCCTAACTTTTTACACGTTCTCCCATAGATCTGTAGTCTTAATTAGAGGGAATGTAGAATGTGAACGGGTGGGTTATGGTGATTAAGCTGCCATTCATTCCTCTCACTTTCATTCACATATTGAAGAGTCAATTCATCTGAGTATTAATTTAGCAACTGCCAACCATCCTTTCAGAATACAAACTTACTATCAGTGGAAAGAACTGGCATTTAGAGTCAGAGAAAAATGGAATTGAATCCTGATTCAGCCACTTACTACCTAGGTAACAAGTTAGCACCAAATCGAGCAAATTACATGACTTCTGTAAGAGCCAGCTTTCTTATCTGTTTAATGTTAATACTAATATCCCCCTCATAGCATTATTTTGTGAGGACTGAAAAAGATGATGTATACCAAGAAAGAAAAGCAGGCTCTTTATGAATTAATCATAGTCATTATTACAGAGATAGCCAACTCTGAGTTTCCAACTCATTAGATATGACTTTATTTTCTGATTTACATTAAAAGATATTTTTGGTTTTTTTCTCTCTATTTTGTTGGAGTGAACCAACTTATTTACTTCTTTTATTGAAAACATATACTCCATTCTCAAAAGTGCACCATCTCTAAACACTTCTCTTACCACAACCCACATATCCAGTTAGTTGCCAAAGTTAATCATATGCAACTTTTACATAAGTTATTCCTACAAATCAGTAATAAAAGACAAACGACCCAGTTTTTTTAAATTTGCAAAAAACCGAAACAGAAACTTCAGAAAAGGGGTTCAAGGAGAGGCAAGATGGTGGAAGAGTAGGAGAACGTGGGGTTTACCTCTCTCCACAAATGCATCAAGAATGCATCTACAAGTGGAGCAATTCTCACAGAGCGCTGGCTGAACACTAACAGAAGACCTTGGGTACTTGAGAGGACAGGAAATATCCCTGCATAATGAGGTAAAATGAAAGAAAGAATGGAAGGAGAAGAGGAGAGGAAGCGTGACGGGACTAGCTCCCCTGGTGGGGGAGCTGAAGGAGAGGAGAGGTTCCCACATTAGGGGAAGCCCCCTCACTGATGGGGAGATCAGTTGGAACAGGAGGGGAGCAGCTGGGGCTATCAGAGGAGAGTGAAGTGGCTGGCCTCTGGCAGGTGGGACAGAATGAAACCTGCCCAGATAGTCCATGCCACAGCCCTGTGCGCCCCAGTCTGAGACATGTGTCCACCAGTACGCACAGGAGCTGGGTGCCATAGAGTGATAATTAGAGACCAAACCCGGGAAGGGGCTGCTGTTGGCTGCGAGGAGACAGCCTGAGGGAATGGGAGTGAGAAAGTCCACAACCAGGAATGCCTGGGGAGGAGACCCGGACTGCCACAGAAGCAAAGTGCCATTGCTGAGTGAAGTGCAAGTGGTGGAGCCACCGTTGCAGCCTCTATCCCCATGCGCCAACCTCTGCCTCCCCAGGCACTAGGAAAGGGCTCCTCTGGGGCTTGCCCTCTGGCGCCTTTGGCCAAACGCTAGGAAAGGCCCCTGCCAGAGCTGGCCCACTTGTGCCTGTGTTTGGGATCTAGGAAAGGCCCCAGACAGGACTGGCCATCTCGTGCCCCATGGCTGGGAGCTAGGAGAGGTCCCTGCTGGGGCTGGCCCTCATGCACCTGCAGCCAGGTGCTAGGAAAGGCCCCTGCCAGGGCCAGATCTCTCACACCTGTGGCCACTAGCTTCCCTGCGTGCTTCATCACTGCTGGGGCTGGATGTCTTGCAGCCACCAACTCCCCATGCACCTGTCCCCGCCAGGGCTCCCATGACTCCAGCAGCTGTGCCACCTCTGCACCTTAACCTCTCTGGGGCGGACTTGTATGCTCCAGGGCAGCCTCGGGAGCAGACCCCTGTGGGTGGCCCACACGCAGAGGTGGGGCTGAAACCACAGCTGAGCCGCAGGGGCTGTGCAACTAAGGAAGAAAAGCTGAAATCTCTCCTCGCACTGTGCAAACCATGAATTGACACCCCTGCAACTGGCCTGGTAAAAACTCAGAGTCTACAAAACATCTGAACAGATGAGTGGTCCTGCAGCCAAGACAGGCCTAGCTTCAGCAGCTGTAGACTTTGTGGGCACATACACGTGGGGATTGGGCCAGACTAGAGCCTGAGCTGCCCCCATAACATCCACAAAAGGTCCAGATCCATGATTACTGCAATCCTGGGACCTGACTTCAGTGGATCTACTCTGGTGAAAAGCAAGGTCTGAGAGACACCAGAGAGCCAATTGCCAGCATACCCACAGTTAAGGTGGGGCCGAGAGCAGTGCCAACATCAGCGTAATCTGAGAGCTCACACAACAGGTGGAAGGTGACAAAACAGAGCACACCCACAGATGAACAGCTCCAAAGGAGGAATACTTAGTGCCTTCCCTCCCAGGTGGAGTGCTCCAACCCCATCTACCTTGCACCACAGATCAGAAACACATATAAGAAGCAGATGTGGGGGCATCTACTCCAACAACTAGGGAGCAGACGCTGCCCCTGACATGGCAGTGACAACCACAAAGCAAAGGTGAGGCCCTGCTTAATATCTAGGGCAGGCCCTGATCAACACAACACCAATCAAACCCCCTATCAAGGGGATAATGGCACAAGCCTCTGGACCAACCTCATCCACCAGGGGGCAGACACTAGAAGCAAGAGGAACTACGATGCTGCAGCCTGCGGAAAGGAGTCACAAACACAATAGGTTTCACAAAATGAGACAACAAAGAAATATGTTGCAGATGAAGGAGCAGGATAAAAACCTACAAGAAAAACTAAACGAAGAGATAAGCAATCTATCTGAAAAAGAATTCAGAGTAATGATAGAAAAGATGATCCAAGATCTTGGAAACAGAATGGAGGCACAGATTGAGAAGATAAAAGAAAAGTTAAGCAAAGACCTAGAAGAACTAAAGAACAAATAAACAGAGGTGAACAAAACAATAACTGAAATGAAAAGTACACTAGAAGGAATCAATAGCAGAATTACTGAGGCAGAAGAACGGATAAATGACCTGGAAGACAGAATGGTGGAAATCTGTGCTGTGGAACAGAATAAAGCAAAAGGAATGAAAAGAAATAACAACAGTCTCAGGGACCTCTGGGACAACATTAAATGCACAAACATTTGAATTATAGGCACCCCAGAAGAAGAAGAGAAAGACAAAGGACCTGAGAAAATATTTCAAGAGATCATAGTTGAAAACCTCCCTAACATGGGAAAGGAAATAGTCACCAAAGTCCAGGAAGCAGAAGAGTCCCATAAAGGATAAACCCAAGGAGAAACACGCTGAGACACATATGAATTAAACTAACAAAAATTAAATACAAAGAAAAAAAGCAAAAAGGAAAAGCAACATACAAGGGAAACCCCATGAGCTTATCAGCTGATTTTTCAGCAGAAGCTCTGTAGGCCAGAATGGAGTGGCAGGATATACTTAAAGTGATGAAAGGGAAAAATCTACAACTAAGAATACTCTACCCAGCAAGGTTCTTATTTAGATTCAACAGAGAAATCAAAAGTTTTACAGATAAGCAAAAGCTAAGAGAATTCAGCACCACCAAACCAGCTTTACAACAAATGCTAAAGAAACTTCTCTAGGTGGGAAACACAAGAGAAGAAAAAGAACAAAAACAAACCTAAAACAATTAAGAAAATGGCAATAGGAATATGCATATCAATAATTACCTTAAATATAAATGGATTAAATGCTCCAACCAAAAGACATAGTCTGGATACATGGATACAAAACCAGGATTCATATATATGCTGTCTGGAAGAGACCCACTTCAGATCTAGGGACACATACAGACTGAAAGTGAGGGGGTGGACAAAAATATCCCATGCAAATGGAAATCAAAAAAAAAAAAAAAAAAGCTGGAGTAGCAATACTCATATCAGATAAAATAGATTTTAAAATAAAGAATGTTACAAGAGACAAGAAAGGATACTACATAATGATCAAGGGATCAATCCAAGAAGATATAACAATTGTATATATTTATGCACCCAACATAGAAGCACCTCAATACATAAGGCAAATGCTAACAGCCATAAAAGGGGAAATCGACAGTAACACAATAATAGTGGTGGACTTTAACACCCCACTTACAACAATGGACACATCATCCAGACAGAAAATTAATAAGGAAACACATCCTTAAATGACACATTAGACCAGATAGACTTATTTGATATTTATAAGACATTCCATCTAAAAGCAGTGGAATACTCTTTCTTTTCAAGTGCACATGGAACATTCTCCAGAACAGACCACATCTTGGGTCACATTCAAGCCTTGTTAAATCTAAGAAAACTGAAATCATATAAAGCATCTTTTCTGACCACAGTGCTATGAGATAAGAAATCAATTACAGGAAAAAAAAAACTGTAAAAAACACAAACATATGGAAGCTAAACAATATGCTACTAAATAACCAATGGATCACTGAAGAAATCAAAAAGGAAATCAAAAAACACCTAGAAACAAATGACAAATAAAATAGGATGACCCAAAACTTATGGGAAGCAGCAAAAGCAGTTCTAAGAGGGAGGTTTATGGCAGTACAACCTTACCTCAAGAAACAAGAAAATTCTCAAATAAACAACCTAAACTTAAACCTAAAGCAACTGGAGAAAGAAGAATAAACAAAACCCAAAAGTCAGTAGAAGGAAAGCAATCATAAAGATCAGAGCAGAAATAAATGAAACAGAAACAAACAAACAAAAAACAATAGCAAAGATAAATGAAACTAAAAGCTGGTTCTCTGAGAAGATAAACAAAATTGATAAACCTTTAGCCAGACTCATCAAGAAAAAAGGGAGAGGACTCATATCAGGGAAATTAGAAATGAAAAAGGAAAAGCTACAACTGACACCACAGAAATACAAAGGATCCTAAGAGACTACTACAAGCAAATATATGCCAATAAAATGGACAACCTGGAAGAAAATGGACAAATTCTTAGAAAGGTACAAGTTCCCAAGACTAAAGCAGGAAGAAATAGGAAATATGAACAGAACAATTACAAGTAATGGAATTGAAACCGTGATTAAAAATCTTCCAACAAACAAAAGTCCACGACCAGATGTCTTCACAGGCGAATTCTATCAAACATTTGGAGAAGAGCTAACACCTATACTTCTCAAACTCTTCCAAAATATTGCAGAGGGAGGAACACTCCCAAGCTAATTCTATGAGGCAATCATCACCCTGATACCAAAACCAGACAATGATATCACAAAAAATAGAAAGTACAGACCAATATCACTGATGAACACAGACATAAAAATCTTCAACAAAATACTAGCAAGCAGAATCAACAGCACATTAAAAGGATCACACACCATGATCAAGTGGGATTTATCCCAGGGATGCAAGGATTCTTCAATACATGCAAATCAATGTGATACACCATATTAACAAATTGAAAAATAAAAACCATATGACCACATCAAGAGATGCAGAAAAAGCTTTTGATAAAATTCAACACCTATTTATGATAAAAACTCTCCAGAAAGTGGGCACAGAGGGAACCTACCTCAACAAAATAAAGGCATATACAACAAACCCACAGCAAATATCATTCTCAATGGTTGAAAACTGAAAGCATTTCCTCTAAGATCAGGAACAAAACAAGGATGTCCACTCTCACCACTGTTATTCAACATAGTTTTGGAAGTCCTAGCCATGGCAATCAGAGAAGAAAAAGAAATGAAAGGAATCCAAATTGGAAAAGAAGAAATAACACTCTCACTGTTTGCAGATGACATGACACTATACACAGAAAATCCTAAGGATGCCACCAGAAACCTACTAGAGCTCATCAATGAATGTGGTAAAGTAGCAGGCTGAAAACAAAATTAATACACAGAAATCTCTTGTATTCCTATACACTAACAATGAAAAATCAGAAAGAGAAATTAAGGAAACACTCACATTTACCATCACAACAAAAATAATAAAATACCTAGTAATAAACCTACCTAAGGAGGCAAAACACCTCTGCTCAGAAAACTATAAGATACTGATGAAAGAAATCAAAGATGACACAAACAGATGGGGAGATATACCATGTTCTTGGATTGGAAGAATCAATATTGTGAAAATGACTATACTACCCAAAGCAATCTACAGATTCAATGCAATCCCTATCAAATAAATGATAGAATTTTTTTTACAGAATTAGAACAAACAACTTACAATTTGTATGTAAACACAAAAGACCCCAAATAGCCTAAGCAATCTTGAGAAAGAAAAACAGAGCTGGAGGAATCAGTTTCCCTGACTTCTTGATTACTGATACTACAAAGCTACAGTAACCAACACAGTATGGTACTTGCATAAGAACAGAAATATAGATCAATTGAACAGGATAGAAAGCCCAGAGATAAACCCATGCACCTATGGTCACCTAATCTATGACAAAGGAGGCAAGCATATACAATGGAGAAAAGACAGTCTCTTCAATAAGTGGTGCTAGGAAAACTGAACAGCTACATATAAAAGAATGAAATTAGAACACTCCCTAACACCATACACAAAACTAAACTCAAAATGGATTAAAGACCTAAATATAAGTCCGGACACTACAAAACTCTTAGAGAAAAACATAGGAAAAACATTTTTTCACATAAATCACAGCAAGATCTTTTTTGACCCACCTCCTAGAGTAATAAATATAAAAACAAAAATAAACAAATGGGATCTAATGAAACTTAAAAGCTGGCACAGCAAAGGAAACCATAAAGAAAACGAAATGACAACCCTCAGAATGGGAGAAAATATTTGCAAATGAAGCAACCCACAAAGCATTAATCTCCAAAATATATAAAGAGCTCATGCAGCTCAATATTAAAAAAAACCAACCCAATGAAAAAATGGGCAGAAGAACTAAATAGACATTTCTCCACAGAAGACATACAGATGGCCAACAAACACATGAAAAGATGTTCAACATCACTAATTATTAGAGAAATGCAAATCAAAGCTACAATGAGGTATCACTTCACTGATCAGAATGGCCATCATCAGAAAATCTACAAACAATAAATGCTGGAAAGGGTGTGAAGAAAAGGGCACCCTCCTACACTGTTGATGGGAATGTAAATTGGTACAGCCACTATGGAGAAAAGTATGGAGGTTCCTTAAAAAACTAAAAAGAGAACTACCATATGATCCAGCAATCCCACTCCTGGGCATATACCCAAAGAAAACCATAATTCAAAAAGATACATGCACCCCAATGTTCAATGCAGCAGTATTTACAAAAGCCAGGAAATGGAAGCAACCTAAATGTCCATCAACAGAGGAATGGATAAAGAAGATGTGGTACATATATACAATGGAATATTACTCAGCCATAAAAAGGCAAAAATAATGCCATTTGCAGAGATGTGGATGGAACTAGAGACTGTCATACAGAGTGAAGTAAGTCAGAAAGAGAAAAATAAATATCATATAATATCACTTATATGTGGAATGTAGAAAAATGGTACAGATGAACTTATTTGCAAAGCAGAAACAGAGACAGATGAGAATAAACTTATGGACACCAAGGCAGAAAGCGGGGGGGTGGGATGAATTGGGAGATTGAGATTGACATATATATACTACTATGTATAAAACAGATAACTAATGAGAACCTATTGTATAGCACAGGGAACTCTACTCAGTGCTCTGTGGTGACCTAAATGGGAAGAAAATCTAAAAAAGAGGGGATATTTGTATACATATAACTGATTCACTTTGCTGTATAGCAGAAACTAACACAACATGGTAAAGCAACTATACTCCAATAAAAATTAATGTTAAAAAATAAAATAAATAGACTATTTCAGAAGGAAAATAAATTAAAACATTGATTTTGGAAAAAAAAAAGGGTTTCAAAATGGAAAATCAATATACAAACATGTGCTTGCCATTTATTACCATCAAGAAATTAAAAACTAAAAATCATTACTATACTATTCCATATACAACAGAAGGTATAAAACCTAAAAGAATGATAACACTAAGTTTTGATGAGGATGTGGAACAACTAGAATGTTGAGGCTTTGTTGGTGATAATATAACATAGTACAGACACTTTGAAAAACTATCTGGCCATACCTACTAAACCTGAACATATGTATCCTATGACCTGGAAGTGGCACTCCTAGATTTACACCAAATAAAAATGAGTGCATAATACCTACCAATGTACAAAGACAAAAATGCTCATGTCAGATTCATTCATTGCCCAAACCTGGTAATACAAGAAATGTTTTTCAATAATCCATGAGTCCATTTCTGTAAAGCTTAAGAACAGACAATACTAATATATACCTAATACTAATATCACTAATGTGTTGGCAGTAGAATTAAGGCAAGAGTTTATCTCTTACAGGGGTATATTGACTGAGATGCTGGAAGTATCCTATGTCATTCTAGCTGCTGCATACACAAACATTTATATATTAAAACTGATCAAAGTACACACTTAAGAAATATGCACATTATTGTATGTATATTATACCTCAAGATAAACATTTTACAGAAAGGCTTCACATGTGAATTATAACTTTCCATTGTTATCTCACAGACCTTTCAAAAGAAACATCCACTTTCTCTATAATAAAATATTTACTATTCTACTATGAGATTCTTAGATAGTAAACCTAAACACAAAATTTCAGAAAAAAATGCTAGTTTAATTTAATATAAGAAAGAAATAAATTAAAGTAAGATATTTCAAAATGTTAGTGTTTGGTGATGATTAACTGGAAGACATACTGAAGTAGTTAAATGCTTGAACTTTTATGTCTAATCACCATAACTGCAAACACTATCAATGTCAACTGATTCAGCTGCGTAGACAGGTAAATACCATGCATGGCACTGTCTTTAGTGATGTGATTTATGCAATGGTTAATGCTGGCTAAGTCAAAGGGGAAAAAAAAGGATGGTCCTCCCTTCATTAGCATGACAATTACATTTCTGGAAATTTCAGAGTACATACAAAACGTGTAAAACCTATTTTGTGTTTAAATGGAAAAGTAAAAAAGAATCCAGGCTTATATAAGTAAATTATTTACCTACATATGATTACAAAGGAAATGCGAACATAATGAAGGACTACGCCAAACATTTTAGGGAGATTAACTAATCTAGCCCCTCTAATCTTTAAATGCCATGATTACTCTGTTCATTGTAGCCACCACAAACTCCGTATGTATTAAAAAGCCCCCCTGGAGGGTGATGCACCCTACTGAGAATGACTACTTTACCAAGTGAAATGCCATGAGTACCTGGATATTTAAATATTACTGACAAGGAAAAGATTACAAAAATTTTGTTAGCATCTTAATACCATATGAAGTTATCACACAATAAAAAGACTTTGTCATTATAATCCTGAATAAAGATCAAAAGTCCACAGTTCTCCTGTACTTACTCTCACTAATGAAATATATGGCATCCAAAAAAAGAAATGAGAGTAGAATGAGTTTCTACATCTGAAAATTTACAGTTCTAAATATTCTGTAGGTTGATGATAAATAAATTAAATATATAAATACATCAGACAGAAAAAAGTGAAAGTATTGTAAAAAGTAAAAAATGTATTTGAAGTTAAATTGTTACTTAATGAGTCTATTAATGAGTCTAGACTTAATGAGTCTAATCTGAAAAACCATCACAACATTGTTAATCAACTATAATATAAAATAAAAAGATTACAAATAAAAATTATATCACAAAGTTTATCAATCAGAAGCAATGAAATTAGATGATGCTATTCTTCTCAATTTTACATGAAAAAATTATATTTTACGATGTTGATATATTTGAATGCTTAAAATATTCTATAGAACCTGTACTTATATTTTCTGATAAATATTTTACATGACATTTTTTAAAACCATTTTACTAATAATGAAATATTCAAATCCATTTTGACAAACACATTTTGATATGTAGCTACATATCACAGTAAATATAACTGCAAAAGATATGTGAAAGGCAGTGAAAGAGCTACTGTATGTCAAACTGTGGCATTATAAAAAAGAAATCGGTTACATAGTGTGTTTAATATTTGTTTATACACAATATCTCTTTGAATAGGATCTAAAGGTTTAATTTCACTCCACATATGCACACCACATGAGCAGGTAAAAGAGTGAATGGGGAAGTGTGATGACAGGTCTATGCCTCAAATCAAATCACTCCAATATGTATTTCTGCAACTGTTATAAATCTAACATTTTCTTTTAACCAGTACATTCAAGCTATTTAAGCAAAGCAGCTTATATATCTAAGAAATGTGATCTCTCTATTCAGTTTCTCCATATCTTTTTGATATACCATATAAAGCTGCATGAAAATACACTTTTGTGTAATATTTAATTTATGAAAGCCAAATAATTAATTTAATAAAATACTAATTAAGACCACAGATGGTGGCAATATTAAAAGTAATGTATAAGAACACTCCAATTCTTTCTCAATGTTCTTAATATTGTAACTACCTTTAATTTATTGTAGGTATGCCATAACATTAAACGTATACTATTTTCATTTCTTCACACAATTTGACTAAATCCATTAGTTAATTTATCACACAGTTTTATTTTTTATAATTGAATAGGTTTATTTCTGCCTTACAATCCGTTGGTGAAGATATGCTTAGCTTACACTGCCAAATATTTACATCACATGAAAACTTCCTTTGGTCTTTTCAATGAAAGAGCTATTAAGCAGTGCAAGCTTCTTTTTTTCTTGAAAGAAAAGGTATTTAATTCTTTCATAGATCCTTAAAAAATCTCTAATTTTTATGAACTTACATTATAGAGCCTTCAATGTTCTAACATGTTGAGTCATCCCTAAGTTTTATAAATCCTATTAGAAGTTATGCTTACACATATATATGGAATTAAAAAAAAATGGTCATGAAGAACCTAGGAGCAGGGCAGGAATAAAGACGCAGACAGTAGAGAATGGACTTGAGGACATGGGGAGGGGGAAGGGTAAGCTGGGATAAAGTGAGAGAGTGGCATGGACTTATATATACTACCAAATGTAAAACAGATAGCTAGTGGGAAGCAGCCACATAGCACAGGGAGATCAGCTCGGTGCTTTGTGACCACCTAGAGGGGTGGGATAGGGAGGGTAGGAGGGAGACGCCAGAGGGAGGAGATGTGGGGATATATGTATATGTATAGCTGAGTCACTTTGTTATAAAGCAGAAACTAACACACCATTGTAAAGCAATTATATTCCAATAAAGATGTAAAAAAAAAAAAGTGAACTGTGATCAAGAACATGAAAAAGGGTTTTCTTTTACTTTTTTATTTTTTTGCAGTTATTGATTAGGGGTAGTTCTCATTTGTTTTTATCAATTAAAATATAAAATGGTCTGCTATTTTCTGTATACTAATTTGACTTACTATAAGGGAAACACATTTGATTATGTCTATGAAATATTTCAATATTTTTCTTACATCACTTAAAAAACTCCCCACTACTTACAGATGCCATCTGATATGACCCTAAAGATAAGAATACTTTCTGTAGTATTGTCCATTTGAATAAGGCTACATAGTGAATTTGAACTATATTAAATGATGTGGGAATGTATACAAAATCACTCACCAAGTAGACCAATTTCAAACTGAATGAAATGTCACTGATTTCACTGGCTCCTTATACATAGAGATGGTACTTAAAAAGCTATTTTCAATGATAACCAGTATAAAAGTTGAATTTTATAACTAAAATAAATCAAATGTATAATATTCTCAATATTCTAGGCATGGAAACATACTAATTATTTTGGATAGTATATAATCAATGTAAATGTTCAGCATGAATTCATAGTTGTGATCTTATAATATACAGCTAATAAGTAAATCTTTCCAATATGTAAACCAGTCTCTATTTAATATAAATTGCTATAAACATGTATCTATATAAAATATATAACTTCATTAAATATTTATATTTTATGTATTCTGGGATAAAATAAATAAAGCTCTTTTAGGTTTACCAAGTTATTTCTCTTATGCTATTAATGATTAATTATCTTGTTATTATTAAAGACTCTAAGATAATTTTCAATGCTATGGCTGGGAACCAACATATACCAGATTTATGATAGACTGATATTGAGAGAGGAGTGCTTTGGAGGATAAAAATATATATTTTAAAGTAACCAAACTGACACCATAATTTAAAAACCAAAATTAAGAAATTTCAAACAGACTATATTTATCACCAATTTACTTTATAAATCTGGATCTTTCATCCAATATGCTTTAATATCCTTAGTTAAAATTTTAAAAAGATACCCTATAGCTTGAAGTTGGCAGCCGTATATCCTGAAAAATTTATGTGAAGAGACCAGCCTGACTGAAAAAGAGAAATTCTCTATTCTAACACCACATTGATTATGGCTGGAAACTCTAGTGAAACGTATAAGTAACTGACTAAAAACTAAATGCAAATAAATATATTGGTTGCCAGATAGCATGATCCTGTCAAGCTCAAAATCAATGCATGCAATACACTTAACATTTCCTTTAACGACTTGCTACACAGAAGAAAATCAAGAGAACAGAATTAATTAGTTCCTGTTGCTCTGTTGTGTCTCTTGGTTAATTCACAAAGGAATGATGACTTCCTTTAAGGTGTTTACACCTGGGAAATACAGACTGGAAAATGAATAAGGCAAGCAAAGTAGCCATATTTATGTCCTTGGAACCAGTGAAATTCAAGCCAACTGGGAGCCAGTTGTACTTGTTTTTCAAATCCTATAGGAAATCAAAGCAGAGCTTCTGGTCCCTTTTGCATAGGAAATGGATTTCACAAGGGACTGGTGTAAAATTCAGGATGATCTGATTTAATGATAGCATTTATGTAATCTGTGCTTCTTTTAAAATTTACAACTGCATTAAAGAAGAAACCAGGCCACTCTCACAATCTCCTCCTCCATGAGAACGTAGCCTAGTAAATAATTGTTGAATAAATGAATAAATAGTACAAGGAACGAAGAAGCCAAGAAGAACCAGTTCTCTCATTGACCCTTTCTTCCTTAAACCTCTTCTGCAGATGTCTCCAGAGTTCTGTCATCAGGTCTTTTCTCTCTTAGTTCTCTCCATGAGTGACTTTATTTATTTCCCTTACTTCAACTTCCTCTTATATGGTGATTTCTCCCAAATTTATATATCAGTATCGATCTTAACTTTTCACTTACATGTCAAACTCATTCCAGTGTTTCTGTTATAACACAATATACCACAATATACGTGCGACTGAACAAACTTCAGATCCTGCAAAATCATGCCCTAAAAATAACAGGGCTTAAGGGAAAAACTATGGCTGGAAAATACCACTAAGAACTATGTTAGTTTGTACCAGAGCACTAACAGAACAATAATAATTCCAATAAAAATAGCTAGCAGTTTAAAAGAGATGTAAAATTCCCAATAAATGGAGAAATATTCCAGAAAACACAAGATTTGACCTTAAAACATAAAGGTAATTTTATGGTAGTTTAAGAAAGACTGAGTCCAAATTATATGAGACATTTCAAACTAAACAAAGAGAAGAGAAAAGCAATTCTTAGGAAGACCATACGACCCAAAGGAGCATGGAGTGAGTGAATAGTATGTATTTAGCTAAGTTAATGCACATTGTATTCAGGTGCATTTTCTCTGTTTTGGAAAACCTTAATGTTCTGGGAAAATGTGCTTATGAATCAAAGCAAATTCTGCATTATAATCACATATATCCTACTTAAGCAACAGGGTGAAAGTTAATTTGTATTATAGAAATTCATTGTAAAAGGACAGAATTTCTCTGTATGAAAGAAACTGCCAGCTACATTCTATAAGCTCCTCAGACTCAAATGAGCTCAAGGTGAAACTTACTATCATCCACTGTACACATGCTATTCTTCACTTACCACTTGCCGGAGATAATAGCGTTACTGTCATTTAGGCTTGAAATAGTACAGCAGCAACAGTGGCAAACACTATTTGAGAATTTTTGGAGTTAGACCAGGGTGGACTCCCAACAATACCACTGTTCAACAGTGAGCAGATCATATAATGTTCATAGTCAAAATCCACTTCTACGAAAATGGAATGATAACATTTATATAATTTTTGTTTTTAGCCTTAAGTAAAATGATGTTTGAAAACATTTTGGCACAATGCCCGACACTTAAACAGTAGCCATTTTTGTCTTCAATTTCACTTTATTGCTTGTGTGACTTGAAGTGCGATATGTCTTTCACTCTACTTCCATTATCACAAATATAATATGATTCTCATTATCTGTCTCCTGAACAATTATTAAAATCTATTTCTAAATTTTCTTCTTATAATTATTTCTACCCTATCAACACATATTTTCAGTATTTTTTACATTATTCTTTTTTTAAAAGAAAATCAATCTAACCATGACTTTCCCTTCCTCATATTATTTTATACAATAGAAAGATCATATTCTTGACACCAAAAACCTGAACTAAATTGTAAATGGTCTATCTAGATTACAATATTTATGTGTATCATTTTTTTGCTTTGGAAGCCAGTGAAATTAAAAACCATAGGTTTTTCAAATATTCTTTCATGTTCTTAAAATCAGGTTAAAACAATAATCTCTTCAAGAATAAATTATTAAAACATAATTAAGATCTTCAGAGGTCTAGTGAGATCTAAACCAGATGGTTTTGAAACGTGTGTAACTATACCTAGCCACAAGTTTTTTTTTTATAATTTCATTAATATTGTCAGTGACAAGATCCAATGTTTGAAAACACAGAATCAACAGGTTATTGAAATTAACTCATAGAAATGTTTTCCACTTTTTCATCTTCCAATTTTGATTCTTTCCAACATACTCATATGCAAGCTCATATACACACATTAGTAATATACACGTTGTTTCCATCTGGAAAAAATAACTCTGATTGAAGACCCGGGAATATGGGAGTATTGGCTCTTTCTAGCATTAGAATTAACCAGGTAAAATCTAATAAATTACAAAGTGGAACACTATCCATGAGCAAATTAGATAAAATTGCCCATTTTCTATCTTCATCCCCAAGGACCAGCATGACTTTCAGAAATGTTACCCTGTGCTCATTAAGGTTAGGTTGTTTGTTTGTTTGTTTTTAACATCTTTATTGGAGTATAACTGCTTTACAATGGTGTGTTAGTTTCTGCTTTATAACAAAGTGAATCAGCTATACATATACATATATCCCCATATCTCCTCCTCCTTGCGTTTCCCTCCCACCCTCCCTATCCCACCCTCTAGGTGGTCACAAAGCACCGAGCTGATCTCCCTGTGCTATGTGGCTGCTTCCCACTAGCTATCCGTTTTACATTTGGTAGTGTATATATGTCCATGCCACTCTGTCACTTCATCCCGGCTTACCCATCCCCCTCCCCCGTCCTCAAGTCCATTCTCTACGACTGTGTCTTTATTCCTGTCCTGCCCCTAGGTTCTTCAGAATAAGGTTATGTTTAAACATTTAAGTAAACTGGAAAGAATCAATTGAAAAGGACATTTTTTAAGTTGGGAAATATATCTATGAGTGAACTTTTATAATAAGTGAACAATACTTTTTAAATTAAATTTAGGCATTAATGTTTGCTTTTCATATGTGGTTCTTGCAAATGTTTGGTCTGTTGGTAGACAGATCTAACACAGACTTTACCATTATGTACTATATTAATTTGTTAGTATGTGCATTTCCATTAATAGACTTTGATTTCTTCAGCAGTAATGAACATGCTTTAATTATTATGACTAAAACAGAACCTGAAGTAAAGCTGCTATTTAGAAATGCTTGCTGAATAAATGAGTAAATGCTTCAATGTAAAAACAAAATTATCTGCTGTCCTAAATGACTGGTATCACAGATTTCAGTACACGTGAAACTTTGGCAGATTTTCTATTTCTTATCTCTTAATAGAGCTCATTTTCTAATGCAAGTAGGTCTATCTTCCCTTTGGGGATGACTCACAGTTAAAAGTAGAAAGGGAAATGAAAATAGGAATAAGCAGTGGGCTAACTAAATAAAGTGTGGGCTTAAAATCTTAGTATAAAATAAAGGCGCTCCACAGTATCTCCATTATGTCCTATCTCCAACTCTAAGGAGGTCATGTTTAAAAATGGCTACTAAATTATGTGCAATCAAAGGTGTCTGCTGTTATGATTTTTCCTTTTTAGAGTCTGTCAGGCAAGCAGGACCAGAGAGTGAAAATTATTAAGGAAGCAGCACTTGATTTTAATCCAGTTTTGTTCAAGACTACACTGCCAAAGCCTAGAATAGTATATGATACATAGTAAACATTTAGTAATTTTTAAAACGTATTTTCCAGGATCCCCTATGCTAAAGAGAAATAAAGACCTCATTAGGGACTTTTAGTTTCAATCAGACAATGTAAAGAGCTTAAAAGTCATCATTCCAGTTCTTACAGGTAAAAATTAAACAAACTGAAAGTCAGTGACTCTTCTTGGACCCATCAGAGAACTGAGTTTACAAGGCAAACCTACACCCCACAATCTGGAGAGTTCAGGCAAACCCAGAAAGTCACAGTTAGGATCTGCTTATCTGGGGCAGAAGGCACCAGAGCTGTACACTGGGAGGACACAATGGTAATTTTGATGAATTGCTGGAGGCTGAGTTTAGACTCTTATGAGAGTGAGAAACTCCTGGGGAACACGGTTATAAGTGTGTTCCCACACTTTCATAAGTTCTCCCTTCAGGAACTTAATCAGGTTCTCACAGTGAATAACTAAAAAAAAAAAAAAAAAAAAAACCCACTGAAAAGTTAAAAAAAAAAAAAAAAAAAATCCCCTGGTAGGTTTGGCAGGTAAAAAGGGAAAAGTAAGCATTATGATTATATCAGAGCGTTTTCCATAACAAAGGTGTCCTCTGCAGGGGAAAATAATTTTACCATATTTTTATTCTACCTGGGGGCATGGCATTTCTTCCACTCCAGCACTTTCTAACATTCCTTCCTCACCTTGAGGGTGGGGATGGGGGATGCTTAGAAACACCAGTGAAGATCACAGCTCAAGGGCACAGGTCCACCAGAAGAATGAAGTTTAATCGCAATCATAGAACGCTTCTCCTCCCCATACCTTATCATCACACCAACAGGTATACAGTGCAATAACATACACTGTTATTACAGATAAAAGAGATACAAAGACACTCTTTCAAGATGAGTACCTACAGAAGCCCCAAAGCACAAAGGCAGATAAAAACAAGGACAACAGGAGGACACTAAAGCAAACACAGTCCAACTGCTAACATGATTAACATAAGACCTCACACTAAGACCTATGTACTGCAGTCTCTAGTACTTAATATAACATTTCTGATTTTCAACGAAATATTACAAGGCATGCTGAAAGACAAGAAAAAATGCAGTCTCAAAAGATAAAGCAAACACATGAACCAGACTTAGATATTACCCAACTTTTAGAATTATCTGACAGGAAAATTAAAATAACTATTATGACACAAATTATTAACATGAGATGAAAGTAGGAAGACATCACTACAGAGTCCATGGACATTAAAAGGATAATACAAGAATATTATGAACAACTATATGCCCACAAATTTGATTACCTAGATGAAATGGACCAATTGCTTCAAAGACACAATCTGCCAAACTTCACCCAAGAAAAGACAGGCCTTTGAAATGGGCCTACATCTATTAAGTAAATTGAATCAATAATTAATAAACTTCCAAAACAGAAAGCACCAGACCCAGATGGGTTCACTGGCAAAATCTACTAAACACTTAAGGAAGAAATTATATCAATCCTCCATAATATCTTATAGAAGATAGAAGTAGAGGGGATACCTTCTAACTTACTCAATGAGGCCAGTATCACCTTAATACCAAAACTAGACAAAGGCATTACATAAAAACAACAGTAACAATAAGAACAACAACAAAGCTATCAACCATTATCTCTCATGAACATAGATGCAAAAATCCTCAACAAAATATTAGCAAATTAAATGTAACAAAGTATAAAACTAATTATACACCATGACCCTGGTATGCAAATCTGGTTCAACATTCAAAAATCAATTAATGCAATCCATCACATCAGGCTAAAGAAGAAAACTCACATGATCATACCAATGGATGCAGAAAAACAGTTGACAATATCCTACACCTATTCATAATAACTCTCAGTAAACTAGGAATAGAGGGGAACTTTCTCAACTTGATAAAGAATATCCACAAAAAAGCATACAGCTAACATTGTACTTAACGCTGACAAAACAGAAGCTTTCATGCTGAGATCAGGAACAAGGTGAGGATGTCCCCTCTCACTATTTCTTTTCAACATTGTACTGGAATTTCTAGCAAATTCAAGAAGACAAGAAAAGGAAATAAAAGGTGTACATATTTGGAAGGAGGTGATAAAACTCTTTTTCACAGATCGCATGTTTGCCTATGTAGAAAATCTGAAAAAAACTGACCAAAACAACCCTCCTGGAACTAATAAACAATCATAGAAAGTTTGCAGAACACTAGGTTAATATACAAAAGTCAGTCACTTTACCATGTACAAGCAATAAACAAACAGAATTTGAATTTTTAAAAATATAAATTATGTTAGCACCCCCCCAAATTAAATACTTAGTTATAAATCTAACAAAATATATACAAGATCTATGTGAGGAATACTACAAAACTCTGATGAATAAAATTTTTTTTAAAAACCTGAATAAATGGAGAGACATTCCATGGTCACGGACAGGGAGACTCAAGATTGCCAAGATATCAGTTCTTCTGAGTTGATCTATAAGTTTAACACAAACCCAATCAAAATTTCAGCAAGGTATTTTGTGGATATCAACAAACTGATGCTAGAGTTTATATGGAAAGGGAAAATACCCAGAATAACCAACACAATACCAAAGAAGGACAAAACTGGAAGACTAGCACTACCCAACTTAAAGATTTACTATAAAGCTACAGTAATTAGGATAGTGTCATATTAGCAAAAGTATAAACAAACAGGTCAATGGAAAAGAAGAAATAAGCCCATGAAAATATAGTTAACTGATCTTTGACAAAAGAGCAAAGACATACCATGGAGCAATAATAATCTTTTCAACAAATGGTGCTGGAACAACTGGACATTCACATAGCAAAAAAAGAGAGAGACAAAGAGATAATTTAGACCAAGACTTCACATTCTTCACAAATGAATCACAGACCTAAATGTAAAATGAAAAACTGTAGATCTCCTAGAAGATAACATAGGAGAAAACCTTGATAAGATACAACAGTAAGGGATAATTTATGAAAGAAAAAAATTGATACACTGGATTGCATTAAAATTAAAAACTTCTGCTCTTCAAAGATGCTGTCAAGTGAATAAGACAAATCACACTGGGACAGCGTATTTGCAAAAGACATATCAGATAAAAAACTGCTATCCAAAGTATACAAAGAACTCTTAAAACTCAACAGTAAGGAAACAAATAACTCAACTAGAAAATGGGAAAAAGATTTGAATATATATGTGGCTAAAGAAGATACAGAGTGTATGTATATCAAATCATCACATTATATACCTTAAATAGTGTCTTAGTCTGTTTGGGCTACTGTAACAAAATACAGGTAGCTTATAAACAACAGAAACATATTGCTCATAGTTTCTGAGGCTGGAAGTCCAAGATCATAGCATTGGTATGGTCTGGTGAGGGCCCTATTCTGGGTTGCAAATTTATCACTGTGTCTTCACAGGGCAAAAGTGGCTAGAGATCTCTCTTGGAGCCACTTTTATAAGGCATTATTCCCATTCATGAAGGTTCCACCCTCATGGTGTAAGCCCCTGCTAAAGGCCCCACCTTTTAATACCACTTCATCAGGCATTAGGATTTCAACATAAGACTTTGGGTGAGGCATAAACATTCAGACCATAGCAGATATATACAATTTTTATTTGTCAATTATACCTCAGTACACTGGAGAGGAAATACACACAGACAGCAAATAAGCACATTAAAAGATACCTAATATCATATATTATGAGGGAATTGCCAATTAAAACAAGGAGATACCACTGCATACCTATTGGAATGGCCAAAAAGCAAAACACTAACACTACCAAATGCTGACCAGCATGAGAAACAGGAATTCTCATTTACAGCTGGTTGGAATGCAAAATGATACAACCACTTTGGAGGATAGTCTGCTCCTTGGTATTTGTCCAAAGAAGTTGAAAACTATGTTCACACAAAAAAACTGCACACAGATGTTTAGAGCGGCTTTATTCATAATAGCCAAAACTTGGAAACAACCAAGATGTCCTTCAGAAGGTGAACAGAACAATAAAATGTGGAACATATAGACAACGGGATATTACTCATTATTGAAAAGAAGCTACCTAGTCATAAAAAGACACGGAAGAAACTTAAATGCATATTACTAAATGAAAGAGTCTAATCTGAAAAGTCTACATACTGTATAATTCCAACTATATGACATGCTGGAAAAGACAAAACACTGGAGATGGTAAAAGGAACAATGATTGCTAAGGGTTAAGGGGTAGAGGGCAATGAATAGTCAGAGCACAGAGAGTTTTTAGGGCAGTGAAACTGTTCTGTATTATAGTATAATGGTGGATACATATCATTTGTCCAAACCAACAGAATGTACAACACAAACAATGAACTCTAATGTAAACTATGGTCTATGGGTGATAATGATGTGCCAGTGTAGGTTCCTCAGCTGTAACAAATGCACAACTCTGCTGTGAGATTTTGATAGCAGGGGATGCTGTGCACATGTGGGATCAGAGGATATGTGGAAAATCTTAGTATTTTCCTCTCAGTTTTGCTGTGAACTTTAAAGCATTCTAAAAAATAAATTCTAATAAAACAATTAACATATTAACTATATGTTAAAGGATCCAATGAAAAAAGTAGGTAGGTAACATCAGCAGAGTGATGGAGACTCTAAGAAGTTATCGTAGGAAATGCTAGGAACAAAAACATTGTTCAGAAATTAAGAATGTCTTTGATGGGTTCATCAGCAGAGTGGACATGGCTGAGGAAAGAATCAGTAAGCTTGAAGATATATCAACAGAGACTACTCAAACTGAATTGCAAAGGAAAAAATAAGAATGAAATACTAAAAGAAGCAAGCATAATTTCAGAAGGTGTAACATGTAATTGGAAAACTAGAAGGAAAAGAGACGAGGGAACAAAGAAATATGTAAATTTATAATGGCCTAAACTTTCCAAAATTAGTGACAGATACAAAACCACTGATCCAAGAAGCTCAAAGAACATAAAGCAGAATAAATACCCTTAAAAATTATACCTAGTCTTATTATATTCACACATCAGAAAACTAAAGACAAAGAGATAATCTTGAAAGAAGTCAGGGCTGAGGGCAGGACAGGGGAGAAAGGAATGCATTACCTGTAGAAGAACAAAGGCAAGAATTACAGCAGACTTCTTATCAGAAAGCATGCAAGCAAGAAGAAAATGGAGTGAAACATTTAAAGTGTTGAAAGAAAAAAAAAAGATCTAGAATTCTGTATGCAGTAAAACTGCTCTTTAAAAGTGATGGATAAATAAAGGCCTTTTCAGAGAAATAAAAAGAGTGAATTCATTACCAGCATGTCTCTCTTGCAAGAAACATTAAAAGAAGTCCTTTAAAGAGAAGAAAAATGGTAACTTTTAAAGCAGTAATAGTAATAATATTTTGTGTGTTTATAATATATAGATAAGTGAAATGAATACAACAATGTCATAAGGGATGAGAAGGAGGAATTGGAAATGTGTAAAGTGGTAGTGTTATTTGAAGGTAGACTTAGATTAATACATTACTTTAAAATATATATCGTAAACTCCAGGGAAATCATAAAACTGTTTTTAAAAAAGTATACTTGATATGCTAAGAGAGTAGATAAAATTGGATCACATAAAATGCTCAGCTAAAACCAGAGGAGGCAGAAAAAGAGGAACAAAAAAGAAATAAATGCAATGAATAGAAAATTGTTACAAATATGGATGACATTTATTTAAATATAACAATAATCATTTTAAGTGTGAATGGCATAAGTTGAGCAAAACTGAAAGACAAGCAGAGTGGATAAAAATAAGACCTAGTTATACACTGTCTCCAAGAAACCCACTTTAAATATAAAGATTCTGATAGATCAATAACAAATGGATGAAGAAAGACATACTATGCTAACATTAATCTAAAGAAAACAGGAGCAGCTATATTAATTTCAGACAAAGCATACTTCATAACAAAAAAATTTATCATGGATAGAGAGGAAAATCACATAATGATAAAGGAGTTAATTTTCTAAGAACACAGCAAATCTCTAACATGTATGCAGCTAACAACAGAATGTCAAAATACATGAGAAAAATCTCATAGAACTAAAAGGAGAAACAGGCAAACCCACTATTATAAATAAAATATTCAACATTCTCTTTCAGTAATTAATAGATCAATCAGGAAGAAAATCAGTAAAGATATAGTTAACCTGACCAGCACTAGCCACCAGCTGGATCTACCTGAAATTTATACCACCTTTGTAAATATCAACGAACTGGGAAGTTTACATGGAAAGGCAAAAGACCCAGAGTAGCTAACACAATGCTGAAGAAAGGGACTTTCCTGATGGTCTAGTGGTAAAGAATCTTCCTTAGAATGCAGGGGATGCGGGTTCGATCCCTGGTTGGGGAACTAAGATCCCACATGCAATGGGTCAACTAAGCCTGTGCGCCACAACTACTGAGCTCACGCACCTCTACTAGAGAGCCTGACCCACGCACCCTGGAGCCTGCTTGCCACAACTACAGAGCCCATGCGCCCTGGAGCCGGCGCACCACAACTAGAGAGAAGCCCGCACACTGCAATAAAGAGCCCACATGCTTCAACAAAGATCCTGCATGCTGCAACTAAGACCCGATGCAGCCAAAGATAAATAAAATAAATAATAAATCTTTTTTAAAAATACTGAAGAAAAACAACAAAATTGACGTACTCACACCATTCAGTTTCAAGACTATTCAATGCTGTTGTAGTCAAGACAGCATAGTATTGGTAGTGACAGAATAACAGATCAATGGAAGACAAGAAATAGGCCAGAAATAGACTAATACAAATACAGTCAACTCATCATTGACTAAGGAGCAAAGGCAATTCAGTGGAAAAATGATATATTTTCAACAAATAGTACTGGAATAATTGGGTGTCCAGATACCCAAAAAGAAGAAGGAGGAGAGAGAGGGCAGGAGAAGAAGAGGAAGGAGAGATACAGGGAGGGGGGAAGGAAGAGAAAGAGGAGAAGAAGAAAAGAAAAATTAAAAATTTAGACACTTTAAACACAGAAAACACAATAAAACACGAGTCAAATTCAAACATACGCCTAAATGTAAAACACAAAACTAGAATTCTAGAAGAAAACATTAAAAAATCGAGATGACAGCTTCTTAGAAGTCTTGTCACATAATCCAGCAATTACACTCCTAGGCATTTCCCCAACTGATTTGAAAACTTACGTCCATACAAAACCTGCACATGAATGTTTCTAACAACTTTATTTAAAATCACCAAAAACTGACAGCAACCAATATGTCTTCAATAAATGAATGGATAAACAAACTTTAGCACATCCGAACAGTGGAATATTATTCAGCAATAAAAAAGAAATAAGCTAACAAGCCACAAAAGACATGGATAAACCTTAAATAAATATTACTACGTGAAAAAGCCAGATTAAAAGGGCTACATACTGTATGACTCTAATCATGACATTCTGGAAAAAGCAAAATTAAAAGGGAAGTAAAGGATCAGTGGTTTCCAGGGACTCAGAGGAAGTGGAGAGGGGTTGAACAGCTGAAAAATGGTATTTCTTAGGATGAAGAAACTATTATCCTGTATTATACTGTAATGGTAGATACTTGACACTGTATTTGTCAAAACCTTTTAAACTTTATAGCTCCAAGAGTGAACTATAATATATGCAAAGTTTTAGGAATTATTTAAGAGGTTAGGGAAATCCAGGACAAAATGCAGAATGTGACAGAAAAATCTCACTTTACTCCAAATGTATGAAACAACCTCACCAAATGTGTTTTCAAATCTCTCAATATGATTGTGCATATCTTGATTTCAACTCATGATTCTGTCTAAGTTGATTAGTTTGTCTTTTGCCATATGTTTGGCTACATACTAATTAAAAATTATTTTTTCTTTCTAGAAAATTCAACCTTTATCATTATAATGAGACATTCCTTATTTTCATAATGCCTTTCATCTTAAAGACTATTTTGTCTGATATTAATATAGCCACTTTTTAAAACTGGTGTTTACATGATCCAGCTTTTTCCTCCTTTTACTACCAACAGTACTGTATCCTTACATTTAAATTGGCACATATTTTTAATATAAACAGCATATATTTTTATTAAGCTTGAAATACTTTAATTGGAGCAGTTCTGTACTTACCATAATTACTCTGTATTTAATTTAAATATAGCATCACTATATGTGCATTGTATCTTCCACCCTATATGTTCTGTCTTTACTATTAATTGATAAAGTATTTTTTAGAATCATTCCATTTTCTTTCCTTTTTTGTTTGGAAGTTATAAGCACTTTTAGCAATAATCTTTGTGATCATAACACATATATAGATGTATTGCTGACTTATAAAGGTCTACTGCTAATCTTTACTTTTTTTCCAGAAAATGTAGGATCCATAGAAACATTTTAATTCCATTGATCACTTTATTGATATATATGGCATGACTGTAGGAATTTTATTTGACATAGTTTAACCAATACATAACAAACATTAATTTATACAGTCAATATTTGTTTACATTTATACATATTTATCATCTTCTTTGCTGTTTTTTTTCCTTCATACATCTCTACTCTCCTATTCTGAATAGTTTGCTTATGTCTAAGAAAATTCTTTAGAATTTCTGTAGTGATGGTTTGCTAGTGGTAAAATCTCTCAGCTTTTGTTTGTCTTGAATTATGTTACTTTGTTTTCATTTAAAAAATATTTTTGTGATTTTAAATTATAGGTTGGGTATTCCTTTATTTCTGTAACTTGAAGCTAGCTTTATACTGTTTTTATCCTCCATTATTGCTTTAAAAACTGTTTGCCAGCTTATCCTCCTCTGAAATAATCTTTTTTTCTGTTCCCTGTAAGATAAATATCTTTTCTTTGTGTTAATTTTTTGCAATTTTATTATATTGTCTGTAGATATGAATTTCTTCTTCTATATCCTGCTTAGGGATTTTTTTTTTTTTTTGCCTCTTGAATATTTGTGGGCATGATGCTCTTCATCAGTTTGGGATGTTTTAAGTCGCTATGTAAGCAAATATTGACTCTGCCCCCAGAATCTTCTTACTATAATCCATTAAATATATATTATATATTCTTTATGTATCATTGATGTCTATCTTCTCTTGTATCTTGTACATCATTTTGTTTTGCACATAGTTTGACATGTCTTCCAATTCACTAATTTTCTTTTCAGCTGGGATAAACCATATTTTTATTGTATATTTCAACATAATTTTATTTGCTTTTCATTAAAATATGCAATGTTTATTTTTATAATTTCCATCTAAAAATTTAAATTTGGCTTTCACCTCTATAAACATGAAAAGCATTTTTTTTTACAATGTGTCTATTAAAGTAATTCAAATATCTGAAGTTATCGGAAGTGTATTTCTGTTGGCTCTTGTTTCTGCTGAGCCTGACTTACATCTTGTTTTTCTCACGGATTTGATTGTATTTGATTCTTCGCTGGATATAGTCTTCAAAAAATTATGTTGTGACAATTTAAAGACTGATGCTTTTTTTCCTCTGAGAGGATTTTTGTTTTCTTTTGTCAGGCGCCAGAGGGTGCTAGCAGTCCAGGACCAAGATGGAACTTTGATTCCTGTACTCCGACTTACCAGGTCACACTTTCAGAGTATAAGACGACCGGGGGCCCTCTCATTGGTAGCAGCTGACTTTAATTCATGTCCTTCCAGCCTGTTAGTTTGCGGAAAGGGTAGCTCCATCTCTACATTGCCAAAGGCTCCTGGGACAAAAGCAGGTATTGGAGGAATGGGGGATGGGGTAGGGAGCTCTCAGGAGTAGCTGGCCAGTATGGGAAGAAAAAGGGTTGAGTCCTAACCTGTCATCGTATTGAACCCCATCTGATCTCAGTCCAGTGGTTCCTTGCTGTCTAATTACCTCTTTGTCTTCAAGAAACATTTTAAAGAGAGAAGAATTGTTGCAATTACCTAGCCCGAAGCCAGGAGCCTCATTAGAGTTATTCTTCAAATGACTATTTAATCTCTCATCAGACTGACACACTACTGACTGCCATTTGGAATTGGTCCTTGGCCCTCCTTCATGTAAAACTTCCTGTGGGCAAACTCCCTCATGATCAGTCCCAGCATTGTAGGATGAGGAATGACTAGGGTGGCCAGATATAGGAGGTCTACCTAAATTTGAATTTCATTTAAGCAATGAATATTTTTAAAAATTGAAGTATAACGCAAATACTGTATGGGATGTACCAATATTTTTAAATTTTCAGTTGTTTATCTGAAAGTCAAATATAACTGGGTGCTCTTTATTTTTATTTGCTAAACCTAGCTAGTAGGATAACAGTTTCCTCCAGTGAGAAGTGTGTTTCTAGGAATTTCAGAAGTTAAACATTTCTTTAAATTTACTGCAGTAATTAGAGTGACACCTAGTTATAGCACATGTTGAGACCCCTCAGTAATGTTTGTTTCAAGTGGAATTAAAGAATCTCAATATATGTGCTTCAGAATGAAACTAATACAAACTCTTTATTAATGTCCCAAATAAGCCAGTTTAAGAACTAGATCTTTGAGGGATCCTGATTAGAATAAACACAGATATCAAAAACATTAATACTATTTGCTGATAATGCTAAAGTAATTGTTAAGCTTTTCATGTTAGGATACAGGTTTTAACTATTGAATACTATAACAAAAATGCAAATATTACAATAGCTTAAGAAAATTTTATTTTTTCCTTACATGTAAATCTGAAGTAAATTTTATTTTTTCCTTACATCTAAATATAAATCTGACCATGCCTAATATTTAACTCCACAACATTAAGAAGCCCAGCTCCTTTACTGTTTGTTCTATCATTCTCAACAAGTAGCTTTCATTTTCTGTTCCCTAACCCTAACCCTAACCCTTACCCGAAGCCTTACCCTAACCCGTCCAGTCCCCTAACCCTAAACCTAAACCTAAGCGTAACCCTTACCCGAAGCCTTACCCTAACCTGTCCCATAATCCTAACCCGTCCGCAAACACTGACCCATGACCTAACACGTACGCTCACCCTAAACCGTTGTCGTACCCTAACCTATCCCCTAAACCATCCCTTTCCCCGTCCCCTAACCCTACACCTAAACCTAAGCGTAACCCTTACCCGAAGCCTTCCCCTAACCCGTGCCCTAATCCTACCCCGTACAGTAACACTAACCCGTACACTAACACGTAGGTCACCCTAAACCGTTGTCGTACCCTAACCTGTCCGCTAAAC
>NW_020173948.1:0-11214 GCF_003031525.2 Neophocaena asiaeorientalis asiaeorientalis
CTGGCAGGCGGATTCTTAACCACTGCACCACCAGGGAAGACTAGAAATATTATTTCTTGTCTGGTACAAGCCATGCCCCACTCCCCAACCTCTTACATTCAGTGATATGTGTGATTTGTTCATTCCTGAATAGCCACAGCTGAATGTACCAGTTGGGTCCAGCTGGGAGAAAGAAATCACATTGTTAATTATAACAAGAGATTGGAGAACTGGAAGACTGATTACTGAGGAGTAAAGAGGACTCTAAATCGCTAAGAATAGAAGATATAGGAAGCAGGCACTGTTCCTAGTGCTGAGATAGAGCATTCAAGTAAGGAACAATATGAGAGAGGTCTTTTCCCCAGATCTCTTGAGAGAGAGCATGTCCAAGGCTCAATGCATGGTTGAAAAAAATTTCAGGCTGCAAAGCTACCTGAAGTGAGGTACATAGGCATCCATCCATTGGGAAGTGCCATGTTAGCAGCATTTATTGAAAATCTGTTCCCTGGGGTGCTAGGGGCAGCCACCCATGAGGAGGAACTGCACCTCAGATGTTCCTATGAAACTGCCTGGGGGTATAACGGGAGAAATGATTCATGAGAAAATTCCAGAAAAGCAACTCTGGATTACAAAATTACTCCTGGGGTGTCAGAGGGAGCCATTTACCTGAGATCCTGCCTTAGCAGTCCACTGCTGCAAAGCCATGTGTATTGCTGGAAGCTGGCCCTGGAGAAGCTGAGCACCTTGCTGAAGCCTGGAGCTGTAGAGACAGAGATGGTTGCAGCATCCTGACTAGAGAATCACAGCAGAACTAGGAAGAGAATCCCCTTCCTCCTTCAGTGCCTCTCCAGAACACTCTACTAACAAAACTTAACATCGTGCCAACTTGAAAAGGAGAGCTTCTATTAGAGTCTACATCCATCATCACAATATGGGCAATTAATAGTGGATTAAGAATCAAGAGACAATTGATAACTGACACTCCCCGACCCCGCCACTGGCCTACACTAGATGCTTGTGTCACTTAGAGTACATAGGGCAATATGTGAGAAAAATGCAATTAGGACTAGCAAATGATAAAGCAGTGCTTAGAGGATTAAGAAATTAGTAAAAGAAGTAGGGCAGACTTTATCATTGTTTGGATTAACAATTTCTCCTCTGTATAAATTTGATATATTTTTCAACTTGTTCAGATTCTGGGCAAACGAAAGGAGTATGTATTCTGTACTCCCATATCCAAGAGAAAGATGTATACATTACTTCCACTGTTCTGTTTTTGTTTCAGTGACGAGCGTAATGACGATAATTTTGAAATTCAAGCAGAGTCTTACTTTATAGCATATTTTCAACACCACTCTGTAAAAGGTTTACTTTTATTTTTTCAATATATCCTTCAACCTTACATTGTTATCACTTCTAATGTAATTAGAAACTGTTTATGTATCCTTGTAAAATGCACAATGATTTTATGTAATTTATACAAATTGAATTTTCCCATAAAATATCATTTTTGCTTGTTTCTCTCACTCAGTATATTACATGAAAATTCAGTTGAATTGTTTTGGAAGTTTTAGCCACAGCAATCACAGAAGAAAAAGAAATAAAAAGAATCCAAATTGGAAAAAAAGTAAATCTGTCACTGTTAGCAGATGACATGATACTATACATAGAGAATCCTAAAGATGCTACCAGAAAACTACTAGAACTAATCAATGAATTTGGTAAAGTAGCAGGATACAAAATTAATGCACAGAAATCTCTTGCATTCCTATACACTAATAATAAAAAATCTGAAAGAGAAATTAAGGAAACACTCCCATTTACCATTGCAACAAAAAGAATAAAATACCTAGGAATAAACCTACCTAAGGAGACAAAAAATATGTCTGCAGAAAACTATAAGACACTGATGAAAGAAATTAAAGATGATACAAATAGATGGAGAGATATACCATGTTCTTGAATTGGAGGAATCAACATTGTGAAAATGACTCTACTACCCCAAACAATCTACATATTCAGTGCAACCCCTATCAAACTACTGCTGGCATTTTTCACAGAACTAGAAAAAAATTGTTCACAATTTGTATGGAAACACAAAAGACCCCGAATAGCCAAAGCAATCTTGAGAAAGAAAAACAGAGCTGGAGGAATCAGGCTCCCTGACTTCAGACTATACTACAAAGCTACAGTCATCAAGAGAGTATGCTACTGGCACAAAAACAGAAATATAGATAAATGGAACAGGATAGAAAGTCCAGAGATAAACTCACAAACATATGGTCACCTTATCTTTGACAAAGGAGGCAAGAATATACAATAGAGAAAAGAAAGCCTCTTCAATAAGTGGTGCTGGGAAAACTGGACAGCTACACGTAAAAGAATGAAATTAGAACACTCCCTAACACCATACACAAAAATAAACTCAAAATGGATTAAAGACCTAAATGTAAGGCTGGACACCATAAAACTCTTAGAGGAAAACATAGGAAGAACACTCTATTACACAAATCACAGCAAGATCTTTTTTGATCCACCTCCTAGAGAAATGGAAATAAAACCAAAAATAAACAAATGGGACCTAATGAAACTTAAAAGCTTTTGCACAACAATAGAAATCATAAACAAGATGAAAAGACAACCCTCAGAATGGGATAAAATATTTTCAAATTTTAATCCTGACAAAGGATTAATCTCCAAAATTTATAAGCAGCTCATGTTTCTCAATATCAAAAAAAACAAACATCCCAATTCAAAAATGGGAAGAAGACCTAAATAGACGTTTCTCCAAGGAAGATATACAGATTGCCAACAAACACAAGAAAGAACGATCAACATCATTAATCAATAGAGAAATGCAAATCAAAACTACAATGAGACATCACCTCACACCAGTCAGAATGGCCATCATCAAAAAATCTACAAACAGTAAATGCTGGAGAGGGTGTGGAGAAAAGGGAACCCTCTTGCACTGTTGGTGGGAATGTAAATTGATACAGCCACTATGGAGAACAGTATGGAGGTTCCTTAAAACACTAAAAATAGAACTACCATATGAGCCAGCAATCCCACTACTGGGCATATACCCTGAGAAATCCATAATTCAAAAAGAGTCATATACCAAAATGTTCATTGCAGTTCTATTTACAATAGCCAGGACATGGAGGCAACCTAAGTGTCCATCGACAGATGAATGGATAAAGAAGAGGTGGCACATATATCTCATGGACTATTACTCAACCATAAAATGAAACGAAATTGAGTTATTTATACTGAGGTGGATGGACCTAGAGTCTGTCATACAGAGTGAAGTAAGTCAGAAAGAGAAAAACAAATACCGTATGTTAACACATATACATGGAATCTAAAAAAAAAAAAAAAAGTGGTCATGAAGAACCTAGGGGCAGGACTGGAATAAAGACGCAGACCTACTAGAGAATGGATTTGAGGACTCGGGGAGAGGGAAGGATAAGCTGGGACAAAGTTAGAGAATGGCATATATGCACTACCAAATGTAAAACAGATAGCTAGTGAGAAGCAGCTGCATAGCACAGGGAGATCAGCTCGGTGCTTTGTGACCACCTAGATGGGTGGGATAGGGAGGCTGGGAGGGAGGGAGATGCAAGAGAGAAGAGATATGGGGATATATGTATATGTATAACTGATTCACTATGTTATAAAGCAGAAACTAACACACCATTGTAAAGCAATTATACTCCAATAAAGATGTTTAGAAAAGAAAAAATAAAATACAGTTGATTGGTTCTTACAGCTGCAAAAATAATATCCATTTATTATGCTTTATTTAGCCTTTCCCTTATAATGAACAGTGAGATGGTCTCCATTTCCACCAACACGAACACCAATAAAATCAATATCTTCCAATGTGCTCTTTTATACGAAACCAAATAGCCTGTGTAATATAAACATGGGTGGTGTTGCTTTATATAAAATAAAGTCTGCTAATTTGTTAACATTAGCAAACTGCTTTCAAAAGTTGTGTATACTGTTTATATTCCTATTAGAATTTCCTGTCCAACATTTGATTTTATTCAACCTTCAATGTGATATTATTAGGAGTGAAAAGTGATATCACATCTTTCTAAAATTAGAATTTACCTAATTACTACTTTATTTAAGGATCATTAATTCTCTTGTCAATTCAGTCTTTGTGAAATTCTATTCATAGAATTTGTTCAACTTTTTATTATTGTCTTATTTTTGGATAAAATTTAAGAATTCTTTTAATTGGTTTTAAATGTTAAAAATGCTTTTCTAGATTGTCATCTCTATATTAATTCTGTCTGTGGTGTCATTCATTGACCTGAAGTGATTAATTTTCCTTTCATTCTTTGTACCTGGATATCAGGGTTAAAATTTCTTCCCCTAATATTTAAATACAAAGATTTTTTCCTTAATATTTTGTTGTCAATTTACTTTAACTTTTAGGTTTATGCTCTACTTGAAATTCTGATTTGCATATAGAGGGTGACAGGAATATCGCTTCAGTTTTCTTCAAGTAGTGAATGTTTTTCCCAAATATCATCTACTAATCAATTTATTCTTTTGCTTTGTGATGTCACCTTTGTCACTGCTCAGGGCCCCAGAGGTACATGGATCTATTTCTGAACTTTCATATGTTCCATTATTCTGTTTGTTGACTCTTCCATTAGTATCATATTTTAAAAATCTTTATTTTTAAATATGTTCTAGAGTATGTCTAAATATCTAATGTGTTCTTTCTAAATTACTCATTCACATACATTTAGAATGAATCTGTATTTTTTTATTTTAAACTCTACAAAATATTTTATTGCTTGGATGTGCGAGATAAATTTAGGAGGCAGAAGAATAAATACTGGCTCTCAAATTTCTTTGCTAGTGATACACAGAATACAAAAGGAATAGTTTGACAAGTTACAATCAGTTCAGTTTGGGATACATTGTTTGAGTATGAGTCTGAAACTCCAAGAAGAGACCTAGAAATAGAATTAAGTTGACTGTTTTCATACAAAATTATCTAGCACAATATATTGATTAATCAATATACTGCCAATTTATAATAACACCAAGTTCTCATTATATGTGGGTCATTTCTTGAGCACTCTGAACTGTTACATTGACATACAGTACTTGCCCACTCCCATGCCAACATTACACAAGTTTTATTTTAAAAGTCTTGTTATTGCATAAATTAAGTCTCCACACATATCACTACCACATCTTCTTCTTCCTTTTCAAAATTGTTTTAGACGTTTTGGTTCTTTTTTTTTATATACAGCATGTCCTTATTAGTCATCAATTTCATACACATCAGTGTATACATGTCAATCCCAATCGCCCAATTCATCACACCACCACGACGCCCCTCCCCCCCCTGCAGCTTTCCCCCTTTGGTATCCATACATTTGTTCTCTACATCTGTGTCCCAATTTCTGCCCTGCAAACCAGTTCATCTGTACCATTTTTCTAGGTTCCACATATATGCGTTAATATATGATATTTGTTTTTCTCTTTCTGACTTACTTCACTCTGTATGACAGTCTCTAGATCCATCCACGTCTCAACAAACGACCCAATTTCATTCCTTTTTATGGCTGAATAATATTCCATTGTATATATGTACCACATCTTCTTTATCCATTCGTCTGTTGATGGGCATTTAGGTTGATTCCATGACCTGGCTACTGTAAATAGTGCTGCAATGAATATTGGGGTGCATGTGTCTTTTTGAATTATGGTATTCTCTGGGTATATGCCCAGTAGTGGGATTGCTGGATCATATGATAATTCTATTTTTAGTTTTTTAAGGAACCTACATACTCTCCATAGTGGCTGTATCAATTTACACTCCCATCAAAAGTGCAAGAAGGTTCCCTTTTCTCCGCACCCTCTCCAGCATTTGCTGTTTGTAGATTCTCTGATGATGCCCATTCTAACTGGTGTGAGGTGGTACCTCATTGGAATTTTGATTTGCGTTTCTCTAATGATTAGTGATGCTGAGCAGCTTTTCATGTGCTTCTTGGCCATCTGTATGTCTTCTTTGGAGAAATGTCAATTTAGGTCTTCTGCCCATTTTTGGATTGGGTTGTTTGTTTCTTTAACATTGACCTGCATGAGCTGTTTATATATTTTGGAGATTAATCCTTTGTCAGTTGATTCATTTGCAACTATTTTCTCCCATTCTGAGGGTTGTCTTTTCGTCTTGTTTATGGTTTCCTTTGCTGTGCAAAAGCTTTGAAGTTTCATTAGGCCCCATTTGTTTATTTTTGCTTTTATTTCCATTACTCTAGGAGGTGGATCAAAAAAGATCTTGCTGTGATTTATGTCAAAGACTGTTCTTCCTATGTTTTCCTCTAAAAGTTTTATAGTGTCCGGTCTTACATTTAGGTCTGTAGTCCATTTTGAGTTTATTTTTGTGTATGGTGTTAGGGAGTGTCCTAATTTCATGTTTTTACATGTAGCTGTCCAGTATTCCCAGCACCACTTATTGAAGAGACTGTCTTTTCTCCATTGTATATCCTTGCCTCCTTTGTAATAGATTAGTTGACCATGGGTGCGTGGGTTTATCTCTGGACTTTCTATCTTGTTCCATTGACCTATGTTTCTGTTTTCATGCCAATACCATATTGTCTTGATTACTGTAGCTTTGTAGTATAATCTGAAGTCAGGGTATCTGATTCCTCCAGCTCCGTTTTTTCTCCTCAATACTGCTTTGGCTATTCGGGGTCTTTTGTGTCTTCATAGAAATTTTAAGATTTTTTCTTCCATAAAAAATGCCATGGTAATTTGATAAGGATTGCATTCAACCTGTAGATAGCTTTGGGTAGTACAGTCATTTTCACAATATTGATTCTTCCAATCCAAGAACATGGCATATCTCTCCATCTGTTGGTACCATGTTTAATTTCTTTCATCAGTGTCTTATAGTTTTCTGCAGACAGGTCTTTTGTCTCCTGAGGTAGGTTTATTCCTAGGTATTTTATTCTTTTTGTTGCAATGGTAAATGGGAGTGTTTCCTTAATTTCTCTTTCAGATTTTTCGTCATTAGTGTACAGGAATGCAAGAGATTTCTGTGCATTAGTTTTGTATCCTGCTACTTTACCAAATTCATTGATTAGCTCTAGTAGTTTTCTGGTGGCATCTTTAGGATTCTCTATGTATAGTATCATGTCACCTTCAAACAGTGACAGTTTTATTTCTTCTTTTCCAATTTGTATTCCTTTTATTTCTTTTCTTCTCTGATTGCCATGGCTAGGACTTCCAAAAATATGTTGAATAATAGTGGTGTGAGTGGACAACCTTATCTTGTTCCTGATCTTAGAGGAAGTGCTTTCAGTTTTTCACCATTGAGAATGATGTTTGCTGTGGGTTTGTCACATATGGCGCTTATTATGTTGAGGTAGGTTCCCTCTATGCCCACTTTCTGGAGAGTTTTTATCATAAATGGGTGTTGAATTTTGTCGATAGTTTTTTCTGCATCTATTGAGATGATCATATGGTTTTTATTCTTCAATTTGTTAATATGGTGTATCACATTGATTGATTTGCATATATTGAAGAATCCTTGCATCCCTGGGATAAACCCCACTTGATCATGGTGTATGATCCTTTTAATGTGTTGCTGGATTGTGTTTGCTAGTATTTTGTTGAGGATTTTTGCTTTTATATATATCAGTGATATTGGTCTGTATTTTTCTTTTTTTTGTAATATCTTTGTCTGGTTTGGGCATCAGGGTGATGGTGGCCTCATAGAATGAGTTTGGGAGTGTTCCTTCCTCTGCAATTTTTGGGAAGAGGTTGAGAAGGTGTTAACTATTCTCTAAATGTTTGATAGAATTCACCTGTGAAGCAATCTAGTAGTGGACTTTTTGTTTCTTGGGAAATTTTTAATCACAGTTTTAATTTCATTACTTGTAATTGGTCTGTTCAGATTTTCTGTTTCTTCCTGGTTCAGTCTTGGCAGGGCATACTTTTCTAAGAATTTGTCCATTTCTTCCAGGTTATCGATTTTATTGCCATAGAGTTGCTTGCAATAGTCTCTTAGGATGCATTGTATTTCTGCAGTGTCTGTTGTAACTTCCACTATTTCATTTCTAATTTTACTGATTTGAGTCCTCTCCCTCTTTTTCTTGATAAGTCTGGCTAATGGTTTATCAATTTTGTTTATCTTCTCAAAAAGCCAGTTTTTAGTTTTATTGATCTTTGCTATTGTTTTCTTTCTTTCTATTTCATTTATTTCTGCTCTGATCTTTATGAATTCTTCTGCTATCTTTGGGTTTTGTTTTTTCTTCTTTCTCTAGTTCCTTTAGCTGTAAGGTTAGAGTGTTTATTTGAGATTTTTCTTGTTTCTTGAGGTAGGCTTCTATAGCTATAAACTTCTCTCTTAGAACTGCTTTTGCTACATCCCATAGGTTTTGGATCGTCATGTTTTCATTGTCATTTGTCTCTAGGTATTTTTTTATTTCCTCTTTGATTTCTTCAGTGACCTCTTGCTTATTTAATAACGTATTGTTTAGCCTCCATATGTTTGTGTTTTTTATGTTTTTTCCCCTGTAATTCATTTCTAATCTCATAGCGTTGTAGTCAGAAAAGATGCTTGATATGATTTCAATTTTCTTAAATTTACTGAGGCTTGATTTGTGATGCAAGATGTGATCTATCCTGGAGAATGTTCTGTGCGCACTTGAGAAGAAAGTGTAATCTGCTGTTTTGGGATGGATTTGTCCTATAAATATCATTTAAATCTATCTGGTCTATTGTGTCATTTAAAGATTCTGTTTACTTACTGATTTTTATTTTGGACGATCTATCCATTGGTGTAAGTGCGGTGTTAAAGTTCCCCACTATTACTGTGTTACTGTTGATTTCCTCTTTTACAGCTCTTAGCAGTTGCCTTATGTATTGAGGTGCTCCTATGTTGGGTGCCTATATATTTATAATTGTTACATCTTCCTCTTGGATTGATCCCTTGATCATTATGTAGTTTCCTTCCTTGTCTCTTGTAACAGTCTTTATTTTCAAACCTGTTTTATCTGATATGAGTATTGCTATTCCAGTGTTCTTTTGGTTTCCATTTGCATGGAATCTCTTTTTCCATCCCCTCATTTTCAGTCTGTATGTATCCCTTGGTCTGAAGTGGGTCTCTTGTAGACAGCATATATATGGGTCTTGTTTTTGTAGCCATTCAGCCAGTCTCTGTCTTTTGGTCGGAGCACTTAATCCATTCATGTTTAAGGTAATTATTGATATGTATGTTCCTATGACCATTTTCTTAATTATTTTGGGTTTGTTTTTGTAGGTCATTTTCTTCTCTTCTGTTTCCCACTTCGAGAAGTTCCTTTAGCATTTGTTGTGCAACTGGTTTGGTGGTACTGAATTCTCTTAGCTTTTGCTTGTCTGTAAAGTTTTTGATTTCTCCATTGAATCTGAATGAGATCCTTGCCAGGTATAGTAATCTTGGTTGTAAGTTCTTCCCTTTCATCACTTTAAGTATATCATGCCACTCCCTTCTGGCTTGTAGAGTTTCTGCTCAGAAATCAGCTGCTAACCTTATGGGAGTTCCCTTGTATGTTATTTGTCATTTTTCCCTTGCTGCTTTCAAAATTTTTTCTTTGTCTTTAATTGTTGCCAGTTTGATTACTATGTGTCTTGGTGTGTTTCTCTTTGGGTTTATCCTGTATGGGACTCACTGCGCATCCTGGACTTGGGTGGCTATTTCCTTTCCCATAGTAGGGAAGTTTTCGACTAATCTCTTCAAATATTTTCTTGGGTCCTTTCTCTCTCTCTTCTCCTTCTGGGACCCCTATAATGCGAACGTTTTTGCATTTAATTTTGTCCCAGAGGTCTCTTGGCTGTCTTCATTTGTTTTCAATCTTTTTTCTTTATTTTGTTCTGCAGCAATGAATTCCACCATTCTGTCTTCCAGGTCACTTATCCGTTCTTCTGCCTCAGTTATTCTGCTATTGATTCCTTCTAGTGCAGTTTTCATTTCAGTTATTGTATTGTTCATCTTTGTTTGTTCTTTAATTCTTCTAGTTCTTTGTTAAACATTTCCTGCATCTTCTCGATCTTTGCCTCCATTCTTTTTCTGAGGTCCTGGATCATCTTTACTATCATTATTCTGAATTCTTTTTCTGGAAGGTTGCCTATCTCCACTTCATTTAGTTGTTTTTCTGGGATTTTATCTTGTTCCTTCATCTGGTACATAGCCCTCTGTCTTTTCATCTTGTCTATCTTTCTGTGAATGTGGTTTTTGTTCCATTGGCTGCAGGATTGTAGGTCTTCTTGCTTCTGCTGTCTGCCCTCTGCTGGATTAGGCTATCTGAATCTGTATTCTGAATGACAGTTTCTTTGATCAATTATCTTGTTATCTGAATGAGATTACCTTGGATTTAGAGACACATTTGGGGAGAATAGAAATCTTGAGTTGTGCTACACATTAAGATAGCATGTGTTTCCCTTTATATAGATTTTGTTTTGTGCCATTTTGGAGTGTTTTGACAATTTTTATAAAGTATATTACACAAATAAAACAAAAATAAGTACATCTCAATGATTACAATTACATCCTTAATTTCCCAGACACAAACATCCATTTGTTATTTTACTCTTTTCCAAGATAATGCAATGGACTTAGAACAATTTATCTCCATTTTTCCCCTTTCCAATCTATCCTTTTTGTTGTATGTTTTAAATATTTTGTAGTTTTATCCCCTAAATTTTCTATTATTATTACTTTAAACAGTGAAGAAATATTTGTAATTATTTACGTATTTGCTTAACATATATTTTTATTTCTAACCTTCCCCTTAAAATCATTTTCCTTTTTCCTGAACGTGCTTAATATTATTTTTATTTGTTGGAAATATTTTTGTTAGTTTTGGTTTATCTGAAAATGCCTTAATTTTCTCCATTCTTAATGCATATTAAAATAATATTATTAACGTGCAAGTCAGTGGAAAAAATTGAAAGCTAAGAAATAGATCACAGTAAAATATAATAATTTAGTATGTAAATATAGAGTCTTTAAATTTAGCAGAGAAATGAAAAAAAATCTCAACGGAAGTTCCCTATTTTGACTTTTAACAAAAATGTATGCCAGATGAAAATTTACCAAGTGTGAGTTGACTCATTTAACATGTCTTCCTAAATGCCAAAGCTCTCAGGCTGAGATGGTGGTATTGAACAGTAGGGAATTTTGGAGCCTCATTTTTTTTTTTTTTTTTTTTGGTT
>NW_020173948.1:11598-52574 GCF_003031525.2 Neophocaena asiaeorientalis asiaeorientalis
TTTTTGCGTTACACGGGCCTCTCGTTTGTGGTCTCTCCTGTTGCGGAGCACAGGCTCCGGATGCGCAGGCTCAGCGGCCATGGCTCACGGGCCCAGCCGCTCTGCGGCATGTGGGATCTTCCCGGACCGGGTCACGAACCCATGTCCCCTGCATCGGCAGGCAGACTCTCAACCACTGCGCCACCAGGGAAGCCCTGGAGCCTCATTTTTAATGGACCTTAACAACAAGGCAACCATGCTAGCAACATCCAGGTCTAGAAGAAAGTTGAATTGATATGTACATCTGGAATTCACAAGGTAAAGAAAAATCTCTCATTTTTAAGTCGAAGGTTTTATGAGGTCAAATCAAAGGTGAAAAAGTTTTGATGATAGAAAGGGGTTTTCAAACAGTCCAGTTGAGATAAAACAAAACAAAAACAAAGAGATGAAGACATCAATAATCAATATAAAAATGTGAATCAGTTGACTGATACATAGATCATCAAATGCTCTCTTTTATATTTTGCTATTGCTGAGTATTTTCAAGAACAGATAATAAGAGCATAGAAGTTCATTTATGTCATAAGCTAATCAAATCATACAAATCCTGATGGGAACTTCTCAGACACCCAGATGGCTCCAGTTATATGCACCATGCAACATAATTTTTTATCATTCTTCTAAATAATGGATAATCATTTTCCAATATTTTAATCATGAGAATACTATTTATTGATATACTATTTATAATAATTAAAATAATAAATATATATAAATATACAAATAATATAGAATAAAGGAGAGCATTCAAAAATGAATAGTTATAACCATTCATGTAAACTGGGATTTTAAAACCATTCTGTGTTTGCGGTGAATAAGCTCTCTTTGATGCAAACATATTTAGAACCCCTGAACATCTAGCTCCATGGACTAGGCTTGTAGAAGTTTCTCATCTTTTCAGTTATTCCAAAACCGTTAAAGGCCTGGCCTCACTTACATTTATTCAATTCTGAAACAAACCTGCTTTAAGCATCTTTGAAGAAAGGGAAAAATTCATGGCCTGCTTCTGCCCCCTGCTGGTTTCCGGACGCGATCATCAGAGGCATTAGCTATCAGAGTGACAGTATAATGTATTTTTTAAAGCAGGTCCTGTGTGGGTGCCACTAAATAATTATGCTGAAGTACAAACAAAAATCTGGATTGTCCTAGAATACAGAGATGTATTTATTCAATGTAATTATAAAGATACTGACTTTTAGACCTAACTCTCTTCCTCTGTGTTTTTAGGGTAAGCAAGGACTGTTGTTCATTACTCTACCTAATCTGAAAAAAGTCAGCAAGTAATCACATAGGGAATCATTTCCAAAAGACAGAAAAAAAAAGGGGGGGGGGCCTGAACACGTAGGACAGTTTGAATTGGAGAACATAAGAAAAGACTTCCCTGAAAAAAATGTTCTGTTTAAGGTTGATCACAGATATGCTTCCAAATCAGCACTCTGGACAAACTGCACAGAGGGATATCATAATCATAATTATCTCGGACTGAAATTCACTGATGCCTGTCCTCTCCAATTGTTTATTTTATGCCAGACATTGTTCTGGTTGCCAAAAATTCAGAAAGAAGTATTATGCACACTGACTTTGAGGTGGTCAATCACACAGCATGATGTTTTGGGAAATAATGGGTCTTTTTTTTTTCTTTTCCTTTTTAGTACGGGTGGAGCATCTGACATATCTGAACACTTCCTTCTTGGAATCTTCATTTATTAGTCTCATCAACACCATCCTCTCCTGATTCCCATACTATGTCTCAAAACAGAATTTTTTAAAAGTCTCCAACATTTATTACTCTTCTATTGCTATAAGGTTTATATTCTCTGTGGCAGTACCATTAATATTTGTGTCTAATCTGAAGAAGCTTGAAGGAGAGTATATTCTTTCAATGCCTGCCTACATTCACAGAATATTTGCATCTTTTGGCATCAATCCCAGGGCCTAGCCTATATGTCTGGGTCACACTGGGCATGATAGGAATCGTATCTGAATTTTGAGTTTTATGACCAAGATCAGCAAGAATTCCTAGGAATGCATCTGTTTTATATATCATATAAATCCTGTAGATGATGACCCAATATTGGTAGTGTGTGGCCAACAAGGATCAGATGTATACTTTAAGATATGAGTGTTTAGGTTTCATGGCACTTTTCACCATATTTGCATTTGTCTTGTTTTTATACCTCTGTAATGGTACAGATTTTGTTTCGTAGATTAATTCATTAATAGAACAATTATTTGATGCATGCCCACTGTATGCTAAATCTTATTTTACATATCAGTGAACAAAAACCAGACATAACTCCTGATCTTCTAGAGCTTCCAATAGATCTAATGGGCAATCAGCATATAATAAGTGGTATAAATACAAAGCAGGGTATTTCAATGAGAGTAACTTATTTGAGAGAATGGGAGAAATAATGGTGGGGTTACAAAAATCACTCTGAAGAAGCACCATTGAACTGAAACCTGAATGATTAAAGGAGCTTTTGTGCAAAAACTTGGAGAAAATAATTCTAAGCAGATAAAAGATCAAGGACAAAGATCCTGAGACAGGAATACTGTTAATTTGTTTTGAGGAAGAGAAAGATGGTTAGAGATTAGGGACTGAAGCCAACAATGATCTCTGATGTAGAAGTAGAGGTGGATGGGCCAGTTTATGTAAAGTTTTCTGACCATGATAAATAATTTGTACTTTATTTTAAAAGCAATATGAATCCTCAGAGTGGTTTTCAACGAAGGCTTATGTGATCTAGTAGACTTTCGTAGAAAAAGTCTGGTTTCTCTGGAAAGAATAAATTTTTTGGAGGCAAGTGCAAAAACAATTACAATGGCTAACAAATTATTACAATAACCAAGGAACAGATGATGATGTTATAAACCAAGATATTGACATTATATAGGTCTATAGGTGAAAAGTGACCAGATTCAGGGTACGTTTTAGGCTGGAAATGATAGAAATTGATGAAGGATTTGATGGACAGGGGAGGAATATCAAGAATGACTCAAGAGTTTTCTCAAGCAATTGTGTGATTGTTAGAGTCATTTTATGACATCAGGAGAAAATAGGGAGAAAATTGATTTGGGGAGAAAATAAAATATTTGATTGCCATAATTTTAATTTTTAGATTAAATACCCAGATGGAGATATCAAGTAGACAATTATATCCATGAATCTAAAATCACAGGAGAGGGAGAAATCAAGATGGTGGAGTAGAAGGATGTGCTCTCACTCCCTCTTGCGAGAACACCAGAATCACAACTAGTTGCTGGACAATCATCGACAGGAAGACACTGGAACTCACCAAAAAAGATACCCCACATCCAAAGACAAAGGAGAATCCACAATGAGATGGTAGGAGGGGCGCAATCACAGTAAAATCAAATCCCATAACTGCTGGGTGGGTGAGTCACAGACTGGTGAACACTTATACCACAGAAGTCCACCTACTGTAGTGAAGGTTCTGAGCCCCAGGTCAGGCTTCCCAACCTGGGGGTCCGGCAATAGGAAGAGGAAATCCTAGAGAATCAGACTTTGAAGCCAAGTGGAAATTGATTGCAGGCCATTGACAGGACTGGAGGAAAGAGAGACCCCACTCTTGGAGGGCACACACAAAGTAGTGTGCTCACTGGGACCCAGGGGAAGGAGCAGGGACCCCAGGGGAGACTGAACCAGACCTACCCGCTAGTGTTGGAGGGTCTCCTGCAGAGGTTGGGTGGGGGGCGCTGCGGTTCACCATGGGGACAAGGACACTGGCAGCAGAAGTTCTGGGTAGTACTCCCTGGTGTGAGCTCTCCCAGAGTCTGCCATTAGCCCCAAAAAAGAGCCCAGGTAGGCTCCAGTGTTGGGTTCCCTCAGGCCAAACAACCAACAGGGAGGGAACCCAGCCCCACCCATCAACAGTCAAGTGGATTAAAGTTTTACTGACCTCTGCCCACCAGAGCAACAGTCAGCTCTACCCACCACCAGTCCCTCACAACAAGCCACTTAGTTAACCTCATCCACAAGAGGGCAGACAGCAGAAGCAAGAAGAACAATCCTGCAGCCTGTGGAACAAAAACCACATTCACAGAAAGACAGACAAGATGAAAAGGCAGAGGGCTATGTACCAGATGAAGGAACAAGATAAAACCCCAGAAAAACAACTAAATGAAGTGGAGATAGGCAACCTTCCAGAAAAAGAATTCAGAATAATGATAATGAAGATGATCCAGGACTTCGGAAAAGAATGGAGGCAAAGATCAAGAAGATGCAAGAAATGTTTAAAAAAGACCTAGAAGAATTAAAGAACAAACAAACAGAGATTAACAATACAATAACTGAAATGAAAACTACACTAGAAGGAATCAATAGCAGAATAAATGAGGCAGAAGAACGGATAAGTGACCTGGAAGACAGAATGGTGGAGGTCATTGCTACAGAACAAAATAAAGAAAAAAGAATGAAAAGAAATGAAGACAGCCTAAGAGACTTCTGGGACAAAATTAAATGTAACAACGTTCGCATTATAGGGGTCCCAGGAGAAGAGAGAGAGAAAGGACCCAAGAAAATATTTGAAGAGATTATAGTCAAAAACTTCCCTACTATGGGAAAGGAAATAGCCACCCAAGTCCAGGATGTGCAGCGAGTCCCATGCAGGATAAACCCAAGGAGAAACACACCAAGACACATAGTAATCAAACTGGCAACAATTAAAGACAAAGAAAAATTATTGAAAGCGGCAAGCGAAAAATGACAAATAACATACAAGGGAACTCCCATAAGGTTAACAGCTGATTTCCTAGCAGAAACTCTACAAGCCAGAAGGGAGTGGCATGATATACTTAAAGCGATGAAAGGGAAGAACGTACAACCAAGATTACTATACCTGGCAAGGATCTCATTCAGATTCAATGGAGAAATCAAAAACTTTACAGACAAGCAAAAGCTAAGAGAATTCAGCACCACCAAACCAGCTGCACAACAAATGCTAAAGGAACTCCTCAAAGTAGGAAACAGAAGAGAAGAAAAGGACCTACAAAAACAAACCCAAAATAATTAAGAAAATGGTCATAGGAACATACATATCGATAATTACCTTAAACGTGAATGGGTTAAATGCTCCAACCAAAAGACAGAGACTGGCTGAATGGCTACAAAAACAAGACCCATATATATGCGTCTACAAGAGACCTACTTCACACCAAGGGACACATACAGACTGAAAGTGAGGGGATGGAAAAAGAGATTCCATGCAAATGGAAATCAAAAGAATGCTGGAATAGCAATACTCATATCAGATAAAACAGATTTTAAAATAAGGATGGTTACAAGAGACAAGGAAGGAAACTACATAATGATCAAGGGATCAATCCAGGAAGAAAATTATAACAATTATAAATATATAGGCACCCAACATAGGAGTACCTCAAAACATAATGTAACTGCTAACATCTATAAAAGAGGAAATTGACAGTAACACAAAAATAGTGGGGAACTTTAACACTACACTTACACAAATGGACAGATCATCCAAAATGAAAATCAATGAGGAAACAGAGGCTTTAAATGGCACAATAGACTATATAGATTTAATTGATATTTATAGGACATTCCATCCAAAAACAGCAGATTACACTTTCTTCTCAAGTGCGCACAGAACATTCTCCAGGATAGATCACATCTTGGGTCACAAATCAAGCCTCAGTAAATTTAAGAAAATTGAAATCATATCAAGCATCTTTTCTGACTACAATGGTATGAGATTAGAAATGAATTACAGGGGAAAAAACATAAAAAACACAAACATATGGAGGCTAAACCATACGTTATTAAATAAGCAAGAGGTCACTGAAGAAATCAAAGAGGAAATAAAAAAATACCTAGAGACAAATAACAATGAAAACACGACGATCCAAAACCTATGGGATGCGGCAAAAGAAGTTCTAAGAGGGAAGTTTATAGCTATACAAGCCTACCTCAAGAAACAAGAAAAATCTCAAATAAACAATCTAGCCTTACAACTAAAGGAACTAGAGAAAGAAGAAGAAACAAAACCCAACGTTAGCAGAAGGAAAGAATTCATAAAGATCAGAGCAGAAATAAATGAAATAGAAACAAAGAAAACAATAACAAAGATGAATAAAACTAAAAGCTGGTTCTTTGAGAAAATAAACAAAATCGATAAACCATTAGCCAGACTTATCAAGAAAAAGAGGGAGAGGACTCAGATCAATAAAATTAGAAACGAAAAACTGGAAGTTACAACAGACACTGCTGAAATACAAAGAATCCTAAGAGACTACTACAAGCAACTCTATGTCAATAAAATAGATAACCTGGAAGAAATGGTCAAATTCTTAGAAAGGTATGTCCTTCCAAGACTGAACCAGGAAGAAACAGAAAATCTGAACAGACCAATCACAAGTAATGAAATTGAAACTGTGATTAAAAATCTTCCAACAAACAAAAGTACAGGGCCAGATTGCTTCACAGGTGAATTCTATCAAACATTTAGAGAAGAGCTAACACCCATCCTTCTCAAACTCTTCCAAAAAATTGCAGGGGAAGGAACACTCCCAAACTCATTCTATGAGGCCACCATCACCCTGATACCCAAACCAGACAAAGATACTACAAGAAAAAGAAAATTACAGACCAATGTCACGGATGAATATAAATGCAAAAGTCTTCAACAAAATACTAACAAACAGAATCCAACAACACATTAAAAGGATCATACACCATGATCAAGTGGGGTTTATCCCAGGGATGCAAGGATTCTTCAATATATGCAAATCAATCAATGTGATGCACCATATTAACAAATTGAAGAATAAAAACCATATGATCATCTCAATAGATGCAGAAAAAGCTATTGACAAAATTCAACACCATTTATGATAAAAACCCTCCAGAAAGTAGGCATAGAGGGAAATTACCTCAACATAATAAAGGCCATATATGACAAACCCACAGCCCACATCATTGTCAATGGTGAAAAACTGAAACCATTTCCTCTAATATCAGGAACAAGACAATGTTGCCCACTCTCACCACTGTTATTCAACATAATTTTGGAAGTTTTAGCTACAGCAATCAGAGATGAAATGGAAATGAACGGAATCCAAATTGGAAAAGAATAAGTAAAGCTGTCACTGCTTGCAGATGACATGATACTATATATAGAGAATCCTAAAGATGCTACCAGAAAACTGCTAGAGCTAATCAATGAATTTGGTAAAGTAGCAGGATACAAAATTAATGCACAGAAATCTCTGGCATTCCTATACACTAAGGATGAAAAATCTGAAAGAGAAATTAAGGAAACACTCCCATTTACCACTGCAACAAAAAGAACAAAATACCTAGGAATAAACCTACCTCAGGAGACAAAAGACCTGTCTGCAGAAAACTATAAGACACTAATGAAAGAAATTAAAGATGATACAAACAGATCGAGATATATACCATGTTATTGCATTGGAAGAATCAATATTGTGAAAATGACTATACTACTCAAAACAATCTACAAATTCAATGCAATCCCTATCAAACTACCAATGGCATTTTGCACAGAACTAGAACAAAAAATTTCATGATATGTATGGAAACACAAAAGACCCTGAAGAGCAAAAGCAATCCTGAGAAAGAAAAACAGAGCTGGAGGAATCAGGCTTCCTGACTTCAGATTATACTACAAAGCTACAGTAATCAAGACAATGTAGTACTGGCACAAAACAGAAATATAGGTCAATGGAACAGGATAGAAAGTCCAGAGATAAACCCACACACATATGGTCATCTTATCTTTCATAAAGGAGGCAAGAGTGTTCAATGGAGAAAAGACAGCCTCTTCAATAAGTGGTGCTGGGAAAACTGGACAGGTACATGTAAAAGAATGAGATTAGATTACTCCCTAACACCATACACAAAACTAAACTCAAAATGGATTAAAGACCTAAATGTAAGGCCGGACACCATAAAACTCTTAGAGGAAAACATAACAGAACATTCTATGACATAAATCACAGCAAGATCATTTTGACCCACCTCCTAGAGAAATAGAAATAAAACAAAAATAAACAAATGGGACCTAATGAAATTTAAAAGCTTTGCACAGCAAGGGAAATGATAAACAAGAATAAAAGACAACGTCAGAATGGGAGAAAATATTTGCCAATGAAGCAACTGACAAAGGATTAATCTCCAAAATATACAAGCAGCTTATGCAGCTCAATATCAAAAAAACAAACAACCCAATCCAAAAATGGAAGAAGACCTAAATTGACATTTCTCCAAAAAAGATATACAGATTGCCAACAAACACATGAAAGGATGGTCAACATTACTAATCATTAGAGAAATGCAACTCAAAACCACAATGAGGTATCACCTCACACCAGTCAGAATGGCTATCATCAAAAAATCTACAAACAATAAATGCTGGAGAGGGTGTGGAGAAAAGGGAACCCACTTGCACTGTGGTGGGGATGTAAATTGATACAGCCACTATGGAGAACCATATGGAGGTTCCTTAAGAAGTTTTTTAGAACTACTGTGTGACCCAGCAATCCCACTACTGGACACATACCCTGAGAAAACCATAATTCAAGAAGAGTTATGTACCACAATGTTCATTGCAGCACTATTTACAATAGCCAGGACATGGAAGTAACCTAAGTGTCCATCATCAGATGAATGTATAAAAAGTATGCAGTGCATATATAAAATGGAATATTACTCAGCCATAAAAATAAATGAAACTGACTTATTTGTAGTGAGGTAAGTTAGAGTGAAGTAAGTCAGAAAGAGAAAAACAAATACTGTATACTAACACATATATATGGAATCTAAAAAAAAATTGGTTCTGAAGAACCTAGTGGCAGGACAGGAATAAAGATGCAGACGTAGAGAATGACTTGAGGACATGGAGACGGGGAAGGGTAAGCTGGAGAGAGTGGCATGGACATATATACACTACCAAATGTAAAATACGTAGCTAGTGGGAAGCAGCTGCATAGCACAGGGAGATCACCTCGGTGCTCTGTGACCCCCTAGATGGGTGGGATAGGGAGGGAGGGAGGGAGATGTAGGAGTGAGGGGATATGGGGGTATATATATATGTATTTTTGATTCACTTTGTTATAAAGCAGAAACTAACGCAGCAATGTAAAGCAATTATACTCCAATAAAGATGTTAAATAAAAAACAAGGACCTACTTTATAGAACAAGGAACTGTATTCGATATCTCGTAATAACGTATAATGGAAAAGAATCTGAATAACAATATATATATGCACATATGTTATTATCTGATAGCTGACAGAAGAGATGGAAGTATTATGTCTCACCTATATATTAGAAAGTTGTGTGGGTAATGGTAAAAAAAAAGGATTCCTAGAGAACAGGAAGATTACTTGTGTAGGAGTTAATAGGTAAAAATCACCATAAAAAAATTCTAAGCATGTCCAAAAGCATGTAGTTTCAGATATTTTCAAAATGTCACTGAACTGTGAGATATAGTTTGTGAAAGGGTAGTATTTAAAGATAACAGGGATCCAGTATGGAATTATCTTATCACCATCAAGGGGGTAAGGAATGTGGATTTTTTTCCTAAAAACTAAGAAAAGAAATGAATATAGAGAACTCTTTTTGTACTATGAAATAATCCCAATAATTTTCTTCATTCTTTTTGAAATTTGTATTCTCTTTCATTTGTAGCATTCCCACGGTCTGTAAATATTCCAGTTTCTTCCTCAACCTGAACAATTTGTTGAAAAAAAAGAGGGAGGAATGAAGGAAGGAATGAAGGAAGTAAGAAAGGAAAGAAGAAAAAAAGAGATATCTTTTCTTATTAACTCTGCCTCCCTGTTGCATGCTTCTCCTTCTCCTCACGAACCACTTATTGAATGTTTGTCTGTCCTCACATTTCTCTTTAAGGGTTTACACTGCTTTAATGGTTCACACTTACAGCAAAAGTGTGGTTTCTTTTTGAGGTTTCAGCCAGCCCTGTCTTCTCATCTGGAGTTCAGGGTCCTCTTCCAGACTCATTCAGGTTGTTGGCAGAAGTGAGTTGCTTGTGGTGTAGGGTTTTGGTCTCCATTTTCTTGCTGGCTGGGGTCTGGGATTGGTCTTAACTCCCAGAGACTACTCTCAGTTTCAGCCAGGTGGACTTCTCACAACATCACATCTTGCTTCTTCTAATCCAGCAGAAGAATCTCTGCTGCATTCTCTTCTAAAGGCATACATGATTAAGTTAGGCCTACCCAGCATAATCTTTATTTATTTTAATTAATTAATTCATTGATTAATTAATTAATATATGGCTGCATTGGATCTTTGTTGCTACGCGTGGGCTTTCTTTAGATGTGGCGGGCAGTGGCTACTCTTTGTTGCATGTGCAGGCTTCTCTTGTTGCAGAGCACAGGCTCTACGTACGCAGACTTCAGTAGTTGTGGCATATGGGCTCAATAGTTGTGGCTCGTGGGCTCTAGAGTGCAGGCTCAGTAATTATGGCACACGGGCTTAGTTGCTCCGTGGCATGTGGGATCTTTCCGGACCAGGGCTCAAACCCATGTCCCCTGCATTGGCAGGTGGATTCTTAACCACTGCACCAGGAGGGAAGTCCCTAATCTTGCTTTTGATTAACTCAAAGTAAAGTAATCGTGGACGTTATTAATATCTGTAAACTCCTTTTGCCACATAACGTAGTATAATAAGATAAGTGATATCCCATCACATTCATAGCTCCACTCAGACTCAAAGGATGGGTTTTATACTGAATAAGTGCACAAAAGCCAGGAATCTTGAGAGTCCTTTTAGAATTCTGCCTTCCATAACTCTCTAGGCCATCTAATTTCCAAACTTTCATAGGTGCAACTCCCACAATATTCTTTGATTGACTATCCTTATCCTCCAGTTCCACCACAAATACTTTACATAACACTCTCATTAGTTTTGCAGGAACTTAGCAATATTCTCATTAGTAATTTCCCTGCCCTGAGTTTCAAGTGTTTCCAAACTTTCTCCATATTGATGCCAAAGTGATCTCTCAAAAATACATCTCCACGTGACCCTTCATACAGAGCTCTTCATTGCCTTCAGCATGAAGTCAAAATTCTATCTCTTTATTACAGCAGTTGAGATCTCCCCAATCTACTTTAACTGCCACCAATCCTCTTTGCTACCCCAGGAACCTTTTGATATAGTCAACCTGGGCTTTTTCTAATTCACCCAACTACCAAATACAGCAAGTTCTTTCACATGGATATGCTTTGCTTAATTCATGTACCTCCCACTCTTCTTTGAATTAGCCTACATTCTTTAGACTCATCATTTGCTCCATTGAACCATTTATAAATTCAACATCTCATTTATTTACATTTAAACATTAAATAGTTACATTAGAAAACATTTGGTGGCATCACCTTCTCCAAGTCAAGTCAGAAGAAAGTACTTCCTCTAGAGTCACATCCTTTTTAATTTTAACATCTAGAACAGTGGTTATTCCATTGTGAGTTATTTGAAAATGTCTCTCTGACAGAAATTAGCTACTGGCAGGTGGATTATTGCTTATTCATCATTATATTCTCAATACTTTGTACTATACTTTGCAGTGCAGGAAGAAAATATATGCTTCTTGATATAAATTAAATCCAAGAGTTGTAAACTGACAAAGGAATCTCACTGAACTCTCTTTCATTCCCACAAAAAAAGTGTGTGTGTGTGTGTGTGTGTGTGTGCGCGCACACTGGGTTTTTTGATGGAAGACTCTCTCCTAGTACTGTAGGGTAAACTTTTATGTACCTCCTTCCATTTGTTGATAGCAATTCTTGCCTTATATGAAGATAATATTCCAGCCTCACTGTAAGAGCATGCTGCAGGTTCTGGGCTGGACTACCTTGATTCCTCTCTCTCCTCGAATTACAGAAAGTTACTGATATGGTTGTTGGGTCAGGCAAACCTAGGGTCAATTGCTGGCTCTAGCAACAACTAGATGAGGTGCCCCCAATGAGCATTTTACATTAGATTCTTCTCCCGTGAAATTGGTAGCATATCAATAGCATTAAATTGTAAGGATTAAATAACATAACATTTGTAAAACATGTAATCTGATAACTAGTACTTGGGAGACATTTAATAATAGTAAATGAGTATGAGGATGAAGGTGGTGGTGAGTGGTACTAGTAGCTCCAGCTGGCCTCGGACATGGTTTTGAAATGTGGTACAACTAACCAGAAAACTCACAACTGCAAGAACATGCTTACAAGTCATTCTAAGCAGCATGACACATGGCCCGTAGACCAATGGAACCCCACAAGTATGGGGTTATTATGTCCCCAGAAATACAAATTTCCTTAGGCACCATGAGAGGTTTTTGCAGTTAATAAAAATCTTCCTCATCCTTAAAGAAACAAGTGTGAGTAAAATCTGATATTTTTCTCTGAATGTAACAGTTTTATTACACAGTATGGAGGTGTGTTCGTTCCTGCCCTATTTGCCAGAAAGGGGCCTCAGGAGCTGGGGAGGTTTACTACTCAGGGATTGGCAGCATATATAAGGAGTTATGATGCAGATTGTGTGAAATATTTTAATCAGGAAACTCCTGGTGAACTTTTTGTGGCCCCCAGAGTATGAAGCTTCTCAAGGGTTCATTCTACCTCAGGGCTGCCTTCCCCTTGTACTTCATTACAGTTATTTTTGTCATTTCTGTGCAGGGATTGGTATGATACTTCCTTGACTTTGTATCTAGGTAAAAGTTTGTTAAAAGTAAATTTGTCAGTAAAAAACCCAAAACAAACCACCTGCTCTATGCACAGGCTCATTCCTAATCCCCGTACTACCCTACACCCAGCTGATAAATATATCAGCCTCCAATAACACCTGCATGAATTTTTTACATTTCTAAGAAAAATTTCCATTTCTTTTTTTAAAATGTCATTAATTCTTTCTTAAAGCACTTTATCCATCACATTCCGGGGTTTTGCACTGGTAATGTACAGAATAGAACCAAGTCACTTCCCTCTAAATGCTCAAAGCCCATTGACGAAACAGACATAAAACTTGATTACAACAGGACATATTTATGATGAGGGCATCAAAGGGCATATACTTATCCTGCAGGAAGGTCAGCACCAAGTTTGTCAGGAGGCAAGGGAGAACAGAGTATGGGAAAAACAGAAGTGACTAATACCATATTCAGCGTGCCTGGAGCTCTGGATGCAAGTGGGACAGCAAGTGGCAACTGAAACTGGGCATGGAGGCAGGATGCATGTTGCAAAAAACCTTACAGGCATTCTAAAGCATTTGAATTTAAATAATGTAACAGAAACTGCTCAGTATGAAATTGAATCTTTCTCGTTTCCTAGAAAAGCACATTTCTACAGATTCTTGTGAAGCAGCTGAAGAATTCAGGCACCTTATTTGAGGCTCCATAATATACAGTAGTTCCCTGCTTGGTGAAGTATCAACCTGAATGATAAGAATATAACGTTTTACCTCTAGGCCACAATCTATCAGTTATATAGAAATATCAGTTTAGGAAACATCCTCAAACAGAACCTCAGTGACTTCTAGGGTCTCAGCAGAACACTTCATCACTTACTCTTCCAAATTCTGCATTAGATTAACCAGGCGATTATTTTCAGCATGGCTCAGACAATCTTGAACAAACATTGTTTCATAAGGTCTATAAATAAAAACAAGAGGTGTAGACCTCTCTCTATTTGATGACAGTGAATTCACAGGAAAACACAGCTAATAGAAAAGTGAAAAAAAAAAGTGAAAAGTATTGCCTGTAAGAATAAAGAAAAGAGAGTATACTTAGGTAGTCGTCTGTGAATTGTATTACATCATAGAGAAGTAAGAGATATGGTTGTCCTACCTTTAAATTATCCATTTTCAAAACTTTTACTGAACATCCATGAAATTTGAATCATGATATTTGTGCTTTTATTGCTTAGATTTGAATGTGCATTCTGTCACTTCTGTTAAACAGTATATTTCTAGGAGCTAATTTGTCTCATTGGGCTAAGAGTTTCCTGGGTTGATGATTTTCCCTTTATTTCATGCTCTTTCTATAGAAAGAGACCACCAACTATAACTCCTCTTAATATCTGGTACAATGATGTATACACAGTATCATGAATAAGAAACAACTAGTTAAAATATCAATTTAGATATATATAGTCAGATAGTTACTCCTTAAGAATGGACACCGTGTCTTTGTTGTTCACTGTTTCACTCCAGTGCTTCCCACAGTTTTGCCAAAATGAAGATGTTCAAAATATGTTAGAAGAATATATACAAAGTTATACAAAAATAAATTTAATAAGCATATATTAAGTTAGCTATTATTAATAAAGCATTGAGTTTGGGTCTGTGCAAGATATATCAGTCCTCAAAGTATAAAGTATAATGCCTGTTTTCAAAAAGTTTCAAATCAGGTATAGCCCAGATGGAGGAACAGGAAGACCTGGAGCTCACCTCCTATCCCCCCAACACCCCCTCTCCACCACACACCAAAATCACAAAAATTTACAAAGTAACTATCAATGAGAACTACCCGAAGACTAGCAGAAAAGATTTTCTACAACTAAAGATATAAAGAAGGAACCATAGGAGTATAGGAGGGGTGGAGATGTGGTGTAGTCAGGACCCATACCCCTAGATAGGTGACTCACAAACAGGAGGGGAATTACAATTGCAGAAATTCTCCCCAAGGAGCAAGGGGTCTGAGCCCCACATCAGGCTTCCCAGGCCAAGGGTCTTACACTGGGAAGATAAGTCCCCAAAATGTTTAGCTTTGAAGGCCAGTGGGGCTTACTTGGAGTTCCAGAGGGCTGCAGGAAATAGAGACTCCACTCTTAAAGGGCACACACAAAACCTCACAAGTTCCAAGGGCCAGAGTAGAAGCAGTGATTTGAAAGGAGCCTAAGTCAGATCCTCTTGAAAAATCTCCCAGAGAGACAGGAGACAATTGGGACTCACCCTGGGGACATAGATCATGGCAGCAGCCATTTTGGGGAGCTCATCCCACCATGAGGACACTGGTTTTGGCGAGAGCCATTTTGGAATCCTCCATCTTAGCTTGTTAATACTGGGACCCAGCCCTGGCCACTAGACCTGGGACACCTCAGGTCAAGCAGCTAGCTGGGAGGGAAACAGCCTCAACAACAAGCAGGCCCCCAGAACCCCCAGCCACCACAGGATCCAGCCCCACAGACCAGTGGGCGAGCACTAGCCCCAGAATCCCTGGGCCCCATAGCCAGCCATCAGATCCCACCTCACCCACCAGGATGCAGGCACCAGCCCCAAGACCATATGGACCTCTACCCTGCTCACTGCAGGCCAACACCAACTCCAGGACCTCCAAGGCCCTGATTCCCAAGACCCTGAGACCCAGCTCCACTCAGCAGTGAGCCAGCAGTAGCCCTGAGACCCGGCCTCACCCACCAGTAGGCAGACACCAGCCCTGGGACCACATGGTCCACAGCCCCACCCACTAGCAGGTAGACACCAGCCTCAAGATTACCAAGGATCTGCAGCCAGCTGTGTATCTAGCCCACTCACCAGTGGAAAGACACCAGCTCCAGGAACCCTGAGCCCCACAGCCTGAGACCCCTGGACCTGGTTCCACTCACCAGTAGGCTGACACTATCGCCAGGACCCAGCATCATCCACCAGTGGGTGGACACTAGCCCCAGGATGTCCTGAGCCCCAGCCCCACCCACCAGATGGTGGACACCAACTCCAGCTTGAGAAAGAAGGACAAAACTGGAAGTATCATGCTCCCTGATTTCAAACTACACTACAAAGCTACAGTAATCTAAATGGCATGTTAGTGGCACAAAACAGACACATAGATCAATGGAACAGAATAGAGAGCTCAGAAATGAACCCACACTTATGTGGGTAATTAATCTATGACAAAGGAGGCAAGAATACACAATGGGGAAAAGATAGTATTTTCAATAAGTGGTGCTGAGAAAACTGGACAGCTACATGCAAAAGACACAAACTGGACTACTTTCTCACACCCTATACAAAAACAAATTCACAATGAATTAAAGACTTCAATGGAAGACCTGAAACCATTAAATTTCTACACAAATCATAGGTATTACACTCTTTGGCATCGGTCTTAGCAATATTTTTTTGGATAAGGCTCCTCAGGCAATAGAAATATAAGGACAAAATAAGCAATTGGTACCACACCAAAATAAAGGCTTTTGCACAGTGAAAAAACCAATACAGAAAAACCTCCTACTGAATGGTAGAAGATATTTTCACACTATATTCAACAAGGGTTTAATATCCAAAAATATATATAATTTATACAACTTACCATCATAAAAACAAACAACCCAATTAAAAAAATGGGCTGAGGTCCTGTATAGACTTTTTTCCAAAGAAGACATACAGGCGAACAGGCAAATGAAATGATGCTCAACATGTCTAATCATCAGGGAAATTCAAATAAAAACCACAATGAGATATCACCTCAAACTTGTCAAAATGACTATTATCAAAAAGACAACAAATAACAAGTGTTGGAGAGGATGTGGAAAAAAGGAACCCTCATGCAGTGTTGTTGGAATGTGAATCAGTTCAGCCACTATGGAAAAAAAATATAGAGATTAATTTTTTAAAATTAAAAATAGAACTACCATATGATCTAGCAATTCCACACCTGGTTATTTATCCAAAGAAAACAAAACACTAATTTGAAAAGATACATGTACTCCTATATTCATCGCAGCATTATTAATAATAGCCAAGGTGTGGAAGCAACTTAAATGCCCATCAATGTTTGAGGGAATAAAGATGTAATGTATATAAATGAACATTATTCAGCCATAAAAAAGAATAGAATCTTGCCATTTGCCACACACGGATGGACCCAGAGAATATTATGCTAAGTAAAATAAGTCAGCTAGGGAAAGACAAATACAGTATGATTTCATTTACATGTGGATCTAAGAAACAAAGCAAATGAACAAACATAATGAAACAGAAACAGACACAGAGAACAAACAGGTGGTTGCCAGAGGAAGGCTGTTTGAGGGGAGGAGAGAAATAGATGAGGGAGATTTCAGGTATAAAATAAATGAGTCACGTCTGTGATATATACAGACCAGGGAATATAGTCAATAATTATGTAATATCTTTGTATGGTAACAGATGGTAAGTAGACTTATCATAGTAATTACTTTGAAATCTATGGAAATATCAAATTACTATGCTGTGTAACAGGAACTAACATAGTGTTATAGGTCAAAAAAGTTCCTCTATATTGGTTCTTGTCCTAAGTTTTCTGACGCCCTATTTTTATCTGTAGAAAGAATGCTTGGTTTTTATCGTATGTATGTATCCTCTTTCTCTCATTCATGCATGCATTCTTTCAAGAAATATGTAAATAACTGACAAAATGCCAGTGTGCAATGAACAGAATGAGAATGAGAATGAAAACAGAATGAGACCATCTAGTACTCCAAGATGGTCTATACATGACTTGGGGAAAAAAGCCTCTGAGGGTAAGTTAATTTGATGAGTTTCATTCCAGCCCCTGAATGAACAGGGAGTAGCTTCAACCTGAGTGGGAATAACTGGTTACAGGACTTGTGATGGAGAGGGTGTTTGAGAAGAAAAGAAAAAAATGTTCAATACAGGTAACCTCTTAAGGACTTACTAAAAATAAATAAATAAATAATGGCTGGAAATTTTGAATTAAGAGGGAATGCAGAAAAAACTAAACTCCATGGGTTGTGATTTGGCCCTTGGACCTCAGTTGGAAAAGAGGCCTCATTGTTTTCACTTTTGACTCACAGGAATTAGAATATGTACTAACCTCTGCATTCCCAACAAAGTGACTCCTGCCCTGATAGTAAGGTTTGAGAGTTAAACTGATGCCTGGGTTGAAGTCACAGGAGTGGTGAAAAACATCTTACAGTAATAAAATCTAAGGGGAAGGAGGCCTGAAAAAAAGGACCTGGGGAATAGCGGTATTTAGGGAAAAGACAGAGTAGAACCTACTAATGAGACTGCAGAGGCATGGCCACTGAGGTGCAAATGAACCCCAGGCAAAAGCAAGGACCTCATCAGTTTTCCTCAGACATTTGATCTCAGAGCCAGGAGAAATGCCTGGTACAATAGTGTTCAAGAGTATCTGTTGAATAGATGAACTGAATTGCATCTGTGACAGACCCTAGACACAATATCAGGCATATATTGTGGTTCCTGATATAGAGCCCCTTCAAATTCGAAGTAAAGTTTATGTAAACATACTGGTATATATTAATATAGGAGATAAGCTGACAATTTTCTTGTTAATCTGGTGTTTATCTTGGGTACTAGGACTTTGCTCAAATTTAGATCTGGTGATAAAAACAAATTTTTCTGGATGAAGTTGTAAGGACCCTTAATCGTATCCTCTTTATTTTTTTTTTTATTTTTATTTTTTTTGCGGTACACGGGCCTCTCACTCTTGTAGCCTCTCCCGTTGCGGAGCACAAGCTCCAGACGCGCAGGCTCAACGGGCCCAGCCGCTCTGCGGCATGTGGGATCCTCCCGGACCGGGGCACGAACCCGTGTCCCCTGCACCGGCAGGCGGACTCCCAACCGCTGCGCCACCAGGGAAGCCCCATATCCTCTTTATTTTTAAGATGAGGAAGTGGAACCGAGCAGGATCATATGGGGCCTTCCCAGGACAGACCACTCCCCCATATCCTCTGCTTTAGCACCTCTCTGAAATGCCCAGATAACAGTATCTAATGCACATTTCCTGAGTTTTTTGGGTGTTGTTTTTTTTACAGATGCTAAAACCCCCACCAAATGGAAGAACTTAACTACTTGATGACGATGAGCACATAGCCCCCAGACCCACTGGAGCCTGAGGATGATAATGTTAACACCTGTGACACTGCCCTGCTCCCTCACCATCAACCAATCAGAGAATTGTGCCCAAGCTGATCACAGACCCTGGGATGCTCCTCCCTCACCTTGCCTTTAAAAATGCTTTCCTGAAACCCACCAGATCTGGGAGTTCATGTGTTTTGAGCACTAGCTGTCCTGAACTTTTCGCGTGGTGCCCTGCGCTAAGTGCTGCATTTTCCTTCACATTGTAAGTAGATGGGCTTTACTGCACATGGGCAAGCAGACCCAAGTTTGGTTCTGTAGCAGAAGCAGGCTCTCAAGTTAATGTTCTTTTTATTATAGTAAATAAATTAAGAGACCTCAATGGATTATCCAAGTGTCCAAACTAGCCTTCTCCTTAATAATAGTGATAATATTTCAGTGTCTCCTGTGGGCCAAACAATTTACGCCATTTTATCTCTTTTTCTGAATCGTTCTTTCCACTGTTCTGCAAGCTTCTCATGGTATCGTTTTTCAACTGATATAATCAAAGGGAAACATAGTAGGGCTATTCTAATTCATGGAACTCCATTAGTAAAACTTGTGGGCAGAAATAGCTTTCCTTTTTTTAAATTCTGTGATTCTTAAACGACCCTTGGGCATCCTTGCACTAAATCTAATGAGCTAATAGTAAATAACTATTCTTGGAAATATATATTTAAATATCTCTCCCCCATGGAGAATTCTTTAAGACAAGGGCTATGACTTAAACATCCTTGTAAGGAGGCCACCAAGAACATATAAATATTGCCCCCATTACAAAGGTTCACATCCATCATTATCACAACATGCACTGGGTATTATTAGCTCCTTTTTACAGATGAGAACATTGAGGCTAAGATTAGAAAAACAAGGCTTAGAAGAATCATGTTACTTTCTCACATTTATCCACATGGCAAATCTAATAATTGAACTTTGTTCTCTCTGACTTCACTCTGCTCTCTTCACTTCTTATTTTTAAAAGAACTTAATTTTAAAGAAAAATGTGGAATGAATGATCACATACTCATGTATATATAGATATACTCATGTATATCTGTAATATACAAATCTCTTGAATATGTACTACTGAGTCCACAAATTTCCTCTGAACTGTTAGTTTTATAAACTATCTGAAGATTATACAGTCCCTGATGTATTCAGAAAATACTTTAATGCACTAAAACACTGACCTCATGCAAAGAAGACTTTTTGAGTCTGGAAAGGGAGGTCATTTGACCCTTTGAAAGTCATCCCAGGCAGCAGCAGAGAGTCTTTTAAAGAGAGAGAGAGACAGAGAGAGAGAGAATTATCTCAACCTCATAAAATTACAGGCAGAAATGTCTTCTGTTCTAAGGCTGGGGAAACAGTGCCTGATCAGTCTTGCCCCTTTAAACCATCCCCAAAGAAGTTCTCTTTTGTCAGGAGAACTCACTGGCATTTTCAGGAATGAGGGAACACTCAGATTTGAGAAAGAAAGACTTTATAAGGAGCCCAGGAGCTGCCTGGTGAGAGCCATTTACTCAGCAGGAAAACAACCAATTCCTAGGAGAGAACTCCATACAGCTGTGTCCTGCTAACCATTTATGCCCCAAACCACTGATTATGGAGGGCAATTTCTTTTCAGTCTAACTTCTCTTCTTTCTCCAAAAGAGAATCCTGGAGATTGATTATAGTTCTCATTTAAGAACAATTTTACCCCTGTACAACTTACAAGACAGCAACTCAGCAAAAAAGCATATGAAAACAAGCTCCACATCATAAGTCATCAGGGAAATGAAATTAAGACAATGAGCTATCACTACACACCTGTCAGAAATACCAAAATCCTTGACACTGATATCCAATCCTGGTGAGGATTTGGAGCAACAGGAACTCCCATTCATTGTTGGTGGGAATTCAAATTGGTACAGCCACTTTAGAAGACAGTTTGGTGGTTTCTTACAAAAGTAAACATACTCATACTACACAATCCAGCAGTTGTACTCCTTAGTAGGAACCCAAAAGAGTTGAAAACCTATGTCTACACAAAGATTACACATGGCTGTTTATAGCAGCTTTATTCATAATTGCCAAAACTTGGAAATAACCAAGAGACCCTTCAGTAGGTGAATGGATAAATAAACTGATATATGCAAACAACGGAATATTTTCAGTGCTAAAAAGAAATTAGCTGCTAAGCCATGAAAAAACATGAAGAAAACCTAAATGCATATTTACTTAGTGAAAGAAGTCAGTCAGAGGGGAGAGGGGAGGGGAGGATAAATTACTCTAACTGTATGATTCCAACTATATGACATTCTGGAAAAGCTGAACTATTGGAGTTAATAAAAAGATCAGTGATTACCAGGGTTTGGGGGTAGGAAGGAATAGGTGGGGCATTGAGGATTTTTAGGACAGTGAAAATACTCTGTATGATACTATAATGTTGGATACATGTCATTATACATTTGTCCATAACCATAGACTACACAACACCGAGTGAACCTCAATGTAAACTATGGACTTCGGGTGATAATGATGTATCAATTTAGGTTCATCAGTTGTAACAAATGAAGGACTCTGTGGGGGGTGGGTGATAATGAAGAGGATACACAGGTGTAGGGACAAGAAATATATGGGAAATCTCTGTACCTTCCTCTCAATTTGCTGTGAATAAAGCCTATTTTTTTTAAAGAAAAAAACTAAAGAGGACTACAAAACTTTGAGTCCCTTGTGTGTCCCTTGCTAGCTTACAAAGGCACTAGACTGTTCTGATAACTGGTCTGAAATTGACACCAGTGTAGTTATCTCTGGTGGAGATATTAACCATGTTTGACAGACAGCCTCTGTCAAAACTGTGAAAACACGTAAGTGGCTTTCAGCCTTTGTCCACTTAATACAGTTTTCGACAATTTGTGATGAACTGAGAGGGTTGGTAAGTTTTAAGAACACTAATTAATTAAACATGCTTCTTGGCATAAAAGGCTATGCCAAGTGGACATTACCTTGCAAAGAGGTCTTCTATATGGAAGAAGAGGATGAGGTAACTATTTCCATTAGAGTTACTGAAGAGCAGAGACCTTACTTATACTGTTTAACTTTTTTCCCTTTGTCAAAAGATTCTAGATGCCCAGGAAAGTCTGGAAAGACACGTTTCTTTTCAGGAATTCATCAAGAACCTGATAAAATATGCTGTTGTTTTGGATATCTTCTGGACTAATAGAAGCATTGTCTTCCTCCAGAAAGCACTTCAGCAGATGGGGGAGACATTTTCACAGCCCTGGATAAGTTTGCCAGGAAATGTTTGAGACTCGGGGTGGGGGGTGGGGGGGAATTCAAATAGAAGCTTCCAAGGTATAGAAGAAAAAGGAGTTGGCCAGGCTGTTATAGGGATATAAATGGGAAAATCCTGCTGGCCATACTAAGGATTCCATTCTGAACAGTGCTGGCCCATGAGCAGGGCTGCAGGAGATGGTACACAGTTAGCAGAACCTCAGGCTCTTCTTGAGCACAAACCCAAGGGATTTAAATTATTCATCAGCCCAGGTCTAATAATCAGTGGATACACAAAGGGTAAAATGACCAGTGTCCCTTCTGATGGGGAGAGTGTCTTTTCTAATTGACCTGTCCCAGGACTTGAATACTTTGAATAACTTCTCTGCACTCACCTACCCATTTAGAGTTCTATCCTGAAAGCACTGTCTTTCTACTCTTTCTGCTTCAACTCTACTGAACACATCTTCAATTCCATGAATATGACATGCTTTTCTCGTTCTCCTCTGAGCCTTGTCTCATTCTGTCCTCCAAGGCAGTATTAAGGTGTTTTCTTTTCCAAAATTCTGCCTCAAATGCAACTCAAAAGAGATTTTATTTTGTATGGACACAAAATTTATTTATTTATTTACTTGTTTATTTGCTTGATATTCAGATTTCCTTTTAGTTTGAAAATTAACTGTAAGTTTAGTCACATGAAAAAGGTATTATTGATTATGAAAAGAAGGATTTTCTGAAGTTACTACTTTTTCTTTTTTTATTAATTTTTATTGGAGTATAGTTGCTTTACAATATTGTGTTACTTTCTGCTATACAGCAAAGCAAATCAGTTATACATATACATATATCCACTCTTTTTTAGATATCCTTTCCACTTAGGTGACCACAGAGCACTGAGTGGAGTTCCCTGTGCTATACAGTAGGTTCTCATTAGTTATCTATTTTATACATAGTAGTGTATATATATCAATCCCAATCTCCCAATTCATCCCACCTCCCCTTCTGCCTTGGTAACCATAAGTTTGTTCTCTATATCTGTGACTCTGCTTTTGCTTTGCAAATAAGTTCATCTGTACCATTTTTCTAGATTCCACATATAAGCAATATTATACAATGTTTGTTTTTCTCTTTCTGACATACTTCAGTCTGTATGACAAGGTCTAGGTCTATCCACATCTCTGTAAATGGCACTATTTTGTTCCTTTTTATGGCTAAGTAATATTCCGTTATATATATGCACCACATCTTTTTATCCATTCCTCTGTTGATGGACATTTAGGTTGCTTCCATGTCCTGGCTATTGTAAATACTGCTGCAGTGAACATCGGGGTGCATGCATACTTTCGAATTATGGTTTTCTCCGGATATATGCCTAGGAATGGAATTGCTGGGTCATACAGTAGCTCTATTTTTAGTTTTTTAAGGAACCTCCATACTGTTCTCCATAGTGGCTGTACCAATTTTCATTCCCACCAACAGTTTAGGAAGGTTCCTTTTTCTCCACACCCTTTCCAGCATTTCCTGTTTGTAGATTTTTTGATGAGGGCCATTCTGACTTGTGTGAGGTGATACCTCATTGTAGTTTGGATTTGCATTTCTCTAATAATTAGTAATGTTGAGCATCTTTTCATGTGTTTGTTAGCCATCTTATGTCTTCTTTGGAGAAGTGTCTATTTAGGTCTTCCACCCATTTTTTGATTAGGTTGTTTGTTGTTTTTTTGCTATTGAGCTTCATTTGTTTATTTTGTTTTTATTTCCATTACTCTAGGAGGTGGATCAAAAAATATCTTGCTGTGATGTATGTCAAAGAGTGTCTGCCTGTGTTTTCCTCTAAGAGTTTTATAGTGTCTGACCTTACATTTAGGTCTTTAATCCATTTTGAGTTTATTTTTGTGTATGGTGTTAGGGAGTGTTCTAATTTCATTGCTTTCATGTAGCTGTCCCATTTCCCCAGCACTGTTTATTGAAGAGGCTGTCTTGTCTCCATTGCATATTCTTGCCTCCTTTGTCATAGATTAGGTGGCTATAGGTGCGGGGGTTTATCTCTTGACTTTCTATCCTGTTCCATTGGTCTATATTTCTGTTTTTTGTTTGTGCCAGTGCTATACTGTTTTGATGACTCTAGCTTTGTAGTATAATCTGAAGTCAGGGCACCTGATTTCTCCAGCTCTGTTCTTGTTTCTCAAGATTGCTTTAGCTATTCAGAGTCTTTTGTGTTTCCATACAAAATGTAAAACTTTTTGTTCTAATTCTGTGAAAAATGCCATTGGTAATTTGATAGGGATTGTATTGAATTGATAGATTGCTTTGGGTAGTATAGTCATTTTACCAATATTGATTCTTCCAATCCATGAACATGGTATATCTTTCCATCTGTTTGTGTCATCTTTGATTTCTTTCATCAGTATCTTATACATTTCTGAGTACAGTCTTTTACCTCCTTACATAGGTTTATTCCTAGGTATTTTGTTTGTTGCAGTGGTAAATGGGATTGTTTCTTTGATCTCTCTCTCTCTCTGATCTTTTGTTGTTAGTGTATAGGAATGCAAGAGATTTCTGTGCATTGATTTTTTATCTTACAACATTACCAAATTCATTGATGAAACTCTAGTAGTTTTCTGGTAGCATCTTTAGGATTTTCTATGTATAATATCATGTCATCTGCAAACAGTGACAGTTTTACTTCTTCTTTTCCAATTTGGATTCCTTTTATTTCTTTTTCTCCTCTGATAGCTGTGGCTAGGACTTCCAAAGCTATGTTGAATAAAAGTGATGAAAGTGGACATCCTTGTCTTGTTCCTGATCTTAGAGAAAATGGTTTCATGTTTTCATCATTGAGTATGATGATAGCTGTAGGTCTGTCATATATGGTCTTTATTATGTTGAGGTAGGCTCCCTCTAAGCCCAATTTCTGGAGAGTTCTTTTTTTTTTTATCATAAATGAGTGTTGAACTTTGTCAAAAGCTTTTTCTGCATCTATTGATATGATCATATGGTATTTATTCTTCAATTTGTTGATGTGGTGTATCACATTGATCAATTTATGTATATTGAAGAATCCTTGCATCCCTGAGGTAAATTCTGCTTGATCATGGTTTATGATCCTTTCATTGTGTCGTTGGATTTGGTTTGCTAGTATACTGTTGAGGATTTTTGCATCTATGTTCATCAGTGATATTGGCCTGTAATTTTCTTTTTTTGTGATACCTTTGTCTGGTTTTGGTATCAGGGTGATGGTGGCCTCATAGAGTTAGTTTGGGAGTGTTCCTCCCTCTGCCATTTTTTGGAAGAGTTTCAGAAGAGTAGGTGTTAACTCTTTTCTCAATGTTTGATAGAATTCACCTGTGAAGCCATCTGGTCCTCGACTTTTGTTTGTTGGAAGATTTTTCATTACAGTTTCAATTTCAGTATTTGTGATTGATCTGTTCATATTTTCTATTTCTTCCTGGGTCAGTCTTTGAAGATTGTATCTTTCTAAGAATTTGTTCATTTCTTCTAGATTGTCCATTTTATTGGTGTATAGTTGCTTGTAGTAATCTCTTATGATCCTTTGTATTTCTGCAGTGTCTTTGGTAACTTCTCCTTTTTCGTTTCTAATTTTATTGATTTGAGTCCTCTCCCTTTTTTTCTTAATGAGTCTGGCTAAGTTTTATTAATTTTGCTTATCTTCTCAAAGATCCAGCTTTTAGTTTCCTTGATCTTTGCTATTGTTTCCTTTGCCTCTATTGCATTTATTTCTGCTCTGATCTTTATGATTTCATTCCATCTACTAACTTTGGGTTATGCTTGTTCTTCTTTCTCTAGTTGCTTTAGGTGTAAGGATAGGTTGTTTATTTGAGATTTTTCTTGTTTCTTAAGGTAGGATTGTATAAACTTCTCTTTTAGAACTGCTTTTGCCACATCCCATACCTTTTGGATTTTATAGTTTTCATTGTCATTTGTCTCTAGATTTTTTTAATTTCCTCTTTGGTTTCTTCAGTGATACATTGTTTATTTAGTAACATATTGTTTAGTTTCCATGTGTTTGTGTTTTTTACAATTTTTTTCCTGTAATTGATTTCTAATCTCATAGCATTGTGGTCGGAAATGATGCTTGATATGATTTCAGTTTTCTTAAATTTACTGAAGCTTGATTTGTGACCAAAGATGTGATCTATCCTGGAGAATGTTCCATATATACTTGAGAAGAAAAGTGTATTCTGATGCTTTCAAATGGAATGTCCTATAAATATCAATTAAGTCTATCTGATCTAATGTGTCATTTAAGCCTTGTGTTTCCTTATTAATTTTCTGTCTGGATGATCTATCCAATGGCGTAAGTGGGGTGTTAAAATCCCCCACTATTATTGTGTTACTCTCGATTTCCCCTTTTATGGCTGTTAGCATTTGCCTTATGTATTCAGGTGCTCCTATGTTGGATGCATATATATTTACAATTGTTATGTCTTCTTCTTGGATTGATCCCTTGATCATTACATAGTGTCCTTCCTTGTCTCTTGTAATAGTCTTTATTTTGAAGTCTCTTTTGTCTGATATGAGTATTGCTACTCTAGCTTTCTTTTGATTTCCATTTACATGGAATATCTTTTTCCACCCTGTCACTTTCAGTCTGTATGTATCCCTAGGTCTGAAGTGGGTCTCCTGTAGACAGCATATATACGGGTCTTGTTTTTGTCTCCATTCAGCCAGTCTGTGTGTTTTGGTTGGAGCATTTAATCCATTTACATTTAAGGTAATTATCAATATGTGTGTTCCTATTGCCATTTTCTTAATTGTTTTGGGCTTGCTTTTGTAGGTCTTTTTCTTGTCTTATGTTTCCTGCCTAGAGAAGTTCCTTTAGCATTTGTTGTAAAGCTGGTTTTGTGGTGCTTTATTCTCTTAGCTTTTGCTTGTCTGTAAAGCTTTTGATTTCTCTGTCAAATCTGAATGAGATCCTTGCTGGGTAATCTTGATTGTAGGTTTTTCCCTTTTATTCCTTTAAATATATCATGCCACTCCCTTCTGGCCTGCTGAGTTTCTGCTGAAAAATCAGCCGATAACCTTATGGGGATTCCCTTGTATGTTATTTGTTGTTTTTCCCTTGCTGCTTTTAATATTTTTTCTTTGTATTTAATTTTTGTTAGTTTGATTAATATGAGTCTTGGTGCATTTCTCCTTGGGTTTATCCTGTATGGGACTCTCCATGCTTCCTGGGCTTGGGTGACTTCCTGTCCCATGTTAGGGAAGTTTTCAACTGTAATCCGTTCAAATATTTTCTGACTCTTTCTCTTTCTCTTCTTCTTCTGGGACCCCTATAATTTGAATGTTGGTAAGTTTAATGTTGCCCCAGAGGTCTCTGAGACTGTCCCCATTTCTTTTCATTCTTTTTTCTTTATCGTGTTCCAAGTGTCCTTGCCCCCATGGTGAGCCATAGCCAACCTCTGCCTCCCCAGGAAGCCCTCCAAGACCTCTAAGTAGGTCTCTGGACCCACTGTGGGGGCAGTTCAGACTCTGATCTGGCCCAACTCCCACGTGTACGTGTCCCCAAAGTCCATAGCTGTTAAAGCTAGACTAGTCTCAGTTGAAGCACTTCTTGTCTATTCAGATATTCCACAGAAGCTGGGTTTACCAAGCCGATTGCAGGGGATTAGTCCATGGCTTGTATAACTGCACAGAGAGATTTCAGTTCCTTTTCCTTAGTTGCACAGCCATTGGGGGTCTGATTTTTTGGCCTCACCAGTGCATGTAGGCCACCCTCAGGCTTCTGTTCCCTGCCCAGACAAGATGGGATAAAGGTATCGACTGACTGGGGCACATTTGCTCACTTAGGTGGGAGCAGCAAGAGGTAGCACCTGAATGGGATGTGTGTGCTTCGTCAGGCGGGAGAGGGATAAGAGGGCCATGACTGAGGTATACGCACTCGCCCCGATGGGATCCCCCTCTAGGGCCTGCAGAGGCAGGGGCTGGCAGGAGGCTGCGACAGACTGGTGTACTTGCTCTGGTGGGAGTCCCTCCCAATGCCCATGAAGGCAGGGGCTGGCATGTGGGGAGAGAGTCCACGATGGTGGCCCTGCACCTTGTGCACCACTCAACAATGGCGCCTCGCTTCCAAGGTAAACCGCACCTCTTCCAGGAGCATTACCAGCTGTGGAGCTCCTCGTTCCCTTCCCCTCAGGCTGTCTCCATGCAGTCAACATCAGTCCTTTCCCCAGGTCTGCTCTCCTAACCCCACACTTCAGCATCCAGTGCACACCAGCATTGGTGAACACCCATCTCAGGCTGGGGCACAGACCATTTGTGCAAATCTAGTTCTGTCCTGCCTGCCACAGCTGGCTGCTTCACTTTCTTCCACTAGTCCCTGAAGCCCCCCCCACTTCTATTTCAGCATATCTCACCACCAGTGAGGGGGCCTTCCAGGTGCGGTAACCTCTCCTCTTCTTCAGCTCCCCTCCAGGGGTGTGGGTCCCATCCCATTTCCTCTTTTCTTTTTCTTCCCTTTCTCTGCTTCGTCCTACCTGGTTACACTGGGATCTTTTCTTGTCCTTTTAGGTGTCCGAGGTCCTCTGCTAGTGCTCAGCAGGTGCTCTGTGTGAATTGTTCCACTTGTAGATGTATTCTTGATGTACTTGTGGGGAGAGGTGAATCCCAGGTCCTTCTATTCTGCCATCTTGACCTCAACTCGCCAACATAAAATTTACATATGTGTTAAAATAGCTTTTTTTCCTAGATGCTCAGATTTCAGATTTAAAGATAAATTAATGGAGGCTGAATACTGTGGGTTTTAAAAAATTTTTGCTTTGATTTGGTTTTGTTTGGGGTTTGTTTTTTAGCTCTCCTGCTTCATGGTTCCCTAATATTGTGCTCAGTCTGCCTATGGGATAAAACACCACAGCTGTTGCCTATGTCTGCAAGATTTCTTTAACCTTCTATCATCTCCTCTCCTCACCTCTCTCTACCCCCTACTCTCCTGCTCTCATCCCTAACTCCTTTGGGGAAAATCCTCATTTCCTAAAATCTCATTTTAGCAATTATATTTGGCTAGCCTCCCTTGATCTACCTCCCCTTGGCTACCTAGCCTTGGGGCTAGGTTGTGCCAACACCTATGTGATCTACATCAGTGCTCCTTAAATGTGTGTCACATGACTCTCTTAAAGATCTTGCAAAAATGCAGATTTTGATTCAGTTCATCTGATACTCTGCATTTCTAACAAGCTTCCAGGTGATGCCAATACTATTGTTACCAACCAGGGTTCTTGGACTCTTTAATCAATAGAAACTGATAAGAGGCCAGATGAGAAATTCAGGCAAGGCTTTACTGGGACTCATGCTGCAGTGAGGAGGAAGCAGTGAGCTGGTTGCTTAAATGGGGCGAGGGTAGGGGTGGATGAGTGAGCTGGGCCAGAGTGGGTGCTTAGGTAGTCTGCCCACCCCCATGGTGGTGCTGTGTGCAGGGATCATGGGCAGTGCCCTGCTTTTACTCCTAGCACCTCAGAAAGTGGCAGTTGGTTTGTGGCCTTTTTGTATCTTATTGTTCATAATTGACCCCACCTGTGCATGCAGTTATTTTTAGTCCCTTATAGTTTCTTTGTATTCTGTTGCTTGAGGAGAAGTTTGTCCAGGTGAAAGCTCTGCAGCAGAGGGTCCCAAGTCCCAGATCCCAGCCTGTCTCACTGTTAGTATTTTAGTAGCAAAGATCTCTATCATTTCCCCTTTTAGGATAATTATAACATGATATCATAATTTCCCACATTCTTAACTTATATCCTCCACTAGAGTCTGTAATATCTGGGGCAATGTTACAATCAGATCTTGCTCAATAACAGACATATTGTGCATACAATATTTTTCTGAAGATGAATGAATGAAGAATGTTGATGGAAACACGTACAAGGCATGGTGGGAGCAGAGAGGAATTAAATAAATAGGAATAATAGGAATAGTAGTGTCCTAAATGGAGGGGATATATGTATATGTCTGGCTGATTCATTTTGCTTGCATAGATGCTAACACAACATTGTAAAGCAACTATACTCCAATAAAAATTAATTTTAAAAAAGAGAAAATAGGAAGAGCTATTGATACATTTCTTTATCCTCTAAAATCAAATAGTTAATGTTGGCCAAGTTAGCAAGGGAGGAGAACTGCTACTAATTCAACAGGCTTGAATCGAGGGGAAGAGGAGAATCGGATTTTCACCAGACCATGTAGGGCCAGTGGGCATTGTAGGACCTTAGTATTTTTTGTGAATAGTGGCCCAAACAGAACAATGATTGAGGTAGCAACCAGGTTTTGCTGCTGTTATTATTGTTTGCTTGTTTTTAAGTTTATTTCTACAATTTGGATACATTAACTCTAGACTACCTGATTTGCCTCTGATCTCTTGCTTCTGTCTCAGACTTTCTGTTTCTTTCAGAACCTGTACTGTTTACTGACTTATAAAAACCCACAGCCCTGATTCCTGCTTTCCCATTTCCTGATTCAGGATGACCATCCACAACAGCCGCTACATGCATGAATTTTAAAGGTTCTATAACATCCTATGACTGCATATAAATACTTTATTTCTGCAGCATTGAGAATTGCCTACATTTTTTACTAGTGAATAATGCTGCAATAAATGTTCTCCTACATATAAAGTGGCTGGCATCTGATACTTTTCCTTTGAATAAATTTCTAGAGATGGAATATTATGGACATTTTAAAACAATGATGTACTGGAAGATTCACTTCCATAAAGTTTATACAAATATTGTAAAATAGTGCTTAGTATACCCTAACACAGCAACACAACACTGTGTACTATGTTTAAAAAAATTTGCTGATTTGATAGGTAAGAATATTTTACTGTTAACTGTAGTAAAATGTTGATACTCAAAAGTAATATTTATTGCAAGTACCTAAGGCATAGTTTTCTTGTTTTTAGTTCTACTTTTTCTGTTTGGATTAACAAGTTTGAGAAACATTAGTATGGAATCCAATGACATCACAGACTGTGGTACGTTTCTCAGGCTCAATGTTATTGATATTGATGTATCAATAACAGAATATTCCTGTTGCAATTGATTTTCTTGAGAGACATTTTGCTCAGGTTTTTCAGAAGGTTGGATACAATTACCAGCTGCTCTTCTGCTAGGCTGGTGTGAGAGCAGGGCAGTGAGAAGGGCCATATTTTGAAAGTATGTTCACCTGTATGTGGATCAATGCTTCACCAGTACGCACACCAATTCTCTGCGTATGTGCCAAGCTCTGGCACAAAATGCACATGATACTACTATAGTAACTCTACTACCTTGAGAGAAAAGTAACATTCTTTTGTCCAGGCGAAAAGTAACTGTGTTCATTGTCAAGTGGTTTCTGAGACCAGTGGGAAGGCAGTCACTGCTCTAGAATTTGCCCAGCCTGGTAGAGAAAATGTTTTCAAAGGTCCCAAGGAGTTCACTGTGAGGTGACACAACACAACAAAACTTCATATGCATAATATAAGCATACACAAGTGACAACGTGTTAACATCCAGCCTGGCACACAAGCATTCATGCGTGCTATGTGTTTAGAACATCTTGAATTGGAATCAGTGGTGAATGAATGGTCATGTGAAAATTCTCTAGGGAATGTGTTTGAAACCTGAGAGGGTGTCCAATAGCCCAGGCTTTGAATACTGGTTATGCCACTTATTAACTGAGAGACCTAAGTATGTTACTTAAACCCTATAATCCTTGCTAACTGCATAAATCAAAGTAATAATGGATCCTCCTACCAAATGTATTATCTTATAGTTGTGTAGGTCAAAAGTCTGACATGTCTCACTGAGCTAAAATCAAGGCATCATCAAGGCTGTATTCTTTTCTAGAGGGTCTAAGAGAGGTCTAGGGAAGAATCAATACCCTTGCCGTTTCTCCTTCTAGAAGCTGCCCACCTTCGTTAGCTTACTGTATCCCTCTGCCACCTTCAAAGCCAGCAACAGTGGGTCAAGTCCTTCTCATGCTGCCATCTCTCTGTCTCCACTTTTCAGGACTCATATGATTAGACTGGACCTACCCAGATAACCCAGGATAATCTCCCATCTCCAGGGATTCAGCTTTCATCACATCTGCAAAGTCCCTTCTGTCGTGTAAAGGTAACATACTCACAAGTTCCATGCATTAGGACACAGTCATCTTTGGGGGCCTTATTTTGCTTACCAGAAACATTTGGCATTATATCTTGGACAAAGAATGCATAATCAAATATTGCTGTTTTTGTTTTGCTACATTATAAAAAATTAAATACTTCAGGCCAAGACATTTTCTGTGGTGAAACAGACTTGGTGGTGGGGATGGAAGCAGGGAGAATGGTTAGGAAACTACTGAAATTATCCAAGTGAGAGATAATTGTGACCTGGATAAGGAAGGCATTTTTGGAGGTGATGGAGAGTGATTAAATTCTGGTTATATTTTCAATGATATTGGCATGATTTGCCAATGGTCTGTATACAGAGTGTAAGAGGTAGAAATCAAGGATGAGTCTAAGACCCATCTACCCAACAGTGGTCCAGAAATGGTGGAAATATCTGGGGATCTAAAGGTACCATAAATAGACAAGATGGATAGCCCATAGAAATCTGTGGTTACTATTTACTAAAAACTAAAGAAGACAGTATTCACCTCACATCAGATGTACTCAGATGTGTAAAAATGGTACAGATGAACCTACTTGCAGGGCAGGAATAGAGACACAGATGTAGAGAATGGACATGTGGACACGGCGGGGGAGAAAGGGAGGGTGGGACGAATTGGGAGATTAGGATTGACATATATACATTACCATGTGCAAAATAGATAGCTAGTGGGAACCTGCTATATAGCACAGGGAGCTCAGCTCAGTGCTCTGTGATGACCTAGATGGGTGGGATGGGTGGGGGGTTGGAGGGAGGTCCAAGAGGGAGGAGATATAATGGGATGGGCGGTGGGTGGGAGGGAGGTCCAAGAGGGAGGGGATACATGTATACATATAGCTGATTCACTTCGTTGTACAGCAGAAACTAGCACAACATTATAAAGCAACTATACTCCAATAAAAAAAAATCCTCCAAATTTGAACACAAGTAGGGAGAACTCCAAATTATTGTGATTACTTTTCTTCCATCTAGTGGCCTGGGACTTTAAAACAGAATACAGGCTGAATTATGAAAAGATAAATAAACTTTATTTTCTGCACACTTAAGTGACGGACTAAGATTATCTACTACATTTACCAACACTTGGTTCAGTCTCTGAGAAAAACTTATCATTGGTTACTGATATTGGTAATTATTGGTTAACCTGTCTGTTTTCTACAGTAAACTAGGAGTCACTGGACAGTAAGAACTATTGTTGTATTATTTCTTTTTTACCTCCAGCCCTTTGCATGATGTTTGGAATACAGGACACTTTTATGAAATGTATAGATAAATAAATAATTTTTTCTTAGTTGAAAGAAGAGACTGCTAAAAGCACAGGTAGGTTAATGAAACAGGACTGCTGTTAATGATAGATACTAGGGTTATGGGGTGGAATATGATTTACACTCACAATAGCAGAGGCCTTTTAGCAGTCAGCTATAAATTTTCATTTTAAAAAATCCTCTTCATGGTGATTGCAAATGGGCATGGGGTTTCTTTCTGGGGTGATGAAAATTTTCTAAAATTAGACTGTGATGATTGTTGTTGCATAACTCTGTGAATTTACTAGAACCTATTAAATAGTACACTTTATTTTTTTTAACATCTTTATTGGAGTATAATTGCCTTACAATGGTGTGTTAGTTTCTGCTTTATAACAAAGTGAATCAGTTATACATATACATATGTTCCCATATCTCTTCGTTCTTGCATCTCCCTCCCTCCCACCCTCCCTATCCCACCCCTCTAGGTGATCACAAAGCACTGAGTTGATCTCCATGTGCTATGTGGCTGCTTCCCCTTAGCTATCTATTTTACGTTTGGTAGTGTATATATGTCCATGTCACTCTCTCACTTCGTCCCAGCTTACCCTTCCCCCGCCCCATGTCCTCAAGCACATATATACAATGGAATATTACCCAGCCATAAAAAGAAATGAAATTGAGTTATTTGTAGTGAGGTGGGTGGACCTAGAGACTGTCATACAGAGTGAAGTAAGTCAGAAAGAGGAAAATAAATACCGTATGCTAACACATATATATGGAATCTAAAAAAAAAAAAAAAGAACACTTTAAATGGGGGGAATTTATGGTGTGCGTCTTCTATCTCCAAACTGTTCTTATAAAAAATCCTTCAATAAAAGGGCTCAGGACAAAAAATTACATCAGCTTATAAAGCACACAGCCACAGAAAGCAATTGCATAATGGAAGATACAAAAATACTGTATGAGGCAAAATAAGCCTTGTGGGAACCTCTAGACCCTGGAGACACAGTGAATGACACCACTGCCAGGAATTGGCCTCTCAGCTCTGTGACTGTCTCCAACCAGGCGGGCAAGAAGTCTCCTCATAAGCTTGGCCCTCCCCTGGATCGAAAGCCTCCTCAGCATTCTGGGTCAGCCTGAGAGGGACAGAAAAATTGCTGCACAGGTCCTGTAAGTAAAATCATTTTGTTCAATGAAAAAGCTCAACTCTAGACAAGCCAAACTTTCTTAACCACAGAGGAGAGTTTCCTCACCCTGTGCAGAATTAGATTAGATAATGGGATGGTGGGCTGAGGCAGATGGTAGAATTTGTAGAATTATTTATTCTTGGGGAATCTATAGAGAAAGGGCATTTTGTTCTGCCAGGTGTGGGTGGGATACCCTGTTGCTCATTAGTCAAATGACTTAATCAGTTGCTAATATATTTATCCCCGTCAGTGGTTTGGTGCTCAAGAAAACCAAAGAGGTCTTCAGGGACTGAAAACCTCATTTCTAAGCCCAGTGATTCTTATTAAAAATGGAAAAATACCAATTTTGAACATCTACTGCATGCCAGGTACTGTACTAGACACAGTGTCTATTTTATCTCATAGATAAGGAAACTGAATCAAAGAAAGTTTACATTACTTGTAGGTTTCAGTGCATGAGCATTGGAATTAAAAAGAAATAGGAGCATGAACATTGGAATTAAAAAGAAATAGGTCTAGAATCCCAGCTCTGCTCTTCACTAGTTGTATTGATCCTGTATATGTTTCATAACTTCTCTGAACTCAGTTTCTTTAACAGAAAAGTGATTTAATAATACTTGCCACATGGTATTGTAGTAAGAATGAAAAGATAAAATGTTTATAGAGTTCTTGGCAAAGTAACATTCACAGAACAACTTACTAAATGGTAGCTGTTGTTATAATATTTTTTGTTATTGCTGCCATACAAGATCTCAAAACTAGTTGGTTTTTGAGCAAGGATCTAAACCCAGATCAGTCACACGATAGCCGTGCCATTGGCAATGACTTGGACAATACTGATAACGCCATATGTTCTAATTCAGCAGTTAAAGACATAGCCACAAGCTACAGCTCATGGCAGTGCAATGAAAGAAGAGCATCATTGTGATCTAAGTGGACAGGAAAATTAGTGGAGAGACTATAGCTTATTTCTCATGAGAGAAAATGAAGGTTGTGCAGTGATTGGAGAGGATGAATGGGGATGATGTGCAGGGACTGAACAGATTCGATTGTGATGGCTGCAAAAAAGAATAACTTGGGGGAACTTCTGTGCTTCCTCCTAATAATATCCGTTAGTCCTCCTTTATTTGTTGATATGAACGGTTTTATGTTCTCAATTTAAGACAATTGCAATGAAATACAGCTTCAAGGTCCCACTACCAACCAGATTGGTATTACTTAGCCTTCATATATAGACCTCCTGAGGCTCCAGTTTTTGACATTTCTGAAGTAGAATCAGTACAAATGTAACGACAATTTGTATGTTGAGGATGAGAGAGAGAGGGAGAAGAGTGTGTGGTGTGTGCGTGAGGGAGACAATTCTAAGCCGATGATTTGCTAGAATTTGATGTCATTTACTGATAAATGAAGCATTGGAGAGAGAGCCAGGTTTGGAATTGGACAGGGAGTGAGGTCTTTGTGGCTCTTACTGAGGTTGAGGTGTCTGAGGATGTATGAGTAGAGATATCCCTCAGGTATAGATAAAACAGTTTATTCCCATTTTATTCACTGGCACTAAGCAGTGAGCTTTGATTTGTTCTCCAAACTGATGGAGATTAGTTCTTTTCTAAATTATCAATTTGATCTCCTCACTCTAGTTCCATGATTCATTACTGCCTTCAAGTTTAAGCCTAGAAATCTTGCCACAGCTTCAAAGATTCTATTAACTTTTGAAATACAGAACTCAGGAGAGGCCATAATTAGATTTAAGGTTTGCAAGTCATCTGGATATAAGTGCTATTTAAAACCATGGGAATAACTACTATATCCCAAGGAGAATATATGGAGAGCGAGAAAAAAAAGGAACTCCTTGGAAGAAAAACAGACTCCTAAAGAACAGCAAAATTACAAGACAGAGAACAAAAGTATTATTTGATGGGTTTCCCTGGTGACACAGTGGTTGAGAGTCCGCCTGCTGATGTAGGGGACACTGGTTCGTGCCCCGGTTCGGGAAGATCCCACATGCCGCGGAGCGGCTAGGCCCGTGAGCCGTGGCCGCTGAGCCTGCGCGTCGGGAGCCTGTGCTCCACAACGGGAGAGGCCACAACAGTGAGAGGCCCGCGTACCACAAAAAAAAAAAAAAAGATAAGGTTTTCAGCCTTATAAAGATGAGGTCCTGACAACCTCTCTGGTTTCCTCAGGCACCAAACCACCATTATTTTACTTGCTTCCTACCCTTAGTGCTGACACAATACACACTGAGCTCCCAGCTTGATGTTGGAACGAATGAAGAGTTTATGACGGATGATCAAGTGCTTAGGTGGGGTTATTGGCTAGGAAAGGAATAAGGAAACCTCTGTGTCTGAGCCCAGCATGGATGATGAGAGGGTGCAGGGATTTATGGTTGTAGACCAGTGAAAAAGAAGGAATTCAAGGGAGTTCTCTTCTGCCAGGCTCAGCACAGATCAGTTCAACCTGCACTGTGAAAGGGAAGGGAAAAAATGATAAGAGGAATGAAAACGAGCAGTGAATAAATTGAATTAATGAAATAATGTAAGGGGAACCATGAAGATGTTCGGGTGAAAGAGAAATTGTTCAGATAGCAATTTATTGTTTTAAACTGATCTCTTATAAAATTTCCTAGAACTCAATGACAAAAAGTGCAACTCAGTTGTTGCATATCACCGTGAAAATCACTGTGATAGGCAGAATTAATTGACAGAGGCCTTCTGCACTCTCATAGTCGTTTTTATTATTCATCATAATACACTGGATATTGGAGTTATTTATAGACAGCAACATTCATTCTCCCTTACTTGATTATAAACTCTTTAAGAGGGGTTTTGTTTGTATTATATCTTAGCTTCTAACACAGCACTGTGCACAGAGTAGGTGCTCAGAAAATGTCTCTGAGAGTGTAAGGCAAGAGCAAAGGAAGAGATACTACAAGTTCATTCTGGCTCCACATTTTCACATATGCCACTCTAAAAGCCTTGGAATACTTCATCTTGACATACACAAAACATAGAAATCTTTCAAGCACTGATTTTCTTGGAAAGCCTTCTCCACATACCCCAAACCTTTGGTACACAGAATTGAAGTGATCCCTTTTTCATGATTACTCTGCTTCCCAGTAACCCCAGGAAGTTGTTAACTTGAAAAACTGAATCCCAGGTTCTGTGAATTCATAATAAATAAACAGGTCAAAGCCTTGTGGAAAATGAGAGGTGAACTCATTCTTTTAAATTATTATAAGTATCATTCATTTGAGAGGTTTTTAGTTTATCTTTCTGATCAAGACATACTTTTTAAAAGTAAAAGCTATAAAAATGTTTTTCAGAAATCAATCTATTTATGAAAAGTACTAATAGAACTTGTTAATCTTTCAAATTTTCAGAGTTAATTGTGAAATGCGTGCCAGTAGGGCAAGACCATATCTACTTTGTTTCTATACGTTTGTCAAATTCATGACACTCAATAAACAATCATTGGAAGTAGTGTCCAAATAAATTCCCTTTTTAAATAAATGTTCCCTTTTTTGTTAACTCTCATTTCCATTATGAGGTTTGATAACACATTTGACAGTAATTTGATTGGTTCTCTGAGGACACTCTCATTATTCTAAACTGGAAACTCTAAAGTCATAGTTCACTGATTTGGTCAACTCATGTAACTTAACACTCTTTTTTTCTCTAATTTTCCATTAATTTGAATTAAAAATTTCCCATTGTTAAAACTAAGAGCTTTATTTAGGGAATTCTTGAGGTTGCACTTTGGGTGAACTTGTGAGGTCTGGAAACACTTAGGTTCCCCTGAGGAACATTAACATTGGCTACAAGTTCATTCTTGTAAGTACAAGTTCATTCAGACTCAACACTCTCACATATGCCATTCTAAAAGCCTTGGAATAATCTAATAAACTAATCTCTGTTTTCCCCCAGACCCCCTCTTCCAACTCATACAGACCCATTTACCCAGTCTGCAATTCTCTACTCAATGAAAAAAGAAATACAATGTTTGCAACAAAGTTTTATATTCCCCTCCAAAGCGAAACAGTAACATTCTATTAGGTGTCACCTGAGAAGTATGTCTTAACAAAATGGAGAAAATCTGTTCTTTGCTAATGGAGGAAAGCTAGTCTTCAAGCAGATTGAAGAAAGAAATATATTTGAACATGGCAGCACATTATAATAAGTGGGGGCAGAGGCCTCTGTAGGTGATAGGTCTGAGTTCTAACTCTACATCTCTCTCAAATGCAATTCCAGATGCTGTACTGCAAGAGTCACTTGAAAGGTTAGATACTGTAGGCACCAGCTCATGGCTGCACTGATGCCTAAGCCATTTATTATCACTTCATATGTGTTGCTTTGCATTATAAGTATCTCTTTCTCAATATTTTCTGGCTTCCCAAATTGTCTGTAAGCTTCACTGCTTTCTGTTCTCATGGCCAATGTAATATTGCTGCTCCAAAGCCCCAATCTATTTTTCTCTGATGCCAACTATACAGAAAAACATCCCAAAGAAGATGGAATATGATTGGCCAATCTTGGGTAAAGCGTCTTTTCTTAGTCCAGGCATCTTTGGCTAGAGGAAAAGATCACATAGTATAAACCTAGCTACTAGCAAAGGGCCCCAGGGAAGAAAAGTCATGGGCTGGGGAAAATACAAAAAAAAAAAGAGTACCTATTACAACAGTTGAAATCTTACAATTATTTTATCAATTTAAATGAGCCATTCATACTTACATAATATATAGATATTCCTCTGTGGTTATTTTTTGGTTGAATAAAATTATTTGTAATTGGATTAATTTTTTAAATGTAGGTTTTTTTTGGTTATTCCAGAATTTCATCTTGGAATTCAGTACTTTTAATCCAGCATGTCAGACTTCCAGAATATCACATCCTTTTCCGTTATTTTCCCGCTAACTGGTGTTCCTGGACTGGAAGCCTTCCACACCTGGATCTCCATTCCCTTCTGTTTTCTCTATTTAACAGCTCTCTCAGGAAACAGCCTGATTCTATTTGCCATTGTTACTCAGCCCAGCCTTCATGAGCCCATGTATTATTTCCTCTCCATGTTGTCTACCACTGACCTTGGCTTGTCCGTATACACTCTGGTCGCCATGTTGGGTATATTCTGGTTCAATGACAGGGAGATCAGCTTTACTGCCTGCTTGTCACAGATGTTCTTTGTTAAACTCTTCACTGTCATGGAATTGTCAGTGCTGTTGGCCATGGCTTTTGATCGTTTTGTCGCCATCTCTAATCCCATCAGGTATGCCACCATTTTAACTGACTCCAGAATAATTCAAATTGGAGTGGCAATTGTCATCAGGGAGACACTAGTGCTGACACCAATGGTAGCAATTCTTATGAGACTGTCCTTCTGCCTCAGCCACGTGCTCCACTACTCTTACTGCTTCCACCCTCATGCGATGAAGCTCTCATGCACAGACACCAGGATCAACAATGCAATTGGGCTGACTGCCATGACCTCTAATGTTGGTGTGGACTCAATTCTCATCGCCCTTTCTTATGTTTTGATCATTAAGACTATCCTCAGCATCACATCCCCAGAAGAGAGGAAGAAAGCCTTCAGCACCTGTATCTCCCATACTGGGGCTATTGCTATTTTCTATATTCCATTGATCAGTCTCTCCTTTGTTCACAGATTTGGGAAACAAGGCCCAGCCTATGTACATACTATGATTGCTAACACCTACCTGCTGATCCCCCCAGTCATGAACCCCATCATCTATCGTGTGAAGACCAAACAGATACGCGGAGCTGTGATAAAAAAATTCTCCATTCCAAAGGCCCATAGAATCATAGAATTCTAGAGACAGTCTGTGTCAGGTCATATTATCAATAGAAAAGTAAATCTGGTGTTTGTTGAAGCTAAGTGTGCAAATATTTAAAATCAAAGATGAAATATATTTAGAAAATCAGCTTGACTGACCTCTGTATTTTACAAATGAGGAGACAAGAGACATAAGAATGGGAGGAATGAAGAGCCTGTCTAGAATTTCTCCTCTGATCACTGTTTGTTCTAAAGAGTTTATCCTGCTTATGCTTGTTTATCCTGCCAGTAGTCTTTCTCTTTTTACTTTAAACATTCACGGCAGTTAGAATGGCACAGTATGAAAAAGTGACTCCTTTTTGAGAAATAGGTAGTATTTTCTAACTGTAATAATAATTGTAACTAGCATTTATTATTTATTATTATATTATATTATAATATATATAATATATATATAATATATAT
>NW_020173948.1:52640-56159 GCF_003031525.2 Neophocaena asiaeorientalis asiaeorientalis
AATATAATAATATAATATTATTGTAACTAGCATTTATTATTTCCTTGGACAAGTCATAGTTCTGTTTTTTACATATATTAACACATTTTTATATTCAAAACATTTACAAGGTAGTTACTTTTACTATCAATGGGAAAGTTGAAGCACAAAAATGTTAAGTAACTTATTTAAACAGCTAGTAAGTGACAAAGCCATATTTCACATCCACATGCAAACTGATTCCAGGGTCCCCCCACTCTTAACTTTAATGCTGTATTGCTGTATATAATATAAACTATATATATATTTATATATCTAGACTATATTTATATATAATATAAACATTTATGTATATTATATATAATATAAACAAGATAATATACATTTATACATGAATTAATTAACTTGTACTGGGGGACATAATTTAATCAAACAAACAAAAAACAAAACTCTGTTCTCTAGAAATTTTCAATCAATTTATGGAAGAAAAGCCCCCCAAAAAACTTCAAGCCTCACAAATGTATTTCTACCTGATGTTCTTCCCCAACTAAGCATATTCTAAAATTTCTTTCTGCCCTCTGTCAACATTCTGCCCCAGCAGAAACTGAAAAGTGACTAGAATTGCAAAGGAATTACAACTTGTGTTATTAGAATTGTTTTAACTTGTAGCATATTTTTATGTAATGGCTTAATCCAGCAAGTTAATTATTTTTTCCAAGCTGGGTATATCCAATAATTCTAGAAATTTTAAAGTACATATTTCAATAACACATTGGTGTCACTCACTAATGATGGGCCCTATAGCTGGTATCAGATCCAGCAAGGAAGTACAAGTAGTCATTCATATCTACAGGGAATTTATTAAGTGACTACAGTACCAGCTACTAAATAATTAGGATGATGTCAAAATCCTCAGCATATTTGACAATAATATTTTTAGTCTCAATTATTGCTAGTCTTTATCTTCCTGATCTTTGTATGTTGGAATGTCTCAGGACTTTGTTTTCAGACCTGTCTTATTCTTTGTTATATTCTCATTTTTGGTCATCTCACCTAGCATCATGTCTTCAAATACCATCTATATGCTGGCAAATCCCAAATTAATATCTACAGTCCAGACTCATATCTAATTGCCTATGCATCACTGTCTTCACTTGAACATCTAACAATCATCTTAGACTCATCATGTCCAAAACCATATCCTAATATTCACATCAAGGAAAAAACATTCTCAACCACAGTCTTCCATAACTCAGAAACTCTGCCTTTCAAGTTGCTGTGATAGAACCCTTGGAGTTATTCCTGACACCTGTCTGTCTCTCCCATTCCACATCCAACCTTTTAGCAAATGCTGACGACTCTTTCTTCCAGGTATTCCAGATGTTGCTATCTGGAGTACAACTGCTTTCTACTACCTCAACTGCTACCCCCATGATCCAAGCCATCATCATCTTGAACTTGAAATATTATAGTCTCCTGGTGAATCTTCCTTTAATCCACTTTTGCTTTACAGTACAGTAAAATAAAGTAAAAGTACAGTAAAGTAAACTAATCCCCACCGTAGTTAGATGGATTATTTTAATACACAAGACAAATCATGTCGCTTCCTCTGCACAGCATGTTCCAGAAGCCCCCTGTCTTACCCAGGGAACATTCACAGTCATTATAATATCTTGTAAGGATTTATGTGTTCTGGCTCCTCTCCATAATCTCAACTTCATCTCCAACTACTCTCCCCTTTATTTACTCTACTACACCCACACTAGCCTCCAAATAGTCCCTTAAACTCACCAAGCATGCTTCATCTTCAGACTTTGCACTTGCAGATTTTGCACTTGCAGTTCTCCTTACTCGGGATGTTCTTCCTCCAGATGCCCCCTTGGCTTACTGCCTCTTACCATGCAGGCTCTGCTCATGTGTCCCCTTACTACAGGGCCCTTTATATTATAAAAAATAATAATGGCAACACACCTCTCCCTCAATTCCTGCCTGATTTACTCTCTCTTCCTTACCTACCTTGTTTTAATTTCTAGCACTTTCACCCTCCCCCCAACATATTACATACCTGTTTATTTCTTGTCTCGTTTCCCCATTACAAGGTAAGTTCTTGGAGAATAAGAACTCTTTGTTTCATTTACGTTATCTTCCAGACCCTAAAACAAGGCCTGCCAGATAGAAAAATCATAACATCTCTGGATGCTGTGGCTCCATTTGCCTCTCAAGTTTCATTGCTTCCTCTCTATGCTCCAGACACAACAAACAACTTGCATTTCCTTAACCCTGATTGCTCTATCTCACTTTCAAGTCTTTGCACAAGCTGTCACCTCCACCTACAGCACCCTCACTCTCTCCCTTCTCCTGACTTAGAATAGAAGTGACTTTCCTTCAGAGATGTTTTCACGACTTCTCAAGTCTGTCTGGTGTCCTTCTGAGGTACTCCTACAGCACCTTCCTCCTGACATCCCTTTTTAGACTCTACTGTAACCATTCTCCCCACAGCAGACTCTGCCCACTTCTCAAGACCAGGGACCACGTCTTAGTCACTATTGGACATAAGTAAAAAAGTGCAGATAATGTGGACCTACAGACTGGATTTTTGCTTGTTTTTTTCTACACGTGACATAAGATGGGTCATGGAGAAAGGGAGGAGAGAAAGAAAGAGGGGCTTGGGCTAGAGAAGAAGGATGGGGTACCCAGAGTCCTAAACATGGGAAGGAGAGGGAGCTTCAGTTTTAAGAACTGGACAGTCAAGATGTCCTCACTACTTCTACAGAGGTTTCTCCCCCAGCACACCTGCCACCCACTAACGTGTGAAAAGCCCCACTGTCCAACAATCCTAGAAACTTGTACGTTTCCATTCCTAGGAAGTGAGTGTGTAATCTGGACACTTGGGGAATGGGTGTTGCAGAGTAAATGTCATCTGTGACCCAAGTGGACAAGCTCACCATGAATTGGAGACTTCCCTAAAAGCCAGAACAGTGGTGGATACATGGCCACTGTTGCAGTTACCTGAACCCAGAGTCCAAGTGAAAATCCTGTAAGTCCTTTGAGGCCCTATATTATCCAATTCCCCATTACCTCTCTGATTCTATCTGCCTACTATTCTTGCCCTGGTTCCCTCTGCTCAGGAACACTGGCCTACCAGGTACTTTCCCTTCTCAGGAACTTTACTTGCAGTTTCTGTTCCTTCTTCCTGGAATGGTCTTCATCAAATATCTCCATAAATATATTTCTCACTCCCTCGGGCTCCTGAAATGTTTTCATCATGTGTGGCCTTCTGCACATAATGTTGTGCAGGAGCTTCATTTAAAATGTCAACTACCGGGCTTCCCTGGTGGCGCAGTGGTTGAGAGTCCGCCTGCCGATGCAGGGGACACGGGTTCGTGCCCCGGTCCGGGAAGATCCCACATGCCACGAAGCGGCTGGGCTCGTGAGCCATGGCCGCTGAGCCTGCGCATCCGGAGTCTGTGCTCCGCAACGGGAGGGGCCACAGCAGTGAGAGGCCCGCGTACCGCAAAAAAAAAAAAAAAAAAATGTAAA
>NW_020173948.1:56337-68340 GCF_003031525.2 Neophocaena asiaeorientalis asiaeorientalis
CCAAAAAAAAAAAAAAAAAAATGTCAACTACCCCCTTGATATTTATCTGCTCCCTTCTTCCCTTTATTTTTCTCCATAAGACTACCTAACATCTTATTTCACTTTTTATATCAACTCCATTTATTGTCTGTCCCCCTAACCAGAATACTGCGTGAGGATGGAGGTTTGTGTGTGTGGCATCTATTTTTCTTATTACATTGTAGGCCCCTGATCAATATTTGTTGAATGTGAATGAATAAAGAGTCAGAATACCTGGTCCTCAGGCCAATATTATAATTCATTAACTGTGTGATCTAAGCAAAGAGACTTTATGTCATGTATTCTTTATCTGTGACCCAGGTGCAATGAAAAGTGGCTTTCCTACCTCAGGGTCTGTGTCATCAACTGAAAGAAAAGCTGGGAAAAGAAAAGCTCAAGAGGTGCACGACCTTATTTTGAATTACGGGACTACATTTTTGTGTACCCATCTCGGTAAAGAGGTTGTGAACTCCTAGAGCCCAAGGACCTAACTATATACCCACGTTGTGTCTAGCAAAGTAGCTGATGAGGAAAAGCACTAACCACTGTGGCTAACTGGAGTTTGAGTTACTTGGAGGAGCGGAAATAGATTGTCTAGAGCCCTATATGTGTAAGTGCGGGAGTCATGGCAGAGGCGGTAGGTCCCTGGTGATCGCCCTCCCACCCACCAGACTGAAACAGTGGGAAGCCTGTGGGAGTGACACACAAGTGGCCATGGAGATATTGTCCCCTGTCTGGGCCCTCAGTCTATATTCCCCCTAACCTGTCCCCATGGGCTTCATGGGCAGAGTTATAAATAAACCTGTACTTGAAAGGAAAAGTCAGATTCAGCTGCATCTCAACAGGACTGTACCATATTCAAGTGAGTGCATCTTCACTGGGGTCAGGCACACCAAGGTCTCTGCCATCCTGAGGGACCTCGAAGGCCCCACAAACTGTCTCATGGCAGGGGAAGGGGAAGCCCTTGCATCCCCATCTTCACGGGCCAAGACGAAATGTTCCAGAGCATTAGCTGACATCCAGAAAGGCTAGTGAGAGTAAATGCAACAACCTCATTCAGACCCAAATTGAAGCTGCAACTGGGTCTGGCCAGGGGTCACTTTAGGCAGAAGGCCAGAGCACATAGGAGGGACACATGAGGTCTTCTGGGATAGGTAACTGGGGAGATGTGATGATGGCCCCAAGTCTTAGGCTGTTACCAGCAAAGCAGAAAAGGGGCCCTGCGGAGAGAAGAGTCAGGGAGGTATCTGACCCTGAGACAAGCAGCGACCCTCCTGTCTGTCAGTGCTGATGCAGTAGCGTCAGAGGCCCTGAGAAAGGGGAAGTGTGTTACTGTGCTCCCCTTGCTCCCCTCCGTGCCTGTGAGCATCTGCATCTGAAAAAGGCTGCTCTGAGAAAGGAGAAGAACGAAGAGTAAACAGAGGTGTGGATTTTCTGACCTTTGAACCTTGGATCTGTTCTTCCTTGCTTATCCAAGATGAGGATAATCCAATTTAAAATTTTAGTTTTCATTTTATCATATTATATTCTAAGACCCGTGTTTTCCAAACTCTCTCCACTAAGGCCAAATAGAAGAGTATGTCCCAGTAGCAGAAAGGACCCAGGTTAGGAGTGAAGAAGAATCCTGGGGGGGGGTGAACAGGTTAACCTGAATATCACTGATGAGGACACCTGCAGAGTTTATTCTCAAGATTCAGAAACTCTTCTTGAAGCTAAGCCCCTAGCTCTTTAGAGACAATTAGCTCTAAATACCAGGGCACCTAGGGAGCCTATCAGGGAGACAGTTTGACGATAGGTCAGAGAACACACGGGCTTCCTAAAAAAGAAACGTCTCGCCTAACATGAATGGTCAGCAGAAGTTCCAAGAAAGACAAAGCTCTAGGAGTATTAGGACTCAATCAAGTTCTCTTCGTGGCAGTGAGAGCGGCCTTAGAGGCAGCTTTTAAGTGTGGAGGAACCCATCAGCCAGGAACAGAGAGAAGAGCCTTCACAGAGACCATGCCTGGCCGCTAGGATCCTGCCAGCACCTCCATCTCCCAGGAATTCATTGGAGGGAGCTACTGCCTTTCATTTGATGACCCCAGAGAAGTTTCCTTGTTACCTTAAGAGATTGATTTTGGCCTTTTTTTCTTAGTTTTTATTTTGTGTTTTTATTTTTTAATCACAATTGTGTTTTTTTCCTCTTCCACTGACCTTAGACCTGGGGACCTGGAATCCTGAACATTTGCAAACAAAACAAAACCAAAAACCTCCCTATTCCCACTGTTTGGAACACCTTTTATTCCCTTCTCTGTCTGCTTAATTTTTACTCATGTTTCAAGACTAAACAGAAGGACCATCTTTTTTCAGGAAGGTTCCTCTGATCATGACTTTCGCCCTCCCATGCATTAAATGCACATCTTTTGCTTACACTTATCCCAAGATTCTAATATTTGGGTTACTTGTCTATCTTTCACCCTAGACAGGGCATCTGAAGGGCAAAAGATGTGTCTTTGACTCTGTATCATCAGCATCTATCAAATAGACTCCATATATAATAAGTCCTATAAGTAAATGCTTACAGAACCGATGAGTGATCGAAGGGAAGGGAGGGGAAGGGAAGAGTAGGGAAAGGAAGGGTAAAAGGAAAACACAGCCTCTCAGGAAGAGTTTCCAGGTAAGGTATCTCTTAACACCTAGCTGAGAAAAGGGCAGCCCAGTATGCAGACAGTGAAGGTATGGGCCAGGATGAGTCATCCAGGGAACTTGGGAAGGATAGATTTTCAGATAAGCATTGTGATCTCCAGGTTCCCTTTTACAAGTGTAAATGGACTTAGAGAGTAGTGAATGTTAAATGAATTTGAGCTGTCACTTTCCCATTTGGCAGGAGGCTCCAAAGAGCCTTCGTATGAGAGAGCCCAAATGACTTGGAGAAGCAGAAAGAGAGAGTAGGGGAGGGAGAGCTAAGGTGCGTTCAGTTCCCAGGTCTCCAGGGCCAGCCTCTCTGATTGTGCTCCTTATCCTAACAGGCTAGCAGGCTGCCAGTGTGACCTCACCTGCTCCAGTGCCCCCTTCTCCGTGCCAGCTATGAGTGCCTGCAACTTCACACATACCACCTTTGTGCTTATTGGTATCCCAGGACTAGAAGAAGCTCATTTCTGGATCGGCTTCCCCCTGCTTTCTATGTATGCCGTGGCAGTGTTTGGAAACTGCATCGTGGTCTTCATCGTAAGGGTGGAGCGCAGCCTGCACGTTCCCATGTACCTCTTTCTCTGCATGCTGGCAGCCATCGACCTGGCCTTGTCCACAGCCACCATGCCCAAGATCCTAGCCCTCTTCTGGTTTGATTCCCGGGAGATTACCTTTGACGCCTGTATGACCCAGATGTTCTTTATTCATGCTCTCTCAGCCATTGAGTCCACCATCCTGCTGGCCATGGCTTTTGACCGTTATATAGCCATCTGCCACCCACTGCGCCATGCCGCAGTGCTCAACAATAGAGTGACAGCCCAGATTGGCATGGTGGCCGTGGCCCGTGGATCCCTCTTTTTCATCCCATTGCCTCTGCTCATCAAACGGCTAGCCTTCTGCCAATCCAACGTGCTCTCACATTCCTATTGTGTGCACCAGGATGTAATGAAGTTGGCCTATGCAGACACATTGCCCAATGTGGTCTATGGTCTTACTGCCATTCTGGTGGTCATGGGTGTGGATGCCCTGTTCATCTCTTTGTCCTATTTTCTGATTCTACGAACAGTTCTGCAGCTGCCTTCCAAGTCAGAACGGGCCAAGGCCTTTGGAACCTGTGTGTCACACATTGGTGTGGTACTGGCTTTCTATGTGCCTCTCATTGGCCTCTCAGTGGTGCACCGCTTTGGAAACAGCCTTGATCCCACTGTGCATGTTCTCATGGGTGATGTCTATCTAATTCTGCCTCCAGTGATCAATCCCATTATTTATGGTGTCAAGACCAAACAGATCAGAACGCGGGCGCTAGCTGTGTTTAAGATCAGCTGTGACAAGGACTTTCCGGCTGTGGGAGGCAGGTGACACTTACCATGGCACTTTTATCCTTAATGGCTTGATATAATGATTTCCTAATGTTAGCTTAATCCCAGTTGCCCATAAACACATCAGTGCTTTTCTCTGGTTGGCTTCCAAACACTTCCTCTGCTTGGGGTGAAGTTGTTGAGGCTACCGTAATTCTTTTCCACAGGTAAAAATACTATTGACATCCTTACTATATAAAAGGCTTAAATAATAAAATAGATCAATAGTTAAAGAACATAAAGAAGAGTGACAAAAAGTACAATTGGTTTTGAAACAAGGGAAAATTTGCTCTGACTAGTAATCCAAGAACTCTATAGTAAGACAATACGTAACATTTTTGCCGATTAAATTACAGTTTTTATTAATGAAAATTCACAATGAAAGAGTTTGTGTTGAAACACATATCCTCGAGCATCACAGCTGATGGTGTAATTGGCAAAATATAGCAAGAACTTTTTAAAAGTTACATGCTTTAGGGAATTCCCTGGTGGTCCAGTGGTTAAGACTCTGCGCTTCCACTGCAGGGGGCACAGGTTCAATCCCTGGTCAGGGAACTAAAGATCCCACATGCCGTGTGGAGTGGTCAATAAATAAATAAATGTTACAGGCTTTAATGCTGTAATCTCACTTTTGAAAATTTATTCTAACGAAATATCTCTACCTATGGGGTAGGTACTCTTTTTGACCCCTGTTACCAGTGAAAGAAATGAGGTTTACATTAACAAGAAAGCTAAGTCACACAGCTTGTGGGTGCTGTGCCATGATCTGAAATTAAATTTCATAACCAAATACAGTTATTTAATATCCATGCTATCTTGCTTCCTGTTTAACATCTGCCATTTATTTCCTCAGCCTGTGTAAATCCTGTTTTCTCTCTGCTGTGTGCCTTATGAGGTGAATGACTGCATCTGTATTGAGTGGTAACCCTGCCCTTGTTGTGAGCAACAAATCTAGGTTACTCTTCATGTTTTACAGTGACCATTCATGTTCTACAGCCTGCTTCTTTCCAGATTAAGGGAGAAGATATCTTCTCAATCATGTCTCCCTTTTTTTAAGTGTATTCTGTATCTGTCAAACATTTCCAATGTCTGAGTTTCAACTTAAGTGTAAGATATTATAAATTTTATTTAAAATTTTGCTAAGTGTAACACCTATTTCTTTCATGTTTATCGAATCCCATAAACTCAGATTTGGAGATGTGAGAAGTTCCCTGGTCTTCTTTCCCACCAGTGCAGAAATCTGAATACATCTTTTCTCAAGATGGGCTATTCCCATTGTATAGTTGAGAAGGTCTGATGAGAAGCTAAAATCTGAAGGCAGTCATTGGGCCTATGTGTGCCCTCAGTAGCTTCACCGAACAAGTCTTAGGTGGGGGATTAGGGTGGATAAACCATGGGGAGACTCCAACCTGTGGGCTCTTTCTCAGGAGGAAGGAACCTCGGACTCTTAACCTCTCTTCTGGAGAAGGGTCTTCCTAGCATATGTATCTGTGAGCATCCAGTTGTGATTCCCTGCCCAGAGGCAGTAGAATAGGCTTCAAAGTCTTGCAGCTAATCAATGCAAAAAGACCAGGGCTGAGAGAAAGAGACAAAATGGAAGAAATGGATGATTTCCCTAAAGAAACGAAGGGGTGCTCAATGCTCTGCAAAAGTGGAGATTCAGGTATTAGGCCTCACCCTAAATAATGAGGTCAGGAGCCTCGTTTTATGAGATTGAACCACCTATGTCTCTCCTCACAACTTCCATCCTCTTTTATTTTCCTGTGCATTACTCTGCCTCGAATCATACCCTCCTGGCTATTGCCATATACCTAAGAGGATGACAATTTAATAAAGTGTGTATCTCATGCTCCCAAATTCTTCACTGTTCACTGCCATACAATTTATTCATAGTCTATTGCAGTCTCCCCTACCCCTCCCTCTGCCCTAAGATTTTCACTTTTTTAAAAGTAGTCAAACGTCTTATATTCATAGCAACACTATTCACAATAGCCAAAAATGTGGAAATAACCCAAGTGTTATTCAACATATGAATGGATAAACAAAATTAGTATATACATACAATGGAATATTATTCAGCCATAGAAAAGCACAAAATAATGATACGTTCTACAACATGGATGAATCCTGAGAACATGATGCTAAGTGAAACAAGCTAGACACAAAATGACAAATATTGTATGATTCCACTTATATAAGGTACTAAAAATTCATTGAGACAGAAAGTAGAATAGAGGTTACCAGGGGCTAGGGAGAAGGGAGAATGAGGGGTTATTGTTTAATGGGTACTAAGTTTGGGATGATGGAAAAGTTCTAGAAATGGCTAGTGCTGATGGTTGCACAACAATGTGAAAATACTTAATCTCACTGTATTGTACACCTAAAACAATTTGTTAGAATGGTACATTTTATGTATGTTTTGCTATGATAAATAATTACCAAAGAAAGAATATAAAACATATCACCATCAATTTAATAACAAGAACATATTGAAATGATTGCATTTTGGATACACTGGGTTAAAGGAAATATATTATTAAGATTTTTAAAAAAGTATCCCAAAGAGGAAGATACTTAATCCCCATATTGGGAGGAGGACAGATCCTTGGGATGAGATTTAGGAGCTCAGAACCCCTCTTCTGCCACTAAGTGGTGACCTTGTCTAAATCACATCACAATCTCTTTGAACGAAGTTAGTAAACTTGATGATTAAGTTAGATAAACTCTAAATCCCATCTCTATCCTAAATATTATGTGCTCTGAGCATTAAGAAGCCAGGAACAATTCTAAAGGTCCTGCAAGTCTGAAGCTCTCCAGGGTCTCCTTGGGAACTGCTTTCTGACCCACATAAGAAAACCAGCCCCCTTCCCTGAGGCCACACATGCTGTTTACCCAAACACAGTATTTATCAACTTGATCTCCTACTCACCTATTCTGCCAATTATAGCTCTTTCCAAAAATCAAAACTTCTCTCAAAGACTGAGGCTTTTCCACACAGGAGATATTCACGGGCTCTCTGAAAGGAAGCCCCGTCCAACAGAGAGAGCAAACCATTCTGATTCGTCAAGTCAATTCACTCCCTGTGAGGTTCGTTTCCCTCTTCTGTTTATTAGGAGCAATAATAGAATCGACCACTCAGTGATTTTGTGAGGATTATGTGCAATTATCCAGCACAACGCGTAGTGCAATACTTAATACATAGTATGAACTCAATAAATACTTATTATTATCATCATCATCAGGGAGGAGGTGGATAATAATTCCTGCCTCTCAGGGACATTGAGGGGATAGAAATGTGGGTTTCTGCCTTTGGCAAGCAAGACACACAGATTTTTTTTAAACACTCATCTGATCACATTAGCCTGGGAGCTTGGAGTTTAGGAACTGGGCTTTTTTCCTCTCTTTCTCTTATACCAGTACCAGGACTAAGATTTGGGAGATGGGATAAAGGAAGGGAGTGTAGTAGATAGGGGAGGTGGGACTTACATGGGATTCAAATTGGATTGAAATGACTGATTTTATGCACTACAGGAGGAAGATCAACAGAAAGGCCATAGTTTTCAAAGTTGTCCCTGGAAAATGTGATTGCATCCTAGAAGGTGACAAACTAAAGGGGGGTTATGACCATTGCTTATTGCTTGTTCACACAGACTAGGGTCCTGGGAGAGTGTTTGCATTTTGTTTCCCAATGACCTGGAAGGGCTTCCAGGAGGAGGGCCTCTGGGTGCTCCGGGAGCTGAGTCAACTCGTCGAGGTAGTTGCAGGCAGCCCCTGCCATGAGAGACCTCTTGGTCTCAGGCAAGTGCTCACTGTAGTCAGAGTATCTTTCCCAGTGAAAAAGGGTCTCCAGGGACTGAGGACCATAAAAGCACTGCCTTGTTCCCAGCCATGTTTATGTTGGCCTGGACAGTGGACAGCACCAGTTTAGGTAGCCAGTTCCCCATGAGAGCCAACGTGTCTGAGGTTGCCCTGTAATCAGGACAGCTCCCATCACTCCCCAGTAATTAAATGTAGCCCCCATCTCTGAGCAGCACATCATTTATCCCACACTGGACTGACAAGAAATAAGGACAGAACATAAGTTTGTTTTTTTGTTTTGAGGGATAGAGATTTCCTCAGGCTTTTTTTATTATTAGAAGAAAAGATTTACTCTCAATACACATTTAGGACCAGAGATTACCAGAATCAACATATCTGAGATTCTTTCCAATGATGATCACCACGAATTCTCCCAACTGATGCCAGCATTCATGCCCAATGCCTATTTTTTAATGTCATTTAACATTAAACGTTCGAGGATAACTTACAATGTTCTAGGCTCTGTAAAAAAATGAGGAGGATACAAAAATAAACAATAGTGGATACTGTAGCCTATGTCAGATATTATCCGAAAGAAAAGAGATAACAAATGTTGGCAAGGATGTAGAGAAAAAGGAACATTTGTGCACTGTTAGTGGGACTGTAAATTGGTGCAGCCACTATGGAAAACAGTATGGAGATCACTCAAGAAATTAAAAATAAAAATGCCATAAGCAATCATTACCTCAAAGAGATATCTGCACTCCCATATTGATTGCAGCATTATTCACAATAGCCAATGTATGGAAACAACCTAAGTGTCTGTCAGTGGATGACTGGATAGAGAAAATGTGATATACATGTATATTACATATACATATTATATATATATATATATAATATACGGAATGTTACTCAGCCTTTAAAAAGAAAGAAATCCTGACATTTATGACAAGATGGATGAAACTGGAAGGAATTATGCTAAATGAAATAATTCAGACAGAGATAGACAAATAGGGCACATTACCACTTATATGTGGAATCAAGATGAAAAAAAGTCAAACTCAAAGAAACAGAGAGTAGAAAGGTGGTTGTCAGAGGCTGGGGTAGGGGAGGTGTAAATAGGGAAACATTGGTAAAAGAATACAAACTCTTAGTTATAAGATGAGTAAGTTCTGAGGATCTAATGTATAACATGATGACTGTAGTTAATAATACTATATTGTATAATTGAAAATTGCTAAGAAAGTATAACTTAAGTGTTCTCAGTGAAAAAAAATTCATATTTGAGTTAATTTGTTAATTAACTTAATGGTGGGAATCCAATTCTTTCACAATGTATATGTATATATAATCATCACATTGTACATTTTAAATATATTGCAGTTTTATTTGTTAATTATATCTCAATACATTCATAAATTAACTCAAAGTCAATCACTGACCTAAATGTAAAACTTTTTAGATGTACGCATAAATCTGTAAAACTCTTAGAAAAACATAAAAGAAAATCTTCAGGATTTAGGGCAAAGCCTTCTTAGTCTTGACACCAAAAACATAATTCATTTAAGGAAAAACTGATAAATTAAGCTTCACTAAAAATAAAAAGTGCTGTTATGTCAAAGACTCAGTTAAAAGGATAAAAAGAAACTATACGGAGTGTGAGAATATGTGTATGCAAATTACATATCCAAAAAAGGCCTAGTATCTAGAATATAAAAAACTCTTAAAATTCAACTAGAAAAAAATTTTAATTAAAAATTGGTAAAAAACATAAAGTGATATTTCATGGGAAAAGATACATAGATGCAAATAAACACATGAAAAGATGTTCAAAGTTATTAGCCAGTAGGAAATGAAAATTAAAACCATGGTGAGATATCAATACATATCTGCTAGCATGGCTAACTGTTTTTACAAATATGAAAACATCAAATGCTAGCAAGGATGTGGGGAAATTGGTTACTTAATTCATTGCTGATGAAATGTGAAATGGTATAGCCAGCCATTCTGAAAAACATTTTGGTAGTTTTTAAAAAACTAAACATGCAACTGATATATGGCTGAGCATTTGCACTCTGGTATTGATCTCAGAGAAATGAATTATTTGCACTGAAAGCTTGTACACAAATGTTTATAGTAACAATAAAATAATAGCCAAAAACTGGAAACAACACATATGTTCTTCAACAGATGAATGGTTAAGCAAACAGTTTAACATGCCCTACAATATTGTTCAGCATTTAAAAAGAATAAACTATTGAAGATGATGGACTAGGAAGAAGACCCTGAGCTTAATTCCTCCCACGGGTAGACCAAAATTACAACTATTTACAGAGCAACTATTTATGAGAATGACCTGAGGGCTAGCAGAAAAGATTTTCCACAGCTAAAGATATAAAGAAGAAACCGCAATCAGATGGGTAGGAGGGGCAGAGACAGTGTAGTCAAGACTCACATCCCTGGGAAGGTAATGCACAAACAGAAGGATAATCACAATAGAGGTTCTCCCGATGAAAAAAAATATCCAAGTCCTACATCAGGCTCTCCAGTTCAGGGGTCTTGTATCAGAAAGATGAAACCCTGGAACATCTGGCTTTGAAGGCCAGTGGGATTTGCATATAGGAGAGGTAGAGGGCTGTAGGAAACAGAGACTCTGCTCTTAAAGAGCACACACAAAATCCCCATGCTCTGAGTCTCAGCAGAAATTAAGGAAATAATCCCACTTACAATTACATCAAAAAGAATGAAATAACCTAGGAATAAATCTAACCAAGGAAGTACAGTAACAGACCTTTACTTGGAAAGCCATAAGGCTGATGAAAGAAATTGAAAATGACAAACAAATGGAGATATATGTGTTCATGAATTGGAAGAATTAATATTGTTAAAATGGCTATACTACCAAAGGCAACTTACAGATTCAACGCAATTCCTATCAAAATGCCAGTGGCATTTTTCACAGTACTAGAACAAATAATTCTAAAATTTGTATGGAAACACAAAAAAGACCCCCAATAACTAAAAGAATCTTGAGAAAGAAGAACAAACCTGGCAGTATCACACGTCCTAATTTCAAACTACACTACGAAGCTACAGTAATCAAAACAGTATGGTACCAGCACAAAAACAGACACATAGATCATAGAACAAACTAGAGAGCCCAGAAATAAACCCACACTTAAATGGGCAATTAATCTATGACAAAGGAGGGAAGACTATACAATGGAGAAAAGACAGCCTCTTCAATAAATGGTGTTGGGAAGACCAGACAACTGTATGCAAAAGAATCATACTGGACTACTTTCTCACACCATATACAAAAATAAACTCAAAATGGATTAAAGACTTAAATGTAAGACCTAAAACTATAAAATGTCTAGAAGAAACATAGGCAGTACACTCTTTGACATAAGTCTTAGGAATAATTTTTGGATAAGTCTTTTCAGTCAAGGGTAACAAAAGCAAAAATAAACAAATAAAACTACATCAAACTAAAAAGCTTTCCTTTGTACATCAGAGGAAACTATCAACAAACCCAAAAGGCAGCCTACTTAATGGTGAGAAGATATTTGCAAATGATGTAACTGATGATGGGTTAATATCCAAAAATATACAAAGAACTCATACACTCAACATAAAAACAAACAAACAAACTTATTAAAAAATGGGCAGAGAACCTGAATAAACAGTTTTCAAAAGAAATACAGATGGTCAACAGACACATAAAAAGATGCTCAACATCACTAATAATCAGGGAGAAGCAAATCAAAACCACAAAGAGCCACCACTTAACACCAGTCAGAATGGCTATCAACAAAAACAACAAATAACAACTGTTGACAAAGATGTGTAGAAAAGGGAACCCTCTTGCACTGTTTGTGGGAATGTAAATTGGTGCAGCCACTATGGAAAACAGTAAGGGAGTTACTCAAAAAATTAAAATTAAAACTACCAAATGGTCCAGCAATTCCACTTCTGTGTTTTTATTCTGAAGAAAACAAAAACACTTATTTGAAAAGATGTATGCACCCCTATGTTCATTGCTGCATTATTTACAATAACCGAGACATGGAAGCAGCCTAAGTGTCCATTGATAAATGAATGGATAAAGAAGATGTGGTATATATATATATATATATATATATATATATATAAT
>NW_020173948.1:68800-132262 GCF_003031525.2 Neophocaena asiaeorientalis asiaeorientalis
TATATATATATATATATATATAATGGAATATTACTCAGCCATAAAAAAGAATGAAGTCTTGCCATTTGCAATAACATGGATGGACCTGGAGGATATCATGCTAAGTGAAATAGTCATACAGAAAAAGAAAAATATTATATAACTTCACTTATATGTGAAATCTAAAAAACAAAAGAAACAAACAGAAACAGAGTCATAGATACAGAGAACAAACTGGTGCTTGCCAGAGTGGAGAGGCGTGGAGGGATGAGTGAAATAAGTAAGAGAGATTAAGAGGTATAAACTTCTAGTTATAAAATAAGTAAGCCAGGCTTCCCTGGTGGTGCAGTGGTTGAGAGTCTGCCTGCCGATTCAGGGGACACGGGTTCATGCCCCGGTCCGGGAAGATCCCACATGCCGCAGAGCAGCTAGGCCCGTGAGCCATGGCCGCTGAGCCTGCGTGTCTGGAGCCTGTGTTCCGCAACGGGAGAGGCCACAACAGTGAGAGGCCCGCATACCGCAAAAATAAATAAATAAATAAATAAATAAAATAAGCCATGAGGTTGTCATGTACAGCATAGGGAATATAGTCAGTAATACTGCAATAACGTTGTATGGTGACAGATGGTAACTAGATTTATCATGGTGATCATTTTGTAATGTATAAAAATATCGAATCACTATGTCAGACATCTGAAACTAATACAATATTGTAAATCAATTATGCTTCAATTTTAAAAAGACATGAACTATTAATACATGGAATAAGCTGGATAAATCTCCAGATAATTATGCTGAGTGAGAAAAAATCCCAAAAGATTATATACTGTATCACTTCATTTATATAACAGTCTTGAATTGACAAAATTATAGAGATAAAGAACACACTAGTGATTGCTAGGGATTAAAAAGGGGATGGGGAAGGAGGGAAGTGGGAGTGGCCATAAAAGAAAAAAATGAGGGAGCCTTGTGATGATGGAAATTTTAAGTATCATGACTGTAGCAATGTCGATATCCTTATTTTGATATTGTACTATTGTTTTGCAAGATATTAATTTTGGGGGAATTGAGTGAAGGATACATGGGATCTCTCTATTAAGTCTTACAACTGCTTATGAATCTACAACTGCTCAAAAAGATTTTTTTAAAAATCTTGAAGTGTCTCAGGTTCTGCTATGGCATTCAGAATTTTTTGCTGTAAGTGACAGGCAGCCAACAAAGAAGTGGTTAAAAGGATGGAGATGGGGTTGACATGAAACACACATGCCTTAGAATGGTCTCTCTGGCAGGGTGTGGCTGTAGGAGTGGAAGCAGGTAAGAGAGCAGATGGGCTGGGCAAGACTCTTAGAGATGGCACACTTGATGGCCTTTGTTTCTCACTGTGAAGTTAAGAGCAGTAACAAATTAGCTACGGAGAGTAAGATGGCAGGTTGGATAAATAGCTTGAGAAGAATGGTGACAATTTAAAAACTGAAAGGAAAATTATGGAGTACTGCTGGAGGCTCAGCTCAGGTTAATGACCATGACTTTGTTTGGATGTAAGATTTCAAAGTTAAGTAATTTTTCCTAAGTTTACTGATCACCTCTGGAGGAGAAAGGGAGACAGACTGGGCCCAGTTCAGATGGGAGAGTGCAGCCAAAATCAAAGAGGAGAAAAGTCAAATGTGTTCATAGAAAGCAGCTCCAGGTGAATGACTGTAGTCCAAATTGATATAGGAAAAAGCTGAGGTCAGAGCTATTTTGGAGTAGAGCTCTCAAGAAAGTGAGAAAGAAGGGACATAGAACTTGTACGTGGTGAGAAACTGAGCAAGAAACAGAAGAACTTGAACCAGTTCTTTCTTTCTTTCTGGCTGCGTTGGGTCTTCGTTGCTGTGCGCAGGCTTCTCATTGCGGTGGCTTCTCTTGTTGCAGAGCATGGGCTCTAGGCACACGGGCTCAGTAGTTGTGGCTCACAGGCTCTAGAGGGCAGGCTCAGTAGTTGTGGCGCACGGGCTTAGTTGTTCCGTGGCATGTGGGATCTTCCCGGACCAGGGTTCGAACCTGTGTCCCCTGCATTGGCAGGAGGATTCTTAATCACTGCGCCACCAGGGAAGCACTGAACCAGGTCTTAATGGCTCTGCAGTTCATATACTTTCCACTAAGTTCCCTCCTTTTTGAACCTGTTGGATTCAGCAGGTCAGCCCCAGGATAGGAGTGTGAGCAGAGTCTGTGCTAGCTCCAGTCTGGAGCTACAAGCCCAGAGTCTTGGAGTCTGTCCCAGAATGAGACCTGAGAGTTTAGAACAGGGTCTGTGGGCCTTTCAGAAGTCTGCCCTCTCCCCACTTGCTCTAGGAAGGCTTCCCTGATTCCCTCTGCCTGGGTTAGGCCAACACTACTAGGCTCACAACACATCATTCCATAGCCCCCACCCTCTACAAAAACTGGCTGCTCCTGCCAGATTCATCCTGGGGCCTGGCTAAGAGGAGGCTGTCTTCAGGAATATTGTCTTGGAAGGATTTCAAATGCAAATGGGCTGTTGAAGCAGATAGTCTTTGAAGATCATTTAAACTTGGTGGGGTATTGTAGAATCTATGAGTCTGTCTCATTTTCCCCCTTATTGTTTGGTTCCTCCAACCACTTCCTGGTTCCAAAAGCTAGTTCAACAGGAACCTGGTTCCTGAGCTTGTTCACTCCTCAGGGACCTGAGTGGAGTGACTCCTCTGTGGCTCAAGCCTGGCCTTCCCTGGAGATAGGCACTGCAGCTAAACATCCCAAAGACATCCTGGGCTCTTGCAGGATGTGGAGTGGCAGAACAGCTGGGGACAACAGCCAGGTTGAGTAACCTGGACCCTCAACACACCCTCTTCTCCACTTCCAGGATGGGTGGCCACCAGCACCTCATCCTCGACCATCCAGGTGGAGATAACAGTGAGAAAGGTCTGGAAGTCAGGCAGAAGAAAGAGAAATAACCAGTCTTGAACAACAGGAGACAGTAGTGCCATCTTGAGAAGAGGGGCTGAAGGAGGCTACCTTCCTGAGGGTCAGGAAGCTTACAACTCAGAGAAGAAGTGGAATCCCAGTCCACATTTCCAGGGAGAGCTGTCCCTCGTAGTCTCTGCAGAGAGAGAGTAGATGAGGGGAAGTGTCAAGTTCTCTCGGCATCTGGTATTCATTTTCCTTATTTATTATCAACCCATTTTATACTCTAATATCAAAAAAATTAATTTGGTTCATGATTTCTTTATTTCAAAAAATTTTATAAAGAATTTTCCTCTCTCTTTTGAATAAGTCCTTATCTCAAAGAGTATTTTTACATATCTTCAACTTGTTTTATCCCTCATAATTGTTTACAAAATATGTCTGCCCAAGTTCTGTGTTGGAACTTCTCTGTTTATTTGTTTTTGAATGGAATGAGTTCCATCAAGTTTTGATGTGCTTAGAAATAGTGTCTGAGAGAGAAGGGATGGAGGACTCCAGAACTACACTGTCAGCAACTTTACTTCACTGCATTTTCTTTAAAAGGCTTCTACCAGAATATGCACAACCCTCTCTGCTCCAGAGGGACAATGCTTGTTACCCTCCTAGAATAAAGAAAAAAAGAGAGGTCAGTCCTACTTTCAGAGTGAGTTGATTATGTTGGCTAGATACGACGTAACTGTAGACCCCAGGATTCAGACTAAAGCCCCTTGTAGTTCTCTGACCTATTTTTGGTGGATTTTTCATCTCTGCTAAAAGATATTTGTGAGGCTGTTTCCCTTACATTCTTTTATTAACCTACCTTTAAAGAGTTTTTTGTTTGCTTATTTACTTGTTTTGTTTTATATTGAGATTTAAAAGAAAATCCAAGAAAAACAGTTATAATAAGCCCATGCTGTCAACCCTTCAGGCTTCCACAGTATGTTTGCAATTTATTTCCATGAGGCCACTGCTTCTTGTTTAAAAATAGAGCGTTTTTTATTAGACTCTTTACGATCATCTCACATTTTTAAAGAAAGCACTGCTTTCTTCAATATGTGAAGAGATCAGCATTTCACATATGAAATGCTACTTTTGTAGTCAGTGGGTTTAAATTATACTTATTCTCTAGTTTGCTTTTAGATGGAGTACATTTTTCAATCTCTTTCACATTTCATATTTGCTGTGTGTGTGAACCCATGTCACCTAATATCAGAGCTGGTGTTTTCCCAATGCTTTTGTCTTGTCTTATTTTTCTGCCCAGATTGAAGAGGTCCCCTCTTTCTGAAGAACTCATCCGTGCCCCAAGGATGCTCCCTTCCCAGTCCTTTGCCAACATCTTCTTCTTCCAGCCATCTGCTTTCTGAATGATTGGCATCAGGGCTGGAGGCCATTCATGGCTGGATCTCCATCCTCTTCTCCCCCACGTTCACTGCGGCCCTCACTGGAAACTGCCTGATCCTCTTGGCTGTGAGGAGGACCCCCAGCCTGTACCAGCCCATGTACTACTTCCTGTCTATGCTGGCCCTCATCGGTGTGGGCCTCACCTTGTCCACAATGTCCACCACGCTGGCTGGGCTTTGGTTTGACCATTGGCTCATCAGCTTCAATGCCTGTCTGGGCCAGATGTTCTTCTTCCACTTCTCTGTGGTGGAGTCCTCAGTGCTCCTGGCCATATCTTTTGACTGCTTTGTGGCCATCTCCAACCCCCTGTGCTATGCAGCTGTCCTCACAAACAATGTCATCATCAGGATGGGGCTGGCCTGTGCTACCCTGTCTCTCTTCCCAGTGCCATTCCTACTTAAATGTCTGAACTTCTGCCCTAATAAGACCCTCTTATCCCATTCATTCTGTTTCCATCCTGACGTGATGAGAGGAGCCTGTGCTGACATCACCATAAACATCCTCTATGGGTTCTACGTGGTACTGTCCCCTGGGGGCATAGTTTCCCTGCTCATTGTCCTGTCCTACACTCTCATCCTGCCCACGGTCCTGGGGCTGGCCTCTCCCAGGGAGCTCATCGGGCCCTCAACACCTGTGTCTCCCATATCCTGGCCATCTTTGTCTTCTTTATTCCAGGTATCACCATGTCCATGATCCACCATTTTAGGAGGCACCTGCCCCCCATTGTACATGCCCTTGTTGCCTGTGTGTACCTGCCGGTGCCCCCTGTGCTCAACCCCATCATCTACAATGTCAAGTCCAAGCCCATCAGGGAGGCCATGCTCAGGATCCTGAGGGGGAAAGGTCAGAGTTGATGATGCAGGATGCCTGCAGGATTGGGACCCTGAAAAGAGTTTGGTAAGCCAAAAAAATAAACTTCTGGATAGCTCAAGTCCCACCCATAGTTTCATTTTGGGCATCTGGGAAAAAAAATAATAGATAATTATGAGAGACTTTCATTTATTTAGTCTCTCACTTATTTCACATATATTTTCTCAATGTTAACTTCTTTCAGGTCCTATGTTAAGTACCAGGAACACAGAAATGATTTGTAAATGGTCTTGCCCTTCAAACATCTCACCTTTGAATATATATGAAAAATACCCAAGGGGGACTTCCCTGGTGGCACAGTGGTTAAGAATCCGCCTGCCAATACAGGGGACATGGGTTCGATCCCTGGTCCAGGAAGATCCCACATGCCGCGGAGCAAATAAGCCTGTGCACCACAACTACTGAGCCTGCGCTCTAGAGGCCGCAAGGCACCATACTGAGCCCATGTGCCACAGCTACTGAAGCCTGCATGCCTAGAGCCTGTGCTCTGCAACAAGAGAAGCCGCCGCAATGAGAAGCCCATGCACTGCAACGAAGAGTAGCCTCCGCTCACCACAACTAGAGAAAGCCCGCGGGCAGCAACGAAGACTCAATGCAGCCAAAAAAAAAAAAAAAAAAGCCCAAATAAGAAAGTGTTTAATACAGTGTAGTAAGCTCATTGTTAAAGGTTTGTGCAGAATTCTGGGTAAGCAGAGGAGCAAGTTATTTACCTCAGTGTGCTTTGGCTTTCTCTACAATGGGAATATTATAATGTCTATCTTATAATGTTGTTATAAGGATCAAGGTGTGGACCGTAATGTACAACATATAGAAAATACCAATAAAAGTTTTCTCTTGTTGTTATTGTATTCATCACTCATTTATTCATCAGAACCAATGTTTGATCTCTGGCTAATTTCTGAGACCTCAGAAATGAACCAGACTCAAATTTTTGCCTTTGAGAACCTCATAGCTTATTTGAGTAGAGAGAAAAATAAGTAGGCAAGTATGATGACAAATAATAAGTTATTGATGCAGGGTAAGCACAGGGATGTGTAAGAAAAAAAAAAAAAAACAGTAGACCTGTCCGGTTTATGAGTTTTCTGGAGGCTCTGTCTGGGCAAGATCCTTTGAAAAATAGAGTATATTATGCAGATACGGGAATACGGAGTAGTTTGGGGCAAGTGGAGAAAGAGTAGGAGAGGATACTGCAAATGGAGGAAACAGCAAGTTTGCTTTCTTAGAAGAACAAAGGGTTTAGTGTGATTAGAGAAGAGAAGTGGCAAAAGATGAGGCTGGAGTAGAAGGCAGGGCTCAAGCAAGCAGAACTTTTAAAAATATAGTATATGCAAAGGGAGTTGGGTCTCTTCCTGGGTACAAGTATGGTGCCGCTTCCAGTGCGTCATGCTCCACTATAAAGAGCAAATGGGATTTTGAAGTGAGATCTTAAAGGGATCTTTGTATGTTTATACAGCACTTACTATCTTCTACTTTATATTCTAGTGATAATGACTCCCATATCAAGGACTTTTTTTTTTTCCTATTTGTCTCCTAGAAGTAAAGGCCCAGCAGAGAATTTGTGCTTGGTGACGATTTGCCAGAGTGAATTTTCCAAAGACTAAAAGGGCAGAACCACACCCAGAAGAGAACTCAGTATTCTAGGTCTGCTGAAACTTTAGAGTTTTTTATTAAGTTGAAATAGGCTGTGAACCGATGGAAAGAATATTAGACTAGACATCAGAAGACTTAGATTCTAGTACTGACCTTGATATTGTCTTCTTCCCTGTGTTCTTTTGAAAAACACTTTCTTAAGTCAGAGTATTAGTTTCTGCATTTGCAACATAGGGATAATAATACTTCCTTCATTCCACCACAGGAGGGATAAGATAATAAAATGAGGAAAAGGAATAACAAGGTTCTTGAAATCCAAAATAAAGTACATTTCTTTAAGCAAATATAGTTCCTAAAGTTTCATTTCTTCCCCTAGTTTTTATAGTTTGTGATGAAATTTAAAGAAAATATCCCCGTGACCATTGGTCAAAGTTCGGGGGACTACACTTAGAGGAAATCAAGGTGGATATAAGAAGAGGAAAATTGAGAAGTTAAATGGCACAGTTTGGCAAATGCCTTCTTCCTAAAGTCTAAAACTCTTAGGGCTGTATGTAAGACTCTTAGGTTGATTTCTCCCAGAAGCAAATTTTGAGACAAGACTTAATTACAAGTAGTTTATTCGAGAGGTTTTTCCAGGAAGTATTGTTAAAATATAGAGAGAAGTAAGCAAACCAGTAAGGGTGAGTGATTGAACGTGTTACCTGTGTGAATAAGAGGGGTGAAAACTCAGGGAGTAATTTGGAAACACAGTGTAGAATATACTTCAGTTATCACCACTGTGGAGCCAGGAAGGTGAGATATTTACCCTTCCGTTTGTCATTGGCTGAAAGCTGCTCCCTAGCACTTCATGTCTGCCCCTGTGTGATGGAAAGAAACCCTCCAAGTGGGGACTCATAATTGGGATGCAGGAGGATGCTGTCAGGATAGAACAGTGAGCACTGAGGGTTATGGGAGGGGTACTCAGTGTACACCATACTCTTCACCTGGCATCACTCTGATCACAGGTTTACACTAAGTTAACTGCATCCATCACTCATCCTTCACGGTGGTGGCAATTTCAGAAAGAGAAGGAAAGGAAAAAGATTTATAACTAAATGTATAGAGGAACAATCTAGAGGTCCCATTACTCTGACTGGTCCCAAGGTAAAATTAATATTCATAATTTCCCTCTTTTACCACCCATTCTACATTCCACCCTTTCATGGTCAGACTTCTTACCCAACAGCAAGCAACCCAGACCTTTTCCTTAAGGAAGGCGCCACCTTTATAAGCAATTTATTCGTGTTGGTCTCTAATGTTAACAAGTCAGACATTCAGCAGTGGCAGTAACTAGATTTGCCTTGGGGAAAGGGAGTTTATTTCACTGGACTGTTGCTTACCCCCATCTCTGTCACCCTGGTCACTCAGTATAAGGGCCCATCATGCAGGCACTGGGGTGAGGAGGGACAGAAGCTTGTTGGGCACTGGATGTGTCATCCTGTCATCCTGTTTACCTGGTTGTTCAGTGCTTCCTTTAGGATGGAGACTCTCTGGTGAGCATTAATGTGAGACACAGATTTGCACATTTTAGTTACATTCTCATATAGCCATTCACATATCTTCCCCAGACTTTTGTTTTCAATCTTCCAATATTTCTTCTTCCAGGCCTCCTCACTATTCTTCAGGACCACCTCTGAATAAAACTGTAGTGAGGCAACACTATTTGTTTTACTTCTACCTACATATTAAGCCACTCCAACCGTGAATCAGGCCCAGCTTACTCCCTCCTCCGTCAGTTAGACATAGGGAAATCCCCATGAGACTGTAGGTACAGCTGAGGAAGAGGCATTGATGTAAAAGAGACAGGTGACAGGAAGTCTAGGCCACCTGTTTATGTAACTCACTTGTGCCTGCTAAACTTGTACCAGTATAATTCATAGTACTGTCCGTACTCACCCTTACGACATGGGTAGGCCTGACAATAGCCATTTAAAATAGGAAATTTTAGTCACATAGTCACTTGATGTCCCATGATCAAGTGTTTAATTCCTATTAGGGTCCAGTAACATTCCCATACCTGTCTTTTGAACAGAGAGGACTCTGCTGGAGACAGCACGGCCTTGCTCCAGAATCCTAGGAGTCTGTGCTGCACCTCTCCTATTAGGGCTTTATGGAGACTTCACACATATTTATCTACAACAGGCATCATGGTTTTACCAAGTTATATGGCCCAAGTGACATAGATTCTTGCATCACAGACTAAACCTGCTGCAAAGCCCTCTCTTGTTCTAGGCCCTCTCAAAACTGACAGCCTGCTACACACCTGTTGAATTATTCCTAAGGGTATATGTGCTCTCTCTAAAATCCAAGGAAGACTAACAGGTGCTGTGCCTCTTTGCTGACAGCAGGAAGGACAAGGTGCAATAGCATGTCTTTTACCTTGGAGAAGGTATGCTGACAGGACACAGAACACTAAACCTATAAGAACTTCACTGATGTGTCAGGCGGCCTAATGTTTGAGGACTTTATCTCCCACTCCGTGATGTGTATATGTGTTACCAGGGTATTCAGAGTACTTACCACTTCCTGGTTTCCAACACCTTGGTTAGTTATCTCAATATCCATGTCCAAACATCATGTTCCTTCAGTTCTTAAAAGCCCTTTTGGTGAAAAGCATCTTTCCTTCTGTGACATAGGCATTGCTTCTTTTCTCATGACCTACTGAGTGTTCCATCTAGTTATTAGTCACAAGTAGTCTCACCCCCATGTTGGCTAACTCTGTCTCTTTCCAGAAAATAGAAAGATCCTCTTTTTCAAAATGAGGTAAACAGTACAGATGGGTCACTGAAGCATGTCAGTGAACCTTTTGAAAGCATGTCTTAGAGAGGGCTGGGCTAGATAACCAAAGAGTCTCTATATTCCAGAGTTCTGATGGCTCATGTCTCTAATCTCCCTGGGTCTTCCTTTCTCCTGAGAGCTCCCTTCAGCCTCCTCCATCTTCCTTACCCTCTCATCACATGTTCCCATCCCAGGGGTGAAGCTCAGCAGAGAGTAATTTCTCTGTGACTCAAAGCTTGGTGTCCCTGGAGATGGGCTGCATTTCCCTGCAGCAGCATAAAAGGGGAGTGTCTTGGCTGCAGGGTCTTCCTGGGCTTCTATAGGATATGGTACAACAAAACAGCCTGGGGAAGCAGCCAGGGTGAGTAGCCAGGACTGAGTGAGACTCAGACCCTTCTCTATGCCCAGAGTCCTGGAGGGCACCTCTTTTACCTCCTCCTCTCCTCCTCCAAAATAAGAGTCAAATAGAAATAAATGACAGAAGGCAGAGGTAGCAGAGAAATATGGACACAGGGGTACTGAGTATCCTCAATGGTAGTTTCATATTCTGCATAAGGGAGAGATCAAGGAGAATCTCTTGCTGAGGCTTCTGAGTCGCTCAGAGAAGGGCTCAGAGTCCCAGACTTTATTTCTAAGAATGACGCCTATATTAATGATCTGAATTGGTAATGGTTAAGGATACAGAATCTTTTCTGGGCTGCCATTCTAGAAAAATAGAAATGTTCGTGCTTGGCAACACCCAAGTATAGTCTGCAAATCTCTCTAGTAAAATTTTCATTCATTCATTCATTCATCAAAACAACCAAATTCCCAAGATATGCCATATATTGTGCTGAATGGAGCCTTATCAATATAAATCAGAATTACTGTTCTTGGGAGGCTCAAGCTAGCTGAGAGGAGAGAGAAATCAGAAATTACCATGTAAGCGACCGAATGATTGAATGGGGTTTCTAAGAGACATGAATGAACAAGCAGGGAAGAAAGAAATGGTTGGGTGTGGGGGAGGGTTGTTTAGCAAAAACAAAAGGTTAGGAGCAAGAAAACCTTAGGGCAAGGGTATTTAGAGGAGGGGAAAAAAACAGAATAAAGAGGTGGGAAATTAAAAAATAACTCTATTTCAGGACCACTGGATCTTGCAATCATAGAATGCCAGAATTAGAAAGATGGATAATCTAGTCCAGTTCCCTTTTACAGGTGAGGAAATGGAGCAGCATAAGGAGAAACTAACAAATTTTTAGTAAGCCTGGCACCAGGGTGCAATCTGTGACAAACAGATTTGGAAGAACAAGGTATTTTCTGGCAAACAGAACCAAGATTAGATCATTCTACACTCTCTCCTCACTAGACACTTGACTTCTCCAAGCCACAGTGTCTTCACTGATATACATGGAGAAAGATCTGTCTCACGATGTTGTTTCAGAGTTGAGGGAATTCATTGTTCATCAAAACTTGACTAATTTCTAATATGTGTCTTATATAACAAGCACAACTCAATGATATAGTGGCATAGCTGGGTCCAGAAATCTCTTCTCTAATTCTCTACATTAAAATGAGTTGAAATGCATCATGTCTGTTTCATGCTGTATGATAGTTTTACTCCAGCAATTACAAACCATGGAGAGAAAACCAAGGGTCTCTGCCATTGCAGTTGCCCCAGAGATGCTAGAGCCTTGAAGGAATATACATCCAAGTGACAGTACAGAGCTCCAGCTGAATGCACTGATGGACTGGCCTAGAGAATGATTAAGAAGTTCAGTGGAGCAGGGATATGCCAATTTCAATGCGGTGCCTTAGGAAAATTGAGCTGATTAAAGCAGTTCAAGAAATCTGCAAGAGGAGGGGACTGGTGGAGAGAAATGATACCAGCCAAGCAGCCACCCTAAGAAAACCATAAGAGAAATGATGAGATTATGAGCAATTGAATTAGGGGCTGAAAAATGGGAAGGAGAGCACAGATGTAAGGCATATTGGGCAGATAGAATGAGTTGATGAAAAGACATCCATTATCTTTAATTCTATGCAGATCATCCAATGGTAAGATTGTAAGTACACATAATGTCTGTGAGAGCCCCCATCACACTTCTCAAAGCAGAGTATGGATAGACCCAAATGCTTGAGATTCATTGTTGACCTGTTATAAATTCATTTTTTCCATGCATTTAACCAAACACTTCATTGGAAATTTCTTCTATGCCCAGTCATCCATAAATCAAATATGTTTCTGATTCTATGATGCATTATTGTCTGGGAAGACCTCAACCACACTCTTCTTCAAAATCAACCACTGATCCTAGTATCTGGAGGATAAGGAAACAGAAATTTTCTTTTATTTCCTCTCTTTCATGAGTTTGTAGATTTGATTATTGATTCTGTCATTTATTTATTCAAACAAGCAAATATTTGAGAATCTGCTCTGTTCCAGGCATTGCACTATGCAAGAGCTATGTGTCAGCAAATAAAACCATATGGCTGATCTATTCATGGCTCATACCGTCTAGCAAGAGAGAACAAAAGATTTCAAGGAAAGAAGCAATCATAAAATTATAAAATGTGTAGAATGGTATAAAGGAAATTAAGAACGTGTGGGGTAAGGATAATGGGCTCTGGGCACCTACTTAGTGAAAGTCATCCCAAATGGTCTCTGGGAAAATGATACTTAAGATCTAAAGACTGAGGAGCCAGCCATGAGAAAAGCAAACTGAGGGATATTGGATGAACAGGAAAGCCCCAAAGTGAAGAAGTAACTTGGCTTTTTTAATAAACTGAAGTAAGGTCAGTGTGGTTAAAGAATACTGAGCAAGCGTTAGTCCGTTATGTGATAAGGGTGGAGAGTTAGGCAGATACAAGATGATAGGAGTTGGGAGGGATAAACTGGGAGATTGGCACTGATGTATACACACTACTGTATATAAAATAGATAACTAATAAGAACCCTAATAGCACAGGGAACTCTACTCAATACTCTGTAATAGCCTATACGGGAAAAGAATCCAAAAAAAAAAAAAAAGAGGGGAAATATGTATAACTGATTCACTTTGCTTTACACCTGAAACTAACACAACATTGTAAATCAACTATACTCCAATAACATTTTATTTAAAAAATGATGGGTCAATATCATCATATGTCATCATATCACAAGCATTTTATCAGAGTGCACTGGGGAATGATTGAAGGGCGTTAAGCAGGGGAGTAACATAAACCAGTCTCTTTCCTGAGCCTCAGTTACATCATCCCTAAAGTAGGGATAGTAATCCCTTCGGGGTCTACATCACAGGATAATCGTGAAGATTAAAGGAATAATATACAGTGAAAGATTTAGAGATATACAACATGTTAGACAATAACAACAAAAATCATGTCTGTGGTGCTTTGCACTTCAGATAATTTTTCACATACTTTGTCTCATTTAAAGAAGAGGTCACAGAAAAGAATATTGGATTTGGAATGAGAGAGACTCAGATTCAATATCCAGGACTACAATATATGAGCCGTTCATTCAGAAGTCAGCCACTAGAGTTGAGTCTCAGTTTCCTCATCTGTATAATAGGAGGGGGAAGATGGCCTTGTCCAAAGTCTCTGTTGATTCTGAGATGGAGAAATTCAGTCAAAAATGCTTAAGTGCAAATCAATTTATTATACTCAAAAATGTATCATACAAGAGCAAGAAAAACGTGACCTTAGGAAGACCTGGTTTCAGGAAGTGCAAAGCCATCTCCATGGGGGAAAAAAAGCAGCTTCTCACTCTTTCAGACACTCTCTCTATGGGACTACAGGAACTCTCATCTTTGCCTCTTTCTGCATATCTGATTCAATGATCCTTATCTCTCTCCAAACAGGTATTCTCCTTTTCTCCCTATGCACATGGAAATAACACATCCTCAATTTGGCCAACAAGTAGACAATGACCAGTTTCTCTGAACTCTAATCACTGTTTCCTGCAGAGAAATTTCATTTCATCAGCTCATACCAGAGCTCAATGTTAAGGATGATGAACTTTTGCAGGATAGATAAAATAATGTAATAATGACATGACTCTTAGGGCCCAATACTGTGGCTGAGAGGGAACGGCCTTAAAAAGAAATTTATGATTTTTATAATAAAGTGAAAAAATCTAGGCAAATGCATTAACATGGTATATGGAATATAATATAATAGGGAGTCAGTGAAGATTTAAATTGTTATCATTATTAGGTTTTAAACATATTGGTGAATAGTATGACCAGTTATGGAATTGATTTTTAGAATTGGGATTCAATACTAGATTTTTCTTTCCTATCATCCTGGATCCTCTAAGTGTCTGCCGAGATTGAAGAGACCACATCTTTCTGGAGACCTCATCTATCCCACAAGGATGCTCCCTTCCTGGTCCTCTGGCAACATCTCCTTCTTCCAGCCACCTGCTTTCCTGATGATTGGCATCCCAGGGCTGGAGGCTGTTCATGGCTGGATCTCCATCCCCTTCTCCTCCATGTACACAGCAGCCCAGCCCTCACTGGAAACTGCCTGATCCTCTTGGCTGTGAGGAGGAACCCCAACCTGCACCAGCCCATGTACTACTTCCTGTCCATACTGGTGGTCACCGTTGTGGGCCTCACCTTGTCCACAATGCCCACCACCCTGGCTGTGCTCTCGTTTGACCATTAGCTCATCGGCTTCAATGCCTGCTTGGTCCAAATGTTCTTCCTCCACTCTTTCTCCATGGTGGAGTCCTCAGTGCTCCTGGCCATGTCATTTGACCACTTTGTGGCCATCTCCAACCCCCTGCGCTATGCATCTGTCCTCACAAACAATGTCATCATCAGGATGGGGCTGGCCATTATGGCCTGTGCTACCCTGTCTCTCTTCCCAGTGCCATTCCTACTTAAATGTCTGAACTTCTGCCCTAATAAGACCCTCTTATCCCATTCATTCTGTTTCCATCCTGACGTGATGAGAGGAGCCTGTGCTGACATCACCATAAACATCCTCTATGGGTTCTACGTGGTACTGTCCCCTGGGGGCATAGTTTCCCTGCTCATTGTCCTGTCCTACACTCTCATCCTGCCCACGGTCCTGGGGCTGGCCTCTCCCAGGGAGCTCATCGGGCCCTCAACACCTGTGTCTCCCATATCCTGGCCATCTTTGTCTTCTTTATTCCAGGTATCACCATGTCCATGATCCACCATTTTAGGAGGCACCTGCCCCCCATTGTACATGCCCTTGTTGCCTGTGTGTACCTGCCGGTGCCCCCTGTGCTCAACCCCATCATCTACAATGTCAAGTCCAAGCCCATCAGGGAGGCCATGTTCAGGGTCCTGAGGGGCAAAGACCAAGGCTGATGTAATTATGAAATATCACAGGGTCTGGGTACCATAAAAGACACTTTCTATAGCCTCATAGGAACCTGCTACCCTCAGCAAACACTGAAAATTCTTAGTCTATGCTAATACAGTGGGAAGACCATCAGGCTTCTTCACGATACAAATGGATGTTCACCATTTACTTTGTACTAGAAGCAGTGCTGTGGATTAAAGACTGAGAAATATGTTAAATATGGTCATTTCTTTATAGAAACTCACAATCTTGTGCCAGGATAAAGGCATGTAAATACACAGACTGTAGACTTACACATACCATAATAAAGTTCAGTGCAAGAGATTACTAGGGACTGCAAATCCGTTCTTGCCAGAACTGTCCTGGGAAGATTGGATGAACCTCTACAAAGGGGAGAATGTTTTTTATTTCATCTTGAAAAAATATATAGGGTTTTTCTAGGCAAATTATGAATTAACAAAGAGGAAAATCTAGGGCAAAAACACATGAAAAAGGCATTTTTAATTTTTTCATGAAGTTTTATTGAACAAGTGAATAAATAAATGTGTTGATCATGTGATATGGTACCACCCACCTCAGTGCTAACTCTTCTTATAACCCCTCTCAGGAATGTCCTTTTCTCCAAGAGGTCCCCTTGCTTGACAGATTCCATAATGAAGTCTGACACTGACAATTGCATCCTCTTCTATAACCCCATTTCAGATCTGCTCCAGATTATCCACACCCTCATTCTTCAACTTTGTTAGAGTTAAAAGCCCTACATCCTTGTTGGCTCCCTTAGGAAGGGAAATGGCAAGTTCTGCATCAGCTTCATTCCCTTGGGCTCAAATCTAAGATGAAAAGCTGAGTTGCCAGGCGAGTGGACAAGAAGTTTGAAAGTACTTTGTTTAAGAGATGAACAATGAGTATCAACTCTGAAAGCCTAAACCAATGTTATAATATAATCCTTTCCCAAGTTCAGATCTGTCTATGTCAAGAAGGCCAAAAAAAAAAAAAAGGCGGCGGCCAGACATAGCAGAAGGCAATGACTCTTCACATGTATGTCTATTGCACCCAAGGGAGTCTTATCTCAATGTAGTTAAAGGAGTGATATAAGATACCTTATTATCTTAAATAGATACAACTCAGAGGTCTCACTCAAACCTTTCTGAACTGGAAATGGTCCAGTTCTAAAGGTCTTTCAAGAAGTCTGGGAACACTGAAGAGGGAATACTTCTTTTGGCCTGACAAAGCATAAACAGCTTCATTTAATAATGTGTTACTAAAAAGAAAAATGGCAAAAATCAAATCAGACAACAGAAATAGAGTGAAACAGAGGCTTTAAAAGTACATAAAATCAATGAGAGACACCAAGTAAAGTAGCTGAATAATATGGTATGTGGAAAAATTAGAGATATTATACTGGAAAAGTAAGATGGGAACAGGGGGAAAGGAGGCTACTGTCATTCTGAGAAGTGCAAATTTTTATGGGAAGTAATAAAAGATCTCTGATGATTTTTAAGCAGGGAAGTTAATCAGAGTCGTGCTTGGAAAAACTCCTATAAGCTATGTGGGATTTAGGACTGATGCAAAAGATGTTTAAGGCAAGGAGACCAGTGTGGAGATTTTGACAAGTGTCCAAGCAACAGGGGAGTATCTTGACTAGAGAATAGCTAGTCAGAATTGAGAACACAAGACATGTTTACGAATCATTTCTAGGTAAAACCTAAAAAAAATGAGTAAGGGACTTGCAGATTGAAATTTCATATTATGCAGACTTCTCTAGGGCCCAACAAAGTTCCAATAGTTGAGATGGTGGGGCCAGAGACGAGAATATCCAAATAAAGGAAATGGGGAAGGTAAAATGATGCCCATGTAAAACGTATATGATGAAGGTCTTTAAACATACCCTAACTTCTAGCCAAATCTCCTACAAGAGGCAGGCAGCCTTTTCCCCTTATCCTAGTTCTTAACTCCAGGCTCTTCTGGATGACCCAGTAAGTGTTTATGAAGTAAATGACCAGATATAGTTTTGTCTCTGTATATGGCATTTAGTACTTATTGAGAAACACAAGAAGGTGGTGGTGGTGGTGATGTGTATGTGGATGTGTGTGTGGATGTGTGTTTGTATTTACATTCACCAAATGGTTAATCCATTTAGGATCAAAACCGTGAAACTTTATCCTGAGCCTATAAACTATCATAGACTTGGAATCCCTTTTGAAATCTAAGATAGTGGCAGCATCCCCAGGAAAAGAAAACTATATGTGTCTGTCTGATTTATCTCTTTATTATCCACCTATCTATGTCTCCAATGGGATTTCAGACAATATAATACAGATACACACATTCATCATATGTGCATACAGAAGCATGAACACAAACACTTATTAAAAATCTGGAAGAATAAACACCAAAATGCCAACAATAATTTTTTTAAGGTGACAAGTTTATTGGAGTTTTTATTATATTTTTATTTATTTTATATTTTCAGAGTGTCTAAGATTTTTGTTTACAGTGGTCATATACTGGTTTCCTAATATGAAAAAAATCTGTCTCTTTCTCCCTCTTCTCTCTCTTTCATTCTGTTTCTTTCTTTCAATTTCAATATCAAGGCACTATCAGGAACTGGGATGACCCTCCAAATAGTTCAAAGTGACCAAAGCCAGCAATGACTCTAGTTTATGCCCTATGTTCTGCTGGCCATCACTCACCTGGGCATAGCAGGTTCCATACTGCTCACAATTCTCATCTTCTGGATTCCAGTCCAAGAAATTAGATATGCTCTTCCCATATCCTCTGTACCAAGTAGTCCTGTGCTACTAGCTATAGCTGGAAAAGTCTGGCTGGCCATGTGCCATGCTCTCTACTATACTACCTGCTTCTCATACTTACCTACCTCTCTTTTGGATGGAGATCTCATTCCTCCCCCATTCATTCCTACTGTACTCCTATAGTGTCCATACCCTTCCTTCCCATTCTGCTTCTTCTGGGAGTGCTGTGCTTGGCTTGTAGGGCTCCTGGGTGGGCCTCTGGAACCATACTCAGGCTAAGTACAGCTATCAGGGATGCAGTCTTTACTGAGCTCTCCTATGGTCTTGATCTCTGAGCTTTGATGCTGTGGGCATTCCCTGAAGGGTAGCTCAGAGCCCTGGGAATACATGGTGTTCACTTATATACTCTATTCACTTTCTGTGGACCTATGTTTGACTTAGCCTTGCTTCCTGGCTAGCCACCCGGGCCACTGGCCCTACTCAGTCTCACAATACCTCCTGCTCTTGACTCCCTGGTCTATAACCAACCCTGCTCTTTCTGCCATGAGCTTCTAGGTTTTCTCAGCTGCATCTCTCCATGTAGTGTCTCTCCAGATATCCAGTGAATGTCCCTACTGTTAATTATACTATTTCCCAAACTAGCCACTGTTGGGGAATTACCCAAACATACTCCTGTTGCTACTACACAAGTACAATGGCAAATAGGCCAGGAACTATTGAGATTAAAGCCATCAGCAACATTAACAGGAAATTCCTAAATACAATACTGGATGAGTGAGAAAGGAACTTAAATACCTCCCCTAGAAAATGCAAGACTCTGGAATGTCTAACTCACTATCCCACTAGTCTAACATTCCCTCCTCACAATATGGGATTGGGCATCAAAAGACAATTTTTTTTGAGCCTGCGTGATCTCATTGAACATCAGTTCCCCCACTGGTACAATGGGGGTAACTAATCATATTCCTGCCTAAATCAAAAGGTTGATAAGAAAATTGGAAATGAAGGAAAAAGTTTCACAGTCTATGAAAATGCTCAGAATACATCTTTCATTAATGTAGATAAATATAATCTTTTGTGAATTTACTTTCAATCCTTTCTTAAGGATTGCTACTCAGAAGAAAAGAAATTATTTTTTCTCTGTGGTCATTTTGAAGAGGGAAATCCAGGTATGTCTCCTTTCCTAAGATCCAAAATGGTAGGGCATTCTGAAGAGGAAATCATGGTTTTAAGCCAGATTATCTAATTGTATTATATTCTCATATTTATTTTATTTTTGCCTTGCCTAAGCCTTTGGTAAATGTCTTTTAGAAATATCACCCTTATCTCAGAATGCTAGAAACTATCAGTGCAAGCAACCATATGAATTTTTTGGACTTGAGAATTGGACTGAATGGTTAAGTGGGAAGTAATAATCCTCCAACCACAACTACCTCAAAGAACTAAAGGGTAAAATAATATTGAAAAGTAAGGATTGGGAATATACAGTTCTGCTGCCCCTACTCAGATGGAGATTCTCCAATCAGTTTCATCTTTGAAGGATAAGTTGTGCTTTCATTAAGAATTCTTTTCCTAATAACTGTCTTCCAAAATGTTGAAATTAAAATCTGAATTGAAGGACTTCCTGTGAAAAAGAAGTTTGATCCCTGACACCTAGGGATCCGAAGTGTGGGTGGTCACATGGAAGAGACGAAGGATACGCTGCCGGATCTCCTTTGTCTTCACTCCATAGACAATAGGGTTGAGCACGGGAGGAACAAGCAGATAGGTGTTGGCCATGATGACAGGCAGGAGGGAGTCATGCCGCTTTTCAAACCGGTGCACCATAGACAACCCAATGAAAGGTACATAGAATATGAAAACAGCACACACATGAGAGACACAAGTACCAAATGCCTTTGCCTGGGCTTCACGTGTCAAGCCCAACACAGTCTTGAGGATAAGCAGATACGACAAGGAGATGAGAAGTGAGTCCAGGCCAATGGCAGAGATGATGACAATGAGGCCATAGATGATATTGACGCGGATGTCAGCACAGGCCAGCTTCATGACATCTTGGTGTAGGCAGTAGGAATGGGAAAGGATGTTGGAGCGGCAGAAGGGCAGATGTTTGATGAAGAAAGGCAGGGGTGCCATAAGTGCAATACCCCGTACCACAGCAGCCATGCCGATCTTGGTAACACGAGGCAATGTTAGCACAGTGGCATGGCGTAGTGGGTGGCAGATTGCCACATAGCGGTCAAAGGCCATGGCCAGCAGCACCGTGGACTCCATGCCAGATAAGGAGTGGATGGCAAACATCTGTAGCAGACAAGCATCAAACTGTATGGTAGTGGAATTGAACCAGAAGATGGCCATCATTTTGGGCATGGATGAGGTGGAGATGAGGACATCAAGGCCAGAAAGCATGCAAAGAAAGATATACATGGGTTCGTGTAGGCTATGCTCCGTCCACACAATGTAGATGATTGTCAAGTTACCTAGCACAGCGATAAAGTAGAGGGAGCACAATGGGAAGGCCAACCAGAACTGAGCTTCTTCCAATCCTGGCAGGCCTATTAGAATGAAATATGTGGCACTGGATTCGTTGCCACTGGGATCCACCATAGTGAAGATGCTGAGCTGAGACCAATGCCAGGCAGGTAGAGGCTGGAATACAAAGATAAGCCATTGTCAGATCCTCCAGAATTCCACTGCCATTTTTCTTTTCCTCCACCCTGATATCCTGTTCTCTGACCAGAACTCCAACTTCATTGCCTATCCAAACTCTGATTCTATTCTAAACTCAGCCTAACTATCCTTCATAACTCAAGGCCCAAATGAGCATTCATCCAGTCTTTCTTACTAACCCCACCTCTGAAGTTAATTCTGAAAACAAATGAAATACTAAAGTAAAAATTCTAAGCATTCTAAATCTTTTAGTTCACCAAGGATAGGTTACTGACTAAGTACACATCAGACTTAGATGATAAAAATTCCCATCGCTTCTATCTTATCCTACTTTATGCTCCCCTATGCTAAATACCCACTGTAATTCTAATTATATCATTAGACTATCATTAAGACTAATCCCAGTCCAATGTAGCAATACTCTAGTAACATAGATTAATGCTGAAATCTAACCTTATCACTAATCCTAATGATCTCACCAATTCTAGCCTTAACCCTAACTTTAACAATAACCTAGGACTTAACTCTAGTTGTTATTTAAAACTTAATGTAACTCCCATTTACCATTGCAACAAAAAGAATAAAATATCTAGGAATAAACCTACCTAAGGATACGAAAGACCTGTATGCAGAAAATTATAAGACACTGATGAAAGAAATTAAAGATGATACAAATAGATGGAGAGATATACCATGTTCTTGGATGGGAAGAATCAACATTGTGAAAATGACTCTACTACCCAAAGCAATCTACAGATTCAATGCAATCCCTATCAAACTACCACTGGCATTTTTCACAGAACTAGAACAAAAAATTTCGCAATTTGTATGGAAACACAAAAGACCCCGAATAGCCAAAGCAATCTTGAGAACGAAAAAAGGAGCTGGAGGAATAAGGCTCCCTGACTTTAATAATGTAAAACTTCATACACCTATTTTATTATGATAACCCTTAATTTAATTAAAAAAAAAAAGACACTAACTTCATCCTGAACTCTAACTCTACGTTTCACTCTTGCCCAAATGTCCACCCAAAGTCTTACACTTGTTCAGACTGCCCAGATTATATCATAAAAGGAACAATGACTGCAATGAATGCCAATGGTGTCCCACTCGGATTCCCTTCACCAAGTCAATGCATCTATGTCCCATTTGCAGTGGGTGTTGAGTACTAAAGACTCAGAGTTCTCCCTTTCTAGAGAAAATTTTCCTTGATCAAATGAGAGACACTTCACCCAGGAAGTTATGTTATCCCCACCAGAGCACATCTAGAAGTCAATGAGTGCCTAACACAAAGATACAAAAGGCCAGCCTTCTTGTCTTCAGGTGGGACCAAAGCTGTGATGTAATGTGTGCTTCAGAGCTTCTTGAGGAACCAAAGCTGAAGCTGGTCTCCAACTGAGATCACAGCCTCACATAATTTTCTTTCCCTGCTCTATCCTATTTCCCTCACTCATCTTCTCATGACAATATATCCTTTAAACAAGAATTTCTACCTCAAGCTCTGTTTCTAGGGGACCCACCAGGCTTAAGAGAGTGGGACTGACACAGAGGACTAAACCTGAAAGATGATGGCATTAAAAGCACTGGAGGAACAATCAATCCTATACCAGGGTTCCAATATCCTTGAATCTGGCTATTAAAGTGATGGATATAAGTACAGATTGCTGAGGTGGGAAATGTCAGATTTGAGTTTTCTCAGATTATATCTCTCCGTTGAAACAATTACAGAGTTAACTAACTTCCTCCCTTTTTTCCTTTCCCCCATTCACAAATATTCACATGCTCCTACTAGTTATTAGATTATATAATTGTAGTTACACACACTATATATGTGTATGTATTCTCTCTCTCTCTCTCTCTCTCTCTCTCTCTCCATATATATACATATATATATATATATATATATGAGACTATGTAAATCTCTCTCTCTCTCTCTCTCTCCATATATATATATATATATATATATATATATATATATATATATATATATATACACACAGCTGTCTCCTCTTCCCATTAGGAAAATAGTGACACTTATCACTAGGGTATATTTAAGATAATTTTATCTTGGTAAGAAAAAAAGAAGGGTTAGGTTCTTAAGATCTGGCCCTTGACAACTGGGGTAGGGGCTTCTGCACAGGCTACCAGACAGCAGTTGAATGCACAGAAGAGCTCATGGGCAGCATCAGGAGGGGCTTACACCATTCACTGGGCTCAGGATGTGTTGATGGTCTTTGTTCCACTGTTGAGCTATCACCCAGAGGGTCCCTCAGACCAGACACAAAGGAGAAGACACTGGGAGCATGAGTTTTAGAACAGAGAGTGACAGAGTTTAAACAACTGGAGGGAGAAGATATAAGGAGCCATGCTTAACCAAGAACTTCAGGCTAAGAGGCCAAAGTCTTCTGTGTCACTTAAATCTTCTGTACTGACCTCTCCGTAGCATATGACACTGTGATCAGTTCCTTCCTTCTTAAAATTTCTCCTTGTTCCTTCTGCTTCTCATCTCTCTCTGATCACTAGTTCTTGGTTCTTTCTGGGTCTTCAGCCTCCTCCACTTGACCCTTAAACATACTTTTAAATGACAATGCTCTCAGAATTTCATCCTCAGATCTCTTCTCTCTCTATATACTCTCCCCGAGCCATCTCATCTCCTTCAGTAAACCCATTATTTACGTATAAACTATTGATTCCCAAATCTACTTGGGAAGGCCTGAATTATCTTTTGTGATCAGATCCATAATTCTAGTCACTAAAAGAGTTGTCTCTCAAGCACATCAAACTCTCCATGTCTGAAGATCAAAGTCTTCCAGAGGCAGTATTGTATAGCTTAATGTTAAGAGTATGAGCTCTGAAATCGATCCTGGATTCAAATTCCAGTCAACAACTATGTTAGCTGTGTGATCTGGGGCAAATCATTTAACCTTTCTAAGCCTCAGTTTCTTTATTGTTAAAATGAGGATAACAGTCACTGCCTAATAGAAGTCAATGTGAGGATTAAATGAGATGAGTGTAATGCTTTTAACACAATGCCTGGAACAAAGTAAATATGCAAAAAATTATATCTGTTGTTGTTAACTGTTTTCCTGTAGTGTTTCTTTTTTTCTATTAAGGTGGCCTAAACAGACACACGAGCTAAATACCCTGATTCTCATGGCCACGACCCTAGTGTTAACTTTATCATCGGCACAATCCCAGTAATCTTCTGCCCACATGAAATCAGGTCACCATTTATTGTTTAAAAAATACCTTTGTAAGCTCCAAATTAATTCTGGAATAAAGACTAAACTACTAGCGTGGGACAAAGCTCTGTCTTTCAGCATTTGGCCCTAGTTTCTCTCTCACCACTCTTCACCATGGTCCCTATGCTCCAGGCACACTGGAATACATGCCATTTCATAAATGTAGCATTGATCCCATGCCTCTGTGTCTACTTGTCTTTTTTACTTCTCTTCCCTTTGTCATGGCCCTCCCAGATCTCCCTCCTTAAGTTCCCACTGGGCAAAATCTTATCTTCCACATCCTGGTTTACTGTCTCTTTCCTACGCACTTTCCTAAGCCTCCTTCCCTTGGGTATGATTAAATGTTTCCTGCTCCGTACTCCCAAAGAAATTTGTTTAGGTCTCTTTTTATGCATTTACCATCCTGAACTGGAATTATTGCTATGTTTATTTCCCACTAAGTTATTAATTCCTTAATGTCAGGGACCCTATCATATCGATTAATTAGTGTTTAGTTACTGTTGGTTGAAAATAAACATTATATTATAAAAGGAGTTTTATCAAAAGAAGAATTCCTCAATAAGTGTCTAACAAGGGTAGCACAGCCAAGGGGTAAGAAAGACTGCCATTTGTCTGAACTATAGAGATTTTTAAGAAGAAGTGAAGACTGTTTGGAAGGTTAGGGCGTGGTGGTCATAAGTTCAGAACAAGAAACTTTAGAGTCAAACAGAAAAGACCTTTCTTACCCAGGGAGCCAGAGGGCATGAGAACAGGGCAAGTGCAAAGCCTTGGCTCTAAATAAATGCAAAGTGGGCATGCAGCATAGTCTGTGCCCAAGAGAGGGGCTGACCTAGGATCCCTGACTGGAGACATTAGCAAAAAGGCTCTAGTGCTCCAGAGGGTCAGATATCAATACCATCCAGAAATTTTACATGGACAGGCAAGGCAAGCTGGGCAATCCCCAGGATAAAAATGTGCTGCCTTAGGAAACACACTGCGGAAGAATCATGGGTTGGCACATTCAACCCTATTACCTAGGAGGGTAAAGTGATGTGTGGAGCAGAACCCTGGGACTAGAAATGAGAGCCTCGGGTCTAAGTAAACGCAGAGGACATTAATAACCTCATTGTGTTGCTGCAAAATTAATGAGGTCAGGAATGTCAAAAGATGTCATAAAACAGCATCACAGGGTACAAAGCACTTTTTTTCATGTTTCCATAAAAATGGGGAATAAGGTCTCTGAAAATGTCTGAAGTTTCCAAAAACTTTTTATCCCCCTTCCATCTGTCACCTTAACCGCCACTTCACCTCAAGCACACACTTATACACACACACATACTAACTAGCAGCCAGTCTCTCACAATGGCAAAGACTAAGCACTGAGATGAAGATACTGAAACACTGAAGCACAAAGCTGAAGCACTGAGATTCAGCCGGCCTGGAAGGGAGGCACGTCCACAGCGCGAAGTGGGCAGTTCTCACTGGAGGTCAAATCAGGATGGACCTCAGAAGGCAGCAGCAGGAGAGAAATGAAGGAATAGAGAGGGGAGCCAACCGGAGGACCCAAGCATCACCCTTCAGACTGTCCAGCCCTGAAGCACCCTAATCTCCCACAGTCCTGCCAGCTGACTACCAGCCTGAGCAGCTTTTAGCAATTAGAACCATAGCACACACTCAGATAACATTTGGAAGCTCTGAAGGAAACTGGAGCGAAATCACTCTATTTTGAAAACAAAACAGAATCAAGGAAAAATAAACAAAGAGAGGGGTCTTTTTCTTTATTAGAAAGCCTGCACTTCCTTAACCCCCAGGGAGTAGCCCTGTGCTTGCGATTTTCTCTGAAAAGTCACACTATTTTAGCAAGTCTCAGGAAGTTTCTTGGAGAACTGTGAAGAACATCTTAGCCCTTTCTTGAGGATGGGGCATCGGGAACCTCCAGTGATACAGAATAGAAATCTACGTTGAGGCCTTCAATCCTCCCCATTCCTTCCCCCTAGCCTCTAGGACTCTGTCCCCCAGTGCCCTCACAGCCCCCATACCAGCCCATCCTCACATTCTTTCCCAGAGCTCTCTGAATGCCTTCCATCTCAGACACGTGTGGAAAAGCAGTCAGGGATACAGACCCATAAGAACGATGAGGTCACTGTCAGCATTGATTCTATTGTTTTTATGATTGTAACAGAAATCACTGAATACCTACAAAATGCCAGACACTATATAAATATTATCTAACCCAGGAGCAATTCTGCATAATAGGACTTCTATGTATCATTTCTACATTATAGGTGTAAAAACTGAGTCCCCAAGAAGTTAAATAATATTCCCAGGGTTTAGTAGCTGACCGGTAAAAGAGATATTTGACCTAGACTGTTCAATTCCAACACCTGTACATTTTCCCTTTAACCGGCTTTGTGTTCCAACTTCTGAAAACAAATAAAATCTGCCCAAGAGGCAGGGTAGAAGAAGGGTTTGGTAAGTAGGACACCTGGCCCAGCTAGACTCTTGGAAGGGAAACCAAGAGTGCAGTAAAGAGGACCCTCCTGGACTGGGACTTGGGTACTCTCCCCTTTTCAGCCCCAACTCCTCTGGCTGGGACTTGGGAAGGGCCCACAGTGGGAAGTAAAAAGGTTTATCCTCTACTGAGTACTTTCTTCTCAAACAATACAGGCCTCTCATCAACCTGTCAGGCAGGTAACATTAATCCCATTTGACAGATAAGGATGTTGAGGGTTAGTTAGAGCTCTCAGCATCAAATCCATGTGCTTTCCAATAGTCCAAGCTACTGCCCTGCCCCTTTCCCAGTTTCCTTTTGAATAAACCAACGGTTTTTAAGGATTATTTCAATGTTAATCTCCAAAGAATCCAAAATTTTGTCCAGAAGGCCTCTCTAAGACTCAGGACACCCGACCAGGTCTCCCCACTTAGGTTCAGTGGCTAAACACACAGAGTGTTCCATGCCGAGAGCAGTGGGGTAGGGGCCTCTGGTGCCCCTGCCAGCCTCTATGGGAACACCTGGAAGAAAATGTCCTTGGAGGGAAGCCCAGGAATACCTGGGAACCTCTGGCTCTTACTCCCAGGCCCAGAGAGGGAAGGCAGACCTCAGGGGTGATGCTGTGGCTGGCAAGGATGATCAGAGCTCATCACTCAATTCATGGAGAGGGAGCCCTTCTCTTAACACTCCATGAGGGTGCTGGCCCCAGAATCATATCCACCCCAAATCATCTGCATCTTCTCTCCCTCGTACCTTGCTTGCATTTGATAATGCGGATGAACCCCTATAGGGCCTTGGCCATTCTTTTTAGAATGGCCACGAGGAGATTGGAAAGATGAGAGATTGCAATTTCTGACTCACAAAAAGCAGTGTGAGGTTCCCACTCCCACTCTCCTCACTCAAGTCAGCCTGGCCTCCAGAATCACCCCCAGGCAAGCTCCTGGGGTCCAGGGCCCTGCTGATCCATTTCCCAGGTAGAACCAGAGCCAATAAGATTCCCACACACCTTCAAAGTTTGACCTAGTTATCAGGGCCCTTCTAGGCTTCTCTGAGTGTTGCCTACATGCAGTGGAAAAGCCTGATCTGGGACTTTGATTGGTACACTGATTTCTTTTTTTTTTTTTCCAAAAATTATTGACTGAATGACTACGCCAGACTCCGTGCTAAGCGCTGGAGATACTGAAATACAGAGTAAACAAGTCATGGTTCAGGCCTCCAGTGGTGGGCAGACATTAAGACAAATATGCAGCTATCATAACATGTTGTGATAAATGCTAGGACAGGGGTAAGTACAAGAGCCTCGGGAACAAAGCAGACAATAGCTCACCAAGTTATCAGGCTCAGAGGGCTTCCCTGAGGAGGTGACATCTGAGCCAAGACTTGCAGGGCCAGTCACAGTTAAGCAGGCAGGGTTGGGGGCATGGGGACAGCAGCATTCAGTGAGATGACAAAACACATTGAGCACCTACTATGTGCCCAAAACTGGAGATAAAACAGTGGATAATACAGGAAAGATCACTGCTCTCATGGAGCTCAAGAACTAGGAGAGCCATAACAGAAGGTAAACAAATAAGTAAGAACATTTCAGGTAAAGATAAGTGCACTGAAGATAAGACAGAGTGATGGATAGAAAAGGACAGAGGTGGGGCACCCTTATTTGAGACAGCGGGTCAGTGAAGGCCTCTCTGAGGCAGTGATATATGAGCTGAGAGCTGGGTGATGAGAAAACACCAGCCATTCTAAGATCGAGGCAAAGAGTGTTTCAGGAAGAGGAGGCAAGAGAAAAAGGTCTTCTGCTTTGGGGGTTCCCAGAAGGAAGAAGGTCAAGGTGGCCCAAGTATCAAGAGCACGGGAGAGTTGTAAGAGATGAGGTCAGAGAAGAGGGCAGGGGCCAGATCGTGTAGGGGCTTGCAGGACATGGCAAGGAGCTTTGATTTAATTCTGAGTGACTTGGGGGAATTTAAGCAATAGACCTGATCTAATTTGTTTTCAAAAGTGCATTCTGGCGAACGTAAAGACCCAGAGAGCAAGAGAACACACGCTGTTTGAAAAGCTGCAAGTGGTTCAGTGGGAGGAGGGGGGTGGGAGGTTAAACGAGTGCAAGGCAGGGGCAGTCGCAGTGTGGACACAAAATCCACTTTTTAAATGGGCTGAAGACTGAACCCTGATCCTAGACACAGACTGGGTCAGCATCAGAGCCCCGGGAAGATTGCTAAGTCTCAGTCTCAGCCACAGCCTGACTCCTGATGCAAAGTACAACATGAGCCTGGACCCCATTCAGAGCCCACAACCCAAACAGAGCTATGGTCTGACCCCTGATCACAAAGTGAGCTTTGACCGCACTAACGACCTGAGTGGGACTGGCTGCGTTCTCACACTGAACCCCAATCAAACTCTAGCTCAGTCCCAGCCCCATCTGTTCTCTGCCCCCATCACTTTCATTTAGGCCAGTTCCCGCCAGGCTCTACATGGGCACCCCAGTAAACCGATCACTAGAAAATTTCTTGAAAACTGCCGAGGAAGCAGCCAACACCACCCATGCTTCCCTTCACCACACGAACATAGAAATTGCTAAGTCTGTCTGTCCTTTGAGTCAGGGGCCTCCTTTACCTCCCCGGTCCTACCCCTGGACTTCTGGTTCTTCCGGGCCTGGTTTCTCATTCACTCAGCAGGTCTAATGAGGGACCCCTAGCTGCAAGAAACCCACACACCCGGACTCACCCCCAGTCTCCTGCACTCACCTCAACTGCGTTGAAGGAACGTGTGCCGTTTTCTCCAGGACTCTTCCAGAAGCAGTCTGGCAGGCTGCACTGAAGAGCAGCCCTCTCTGTCTCCACCCCCTCCTTTGAACCTCCCACGTCAGGCTTTTTTATTCTGTCATACCTCCTCCCTCCTTTGGCTTCTCCCTGCTTGGGGGCAGGGTGCTGCCAGAGGGTCTATCAGCAGGTACCACTTGTAGCCAACTGTGGGACTGGTGTCCTTCTTGGCTTCTGTGTTCTGGGAAGGTGTGCTTGGAGTATGGGGAAGGAGGGGCAGTGGGTAGAGGGGTCTCTAGAATCCTCCCCAGATGGGCCCTGTGCCAGCTGGGATATTTCTGCCAGTTCCCATGTGAAGTTAGATAGAGTGAATGAGTGAGGAAAGGCTAGAAGAAACTCATGTGTGTGGCCATGGCCTCTGCGAGGAGTTTTCTCCAAGTTTCTTACCAGGCTTATCAAACTCAGCCAGAGGAAAAGCAGGATGTACTTTCAGGGGGACCCCAAGATTAAGTGCCAACTCATTGCCTTCCTGAAGCTTTCCCTGACCTTCTTTCCATTGGTGGTGCCGCTTGGGTCCTTGCTGGGCCTGGATCCCAATGGACCCACCTGCTTTTCCCCAGAGCTCTAGGGCTGCATCTTCTTGGTCCCCCAGACTCTGGGGACTGTCTCTAGCTAATGCATAACAGGGATTCCTGGGGACCATGCCTCTGCCTTCCACTCCCTGGCCTTGAGTTCCTGAACTTCTTGTTGAGGAAGGAGGACGTGGTTTCCTTAACCCTCCCTTACCTCCAACCCCAGCCATATAAGACATCTGTTTTTCTCTTAAGGGCAAAAATAGTGAGAGGACATTTTAGAGAGTTAGAGAACAGTTTGAATGTGAAACGAAATACCTCGCATATTTAAATGTTTTTAAAAAGTCTATTAATAAAGCAAAGTAAATTTTAGTTGGTTTCTCCTCATGTTTTACTCATCAGTTTCACAACTACAACTACAACACAGGGCATGCTGATTTAAACTATGTAAAATTAGACAATGTCAAATCAGGCCATTCCAACTCAGACCGCATCAAAACTAGTGATTACCTGATCTCCAAGTACCTGTAAACCTGCAGCCTGACACTCACTGCTATCACCCTGGAGCCATCTCTGCTGCCTCCTTCAACCTCCCGTAGATTTAGACGGTGTGAAGACTTAAAAAGTGATACCCCAGGGACTTCTACTTCTGGCCAAGACAGAATAACAGGAAGTAGCATCCACCTGAAGGAACCTAAAATGGACAATATACATAAAACAATAGTTTGCAAGATACTGGATATCAGGCAATGAAGGACAATGAGCCCTGCAGCCTGGGAAACAAATGAGGTGAACCTGGGGCTTCCCCAACTTACTGCCTTGAGAGAGGTTCCCTGCTGCAGGCCAGGGTAGGAAAACCCAGGCAGAATCCAGAGGACACCTTAAGTTAGGGCCGTGGAGCTGAGAGACCAGGAAGCTCCAGCTAGCTAGAGTTTGAAGACCAGGTATTGGAGGTGAGAGATCTACACAGAGAAAGAACTCCAGAGACATGTAGAGGGCCCTCTGCAAGATTCCAGCTGAGTACTGAGCCCACATGCACGTGAACAAGCTACCTAAAGCTGGGACAGAGCCACCTGGAAAGATTAGAGGTAGCACCACCACCCAGTGTTCACACAGGGCCAAGGAGAGTGACTGTTTCCACCAGCTAGACTGTTTCCACCAGATTCACAGGGCGTTGAGTAGAGATTACAGAAGGATCCTGCCTCCATAGTGGGGAATAATTAACCAAATATTATCTATAGTATAATGTTGGGTTTAGATCATAATTGATCATTAATGGGTGGGGAAAGTACTTTGTTGACTTTATAAAGTAGCACAGGTCAAACTAAGGACGATAATTTATAGAGACAGGAAAAAGAGATGAGCGTGGATGGGGTGGGGAATGGGAGGGCTGGGGAGGGATAAGTCAATTTATTTATCTTAGGTAAACCGGAACTCACTCACCCTTTCCTTCTCTCCAAGGGGTCCCAGCCAAAGAGCCATTGAGCACATTATATGTCAGGCCCCAGAGACAAAGAAAACTAGTGTTGTCCTCAAGGGAGACAGACAACTATGTATATGGATATTTCAGTTCTGTGATGGAAGATAAACAGACAGCTATCATAAAACTATTTAAGCTCTATGACAGAGGGATAAACATCCAGTTGGAATACAAAGCTTTAAGTTTTATGACAGAGGGAAACAGACTCTGTGGGAGCCTAGGGGAAGCCCTTAATTTAGTCTGGCAATTAGCCGACTTTTCCAACAAGCAACAATTACCCCAGTCACCCCCAGTTATCCAAATAAAGAGATTCTGGAGGAACAGAGATTTCCCAAGATCTCCTGAGAAAGAAGGCCATGAGTTAATCTAAAGCCAGTGATACTGCAACCTGGATAAGGGACTAGCTCCTGGCCTTGACACAACAGGTTGTTATGAAAGGTGAAGTCTGTTGTGCTTTGAAAATTCCCTGTAATGCAATAAACATATCTCATTTTATCAGTTTTATTATTAAAACCGTTGCCACCAATGTGAGTTGATTACTTTCTATTTTCCATGTGTTTTCACACCTATTATCCTATTTAATCCCCACAACCACCCACCCAGAGCTACATTATACTTCCTTTTTACAGCATTTAGAGTTTCCAAAAATCAATGAGGTACAGTAGGCTAAGTAACTTGCCCAAATATTAAAGCTAGTGATCCTAACGTCTATTGCATCTAATTCCAACCCCACAATGTCTCTTTCCCTAATACAGTTATCTACCATGTCTAAAGGAATTTCTTGGCAAGGTTGTGCTGTCTTTGAATTTCATTTGTAAATTTGAACATCATTTGTAAATCAGACACCAGCACAGGAAAATAAATGTCAACTTGTCTGAAGCTTTGTGAAAACACTTTATTAAGAGAAAAAGAGTTGTTTTAATAACAATAAGTCAGGACAGCCACATGTGGCAAAACTGGTGATGCACTGCACTATATGGGAGCACCATTCACGTGGACCGTGGTGTGGACAATGTTTCCTAAAGCTGTACAGTGAGACAACCATGAATATGATCATTTCTTGCATATTTACAACACTTTGAAGTCTACAAAGAACATTCATAGGGTTTAAGCTTTACAACATCACTGCTATTGTAGTTTCTCATTATACAGAAGAGGAAACAAAATCCAGAGAGGTTATACAGTATGTCACTTTATGATATTTCCAGGACTTTAACCTTAGAAGTCGTACTTCAGTGTTCTTTCTTCCGCCTCAAATGAGCGTACATTGTTCTCTACCTATAATTCTTCAATGTGAACGTTTTTGACCTAACAAATTTCAAGAGCTGGAAGTTAAGTGAGTCTACGTGGGGGGCGGGGAGACCCCTGGGGGGGTGGTGACAGAGTCTTCACAATGTCTCCTATTGCTCTCCTTCACACCCAACCCCCATCCTCGTTCACTGATTCCCCAAAGGGATTAAAAGAAACTCCCTACAATCAAGGACACTTAAACATGTTTAGTAGATTAGCAAGAAAGCCAAGGGGGAGGGGAAGATATGTGATTTGCTACTGAAGCAAATTTAGGGAGATCAGTGCCTCCAGAAGGGTGGGAGGAAAGAAGGGAAGAAGTCACAGAAGCACCTGAAATCCTTGTGGTCAGGATGAAGAAGGTGTGGTCTGCCTATTGAGAAGATAACCATTGTGCTTTTCTATCAGTCCCAGAGACTGAAACATAATCCCAGGCTGAGCCCAAGCCAAGAAACTGGGCCTCTTTGAGTCTTGGCTCCCAAATATGGAAATTACTTCAATTTCCTACCTCCATCCTGATATATACACACATTCTTCAATCAGTGCCCAGGAACACAGAAGTTATACCCATCTTGTGTCATATAATCCATACCCAGTGCACAAAGGAAATACTCCCTAAAACACAATAATCACAAACAATGCATACACACACACACACCCTTGTACACGTATCTTTTTTTTCACATATCCTTCAGACATTATATTCCACCTACATATGACTAAAGACATATATATTACACAAATGGATTTCATATCACAAATACGACGCACAACAGATATATGCCCAAAGATAAACACCACACATGCCAAAAGGCACAGCATCCCAACACTACACATTCCACACACTCATGCATATTATATATTCCACATTGTTATGAATATGTAACATTGTACATTTACATATTACAGATATGAAGGAAAAAAGAGGCAGCATTCTCATCAGATACACATAAAGATATTGTCCATCATTCTCACATAGATGCACATCACATACCAACTAACAGAGGCCACATAAACATAATAAACGTACAGAGACATTATTTATGAAGTGTATACACACCAGGACACAACTATCACACAGACCAAAACGCAACTGGCACATGTTCTACGTACTGACACGCACACACTAAAAATACATACAGTCACATAAACACACATGCTCACAGCCACAACCAGGATAAGCATCACCCTTTAGGAAAAACAGTCTCCAATAGAACCACATAGATGACATTGACACTGGCAGATTCCACATAAATACACTCACATGCATACAGAAAAGTAACGTTTCATGTGAGCTGTTTCTTCGTTTTTTCTACCGTCTCCCTCCCTCCAATTACTATCATCCAAATACCTTCATTCACCCCTAAAAATGGCTGTGTAACCACTTTGGGGTCCAAGAAAGAAGCTTTATAGCTAACACAGATTCACTGACATGGATACATGGAAGCAAAATAATTAAAATCATATATCAAGACTGGAATGAATCCTAAGGTATGTCATTTACAGCCTTCTCATGTCAGTACTGGGTGTATTTTCTAGTTGGGAGAGAGGAATACAGCAAGGCCACCACAGCAGAGAGACTAGGGTGATCACTCACCAGGATAACCTGTCCAAAATGTCGTAAGTCCTTCTGTATTGACACATTCCTGGAGACAGAAATTCAAGGTCTATTTAAGTAACTGGGAGCAGACATCCCAGTGCGTTGGATGTGCCAGTCACCAAGATGTTCAACAGGACCCAAATCCTGCCATCTTTGGTAGAGACTGAGGACACTGAAGAGATTATCCTGCTCACCCGCCATCCTGTAAGAACGTATGGAGGCCCCGTGAATGAATCTCCTTGGTTTTGGCTCCATAGACTATAGGGTTAACCATGGGTGGTAGTAGTAGATAGATAGATATTAGCCATAATCACACGGAGAAGGGAAGTGGGGTCACCCAGCCTGTGTACCACCAAGAGCCTGATGAGGGGCACATAGAAGACCAGCACAGCACAGAGATGGGAGATGCAGGTGTTGAAAGCCTTGAGTGCTGCCCCCCGAGAGGACAGCCCCAACACTGCCCTCAGAATGAGGATACAGGAGAAGCCAGGGAAGAGAGAGTCAACGTCCATGACCGCGAGGATGATGAAGAGCCTGTACACCACACTGACCGTCGTGTCAGTACAGGACAGCTTCATAATATCTTGGGGCAGACAGAAGGAGTGTGTGACAGTGTGTGTTTGGCAGTACGACAACTGCTTCAGGATGAAGGGCAGGGGGAAGAAGAATACAAATCCTCTGGTCAGGGCAGCTAGTCAGATCTTGGTGACCGTGGTGACCGTAGGCCCTGTGAGCACAGAAGCATGCCGCAGTGGGTGGCAGATGGTCACAACGTGGTCAAACGCCATGGCCAGCAGGACAGCTGACTCATGGCTGACAGAGCATGGATAAGGAACAGCTGGGCCAGACAGACATTGAACTCGGCCCGTCAGGAAGAGGCTGGCCATCTTGGGCATAGTAATGGAGGAGAGGACTAGGTCAATGCTAGAAAGCACAGCCAGGAAGAGGTACATGGGCTCATGAAGGCACATTTCCACATGGATGATGAGGACAATGGCCAGGTTGCCCAGGGTGGCCAACACAGTGGGAAAACCAGCCAAAAGTGGACATTAGGTCCCAGGCCCCAGGCCAGGGATGCCCACCAGCAGGAAGTATGCTGGGTAGACCAGAGTTCCATTTGGTGTGGCCATAGCAGGAATCAAGAATCAAGGTTTCTGCATCCCAAGTCCAGGGTCTATGAAAGGGAAAAGGAGAAATCACTCAGTCATGGCTCAGAGGAGAAAAAGGACTTATTAGGAAAGGACACTGAAACAGTGAGGGCAGCAAACAAAGACTAAGTACTTCTGGTAATTCTGAACTCCAGCCTCCTTCTGCTCTAATACCTCCCTGGGGGTCCCATTAATCTCAGTGTATGAAGCCCACTCAGAACACATGTGCAACAGCCCTTCATTTCCAGAGCTGATGTTTCTGACCACAGACACTGCTCTTGGCTACTTCCACAACAGAACCGCCAGGTTTGCACAGATCCTTCCAGATCCCAGCTTTTCTAGTGCGTGTTAGGGTTAGGGTCTGTCTGAGTTCAGAGTTTGAGGTTCAATCTGTGGTTGCCTTTAAGACTCACTCTTATCTGATTTTAGGATGGGAAGCAGGGAGTCAGTCTGAGCCTAGATTTCAAGAGATAGGTTTGTGTTTCAGCCTGAGTACCGTTTCTCAAAATTCCTTGATAGAATCATCTGAAGTGGTTATTGAAAACACTATCTCTCCAGATCCTACTCCAGGCCCAGAGAATAAGGTTTTCCCGGGAAAGGGCCCAGAAATCTGGTTTAAAAAACAATAAATCCTTTCTCTCCAGGTGATTTTTTTTTTTTTTTTTTTTTAATCAGAAAAATTTGGGAAAAGCTTTCTGGTCTTCTGGGAGGTAGGGAGACAGGAGTGAAGAAAGACTATCATTTCCAGCCCCCAGCAAAGAACGGAATATAATCTTTCATTGGGATCTCTCAAGGCCCACATGAGAGTCAGTCCCAGATTGTGCTTGGCTGGGCTGTGACATGGAAACCAGATACAGCTGAGACATGAAAAGAAAATCAGTCTGTGTTGTCACCAGTGCTCTGTGGTATCCACAAGCACATCCTCCTTCCTCCACTACCCTCCCTGGGGAGCACAGAACACCCCAAGGTCAATTTCCTTTCTCTACAGAGACCACTCTGTGGTCTCCCCTCCCCTCCCCTTTCCTCCCCACCCTGGGCTAAGCCTGGCACACTCACCAACAATGCTTCCGCCCCAGGCAGCTGCCCTTATATAGCTTCCCTGGGGGCCCTAGGGAGCGTGAGGGATGATGAACAGTGCACTACGCCAGGCTCCCTGGGAGCACCGCTCCGCTCAGGTGCTCAAGTAAATCTGAACCCAGACTCCTACCCCCGGGGGCTGCATTCTGTTACTAGTCTAAGGCCACCTTAGGAGACTAGAGGTAAGGGTAATGCAGTGGAGGTGAGGGATGACCTGCACTGGAAGAAAGGAGCTCACTGGAATGGAGGCGTGGGCGCACACCTAGAAGCACACAGACGTGAATACGCCTGCTCACTCTCAGAGGCACTATCCTAGGGAATCCAGCCCTGTGCTCAGGAACTGCCTCTCGCTTCTTGATGCTGCCCCCTTATGGTAATGTAGGCGAATTGCAGCCTCGTGGCTACTTGGGCACTGACTGAGGTTGATGAACCAAGGACCTAACTTACCTTGAATGTGAGCTCCTGCCACTGCACTACGGCTGCTCCTTAGCTCACACCCCTCTCCCTAATAAGCCAACTCTTTATCCCTCGGGCTGCTAATAATAGCTCTCCTGCCCCCCGCCCCCAAATGAGACAGTGTAGAATGGTTGTTTAAATGTGGGGCTCTATCAGGAAACAGACTTATGTCCAAATCTGGGCTCAATCGCATACCATCCTTAGCCTCAGTTTGATGTGAAAAATAAAATGAGTTACTATCAATTCTCCAGTAAATGATTGTGTTCATTATTATTGCTCAAAACAACTGGAAGAGCCAATGAAATAGAAGGAAATCCAGTTGAGATAGTGCTACAACAGCCAAAGGAAGAAAATACATTGAGGGGAAAGAGTGGACAGCAGTGCAGAAGGCTGCTTAGAGATCGAATAGTATGAGGACTGAAAATAAAAAGCCACTGGTTACCTTGGGAAGAACTGTTGCGGTGCGTTGGTAGGAGTGGAGTCCTGAATGCAGCAGAGTGAGGAGTGAGTGAGTTGGGAAGAAATGGAGAAAGTGGATGTAGACCACTATTTTGAGAAGTTTGTACGTGAAGAGAAGGAGTGAAATGGGCAATACATGAAGAATTGATAGCTCTAAGGAGAGTTTTTAAATTTGTATTTTGGAGCTTAAACACAAGTAAATGTCAACAGGATGGAGTTAGTAGAGAGGCTCCCTGTCCTTTATTTCTCATATTCCTAGTGGAGTTCATCCACGCTGTGACCCAGGTAAACCCTCTGTCCTTCCCCCTCTATATAGTGACCATGAGAAATTGTAATTGCTCCCATAGCATCACCCAAACAGGCAAAACCAACATCCTGAACTCCAGACATGGTAATGTCTATTGGACATCACTATTTAAGCATCCTTCAGGTACCTCAAACTCAGTGCCTCCAACTAAGTTCATTATCTCTGATCTGCAGTCTATGCCCCCAATCTGTGTTTTTTGTTCCCTGTCACAGAAATGACTCTGTTGCCCCAGCCAGGAACCTAGAAGCCTTCATCTCTGCCTTCTCCCTCTCTCTTACCTCTCTCTGATCCCATCCGATCAGTCACCAAGTTCTCTTTAATTTACATCCTGGATATCTCATGAATCAGATTATTTTTCTCCATCTCCTTTGCCTCCTAACCAAGACAATCTCTTGCCTAGACCATCAGAATAACTTGTTCACTGGTCAGCCTCATTGAAGATCTTTCCTACCAATTCACTGTCCACACTGTGGCCAGTGTGATCTTCCAAACACAAATCAGTTCATAGCATTTCCCCATTGACTTTAGAATGAAAAGTTGAAGTCCACACTCCATAACCCAATTCTTAAACCTTCTTGTGCAATCTCAGTGCACATTTCCACCCTATCTTCAACCATTCTACCTCCCTTTTTGCATGCCAAGTAGCAGGCACACTGAAATTATCCCCCTGCTTCAATGTGCCATGCTTTCTCTCACCCTTCAGCTTTCGCATATGTTTTTCCCCATGGTAAAAATACTCATCTTACTTCCTGTTTTTATTAATTCTTAGCTTTCAGATATCTGTTTAAACAACCTTCCTTAGGAAGATCTATTCTGGGCCCTAATCTTGATGTAATCACTTTACTTTTTTTCCCCTTTGTTTCACTTAAAGACTTTAACGTTATGAGATTAATTATTCTTCATAGTTCCAAACAGATCATATCCTCCTATTTTTATAGGGGTGGATGGACACTGATGTGTACATTTAATAGGGGAGGTTTACATAGACTTCTTTCATTCACTCTTAATACAGAAATTATTGGTCCTCTTATTGATGTTCACTCATAACTCACAATTCAGTTACTTCAGTTGAGTCATGTCTAATGGGCCGGCCCCCTTAAATTTTTATTAGTAACATCAAGCACCAAGTTGGCACAATTTTTGAATGAAGATTTTTCATGGGAATTTTTCAAACATTTTTTCACTTGTTACAGTCACAAGAATAGTATCTTACTGCATAAGGTGAACTTTTAAAATAATAGTATATCCCTATATTTTTGTTTCAATATTTTTCACAAGAAATAAGGAAATAATCATTCAACATAAACAGAGTGTTAAAAGGTCCAGCCAATAATGGAGACTTCTGGCCAGAGATATACTCAAATTCTTGGCTTAGGAGATGCTCAGTTATATGAACTTGCTGATAATAATTCCCCAGCTCCATCTCATGACCCACCAGCTGTCCCTCAATATGGTCCTACACCGGCATTCTTTCAGTTCCTCAAATGAAAGTTCTCTTTTCTTACACCCACTTCCAAGCACTTGCTTTGTCTGGAATAGTCAACCCCTTTGTTTCCCTCCTCTACATATTAAATATTCTTAGATTCCACTCTAGGTACTGTTTCTACAAGGAAATCTTTCCTGTAAGAAAATGTTCTCTTGTTTCCAAGGGTATCCAAATTCCTTTTGCAGATGAATAATTCCATTGTTTTTTGTTAGGAAACACTGATGGACATGGCCATACAAAGCCACAGACAGCCCTCATGAAAGAGAATATGGCTTTAGAAATGATTCTTTACATTAATAACTTGTATTAAGGCAAGAAAAAGAAATACATAGCATGAGAGTTAGAAAAAAATTATATTGAGTTGGCCAAAAAGTTCGTTTGGGTTTTTCCATAAACTGTTATGGAAAACCCAAACGAACTTTTTGGCCAACCGAATATAATCATTATTTGTGGATTAGTGACTGAATATGTATAAAAATCCAAAAGAATCCATTGATAAATAATTAGAATTAATAAGTACAAAGAGATGGCAAATTACAAAGTCAATATACAAAATTCCACTGTATTTCTTTATAAAATAGACATGGTTTTATTAAAACAGCATTTACAATAGGAGAGAAAAGTCATATATCTAAGAATAAATCCAGTAAAGGATATAGAGAAACTTCTACACAGGAAACCAGAAGGAATCCCTAAGAGAAACTGAAGAAGATCTAAATAATGGAAGAATAAACTATGTTCTTTTATTGGAAAACTCAATAATATTAAGAATTTAATTGAAGAATTTAATTATCTCCCCTAATTTTTCTACAGATTCAATGCAATCTCATTAATATCCTAACAGGTCATTTTGTAGAACTTGATAAGTTTAATTAAAAATTTATAGTGAAATGTAAATTGCTGAAAATAACCACAACACTCTTAGAGAATTGGACCAATGTGGGAAGACTTGCTATATCAAATATCAAGACTTATTATAAAGCTATAGTAATTATGAAAGCGTGATATTGGTGTAAGGTAGAAAATTGGGCCAATGAATAGAAATGAAAGTCCATTTGCTTTATTCATTCATCAGTGGACATTTAGGTGGTTTTCATTTCTTAGCTATTGTAAATAATGCTGCTATGAATGTGGTGGTGCAGATATCTTTTTGAGATAGTATTTTATTTTCTTCAGATATATACCTAGAAGTGGTACTTCTGGATCATATGGTAATTCTATTTCTTTTTGAATCTTTGAGAAACCTCCATGCTGTTTTCCATCGTGGCTGTACTAATGTACATTCCCACTAACAGTACACAAGGGTTTCTTTTCTTCACATCCTGTCAACACTGATCTCTTGTCTTTTTGATAATAGCCAACCCAATAGATGTAAGGTATAATCTCATTGCATCTCCTTATGACTAGTGATGTTGAGCACCTTTTCATTACTTGTTGTCCATTTGTATATTTTCTTGGGAAAAAATGTCTTTTAAGTCCTTTGCCCAAGTTCTTTTTAATGGGATTGTTTTTGTTTTTTGCTATTGAGTTGTATGAGTTCCTTATGTGTTTTGGATATTACTCCTCATCAGATAGATGATTTGCAAATATTTTTTCCCGTTCCACAAGTTGTCTTTTTATTTTACTGATTGTTTCTTTTGTTTTTATGCCTGTTCAACTCAAACTCAAGTGATAGCAAGGGATATCTTGATCATCACTGTATCCTCAGTGCTAGGACTGCACCTGATATTTCTATCTATCTATCTTGGGACCATACAAGGCTATGTAGCAAAAAGGAAGTCCATTATAAAATAATAACAAGAGGACTTCCCTGGTGGCGCAGTGGTTTAGAATCCGCCTGCTGATGCAGCGGACACAGGTTTGAGCCCTGGTCTGGGAAGATCCCACATGCTGTGGAGCAGCTAAGCCTGTGCGCCACGACTACTGAGCTTGCGCTCTAGAGCTCACAAGCCACAACAACTGAGCCTGCGTGACACAACTACTAAAGCCCGTGTGCCTAGATCCTGTGCTCCGTAACAAGAGAAGCCACCGCAATGAGAAATGACAAGCCCACGCACCGAAACGAAGAGCAGCCTCACTCACCGCAACTAGAGAAAGCTCACGCACAGCAATGAAGACCCAACGCAGCCAAAGAAAGAAGAAGAAGAAAAGATTCAACATTGCACTCAGGAGGGTTCTGGGAATATGGCAACACATCTTCGATTCTAATTTTGTGTGTCAAAAAATTCAAATAAAATAAAATTCAGTAAGAATCTACAATCCTGTCACACAAAAGAGAGAAAAAGTTGTTTCTAAAATTTGGGATTCCTGTGAGTGTGTACAGAGTAAGGTGGAAGGCAACTAACCTACCTTGAAGGAAAGCTTTCATGAAACCATGCTGAGAGACCCTCACTTCGGAGCCTCCAGTATTTGGCCCCCGTGGAAAGAGCTCTGTCTCATGTCTCCATGGGTCTTACCTTACTTAAGAGTATGGGCTGGCCAGCTGTCCTGTGCCGTTCCTTATAACCTTCCTAAGATGACGCCCAATCTAATGTTCACTGAGGAGGCAGAACTCCATGAGAACCTGCATCAGCTAAGAACAGCGACTTATCAAATCATCTCTCATAACCATGAGCAAACAAAGGAAGCAAGTAATGTGGAAAATATCAGAGCTTGAAGAAAGGGAACAAATATGAGAAAACAGATCAAATGCCCAGCAGGAAACAGGGCAGAACTGGGAGAATTTAGAAAAAAAAAAAATCCATAGCATCAGTGAGAGCTGAGAAAATCCTGTTGTGTTAAAACATGAACAGATTGCTACTGAACAAAAGCAATGTGCAAGAAAATAAGAATTATTTGAAATAATAACAATAAAACAGAGTGTGCAAATTTTATGGGGAAATCTTGGTTGGTTCTTAACCAAGAGTGGGAAGAGATAGGAGTATTTTCTTGAATCCCTTAATCCCTAAGGTATAAAACGCAACAATAACAACAACAAAACCAAATCACTGAATAGAAACAGAGTATCCTTTGTCTTTCTGCACAACGTTCTAGGAGAATCTCTCGAGTTGGCCATGCACAGTTCTTTGCTTTTTCAGCAAATATACAGACTTGGGCAAGAAAAAGTAAGAGACATGGAGGGCAAAATACAGGTATTCCAGAAGGAAAGGAAGGAGGGGATGGAGCAGATGGAGTAAAATCAACAATCAAGGAAATAACTAGGAGAAAATTTCCAAAAGCCCAAAACCTGTCTTAAGATGTAACATGCTCACTCATTCACAAAATAAAAGATGTATACTTAATTTCAGATGAAATTTCTGAATTCCAATAAAAAATAAACTATCCTGTATGCATCTAGACAGATATGCCTACAAAGTAATGCCAAAATATACCAGCTAGCATGTAAGCTCCACAAAAGCATTTTTCTGTTTTGTTCACTGATATATTTCGATCACTTGAAAGAGTGCCTGTTACATAGCAGGCACTCAATAAATATTCATGGATGAATTTGCTGGCATTAAGGAATCAATCTCTACCTGAGGTCATGAAAATATTCTTTTAAATTACTTTGGGAAGTTTAATTGCTTTGTCTTTTATAGTTATATCTACAATCCATATGTGAGTGATATGAGGTTAGGGTTCGTGTTTCATTTTTTTCCATATGGATATTTGGTGTCTCCAGTACCATTTATTAAAAATACCCTTCTTTCCTCATTGCTCTATAGTACTACCTTTGTCATAGAACAACTGGCCATATATGAACAGGTGTGCTTCTGGGCTTTTTTTTTCTATTCATTGGCCCAGTGGTACCCTGCACCAATATCACACTTTCATAATTACTATGATAACATGGAGAAATTATTTAAGAACTGTCTTAGCAAATAATCTGACTTGTCTTAGTGTGGGTGTCCCAGAAACAAACTGGAAACATGGATCTGATTTCAAGTAGCTTATCTGGGAGGTGATCCCAGGATGAAATATTAGGAGTGTTGAGAAGTGAGAAATGGAAGGAAAGGAAGTCAATAAAGTGTGTATTATCAAGCAGGTTATCACCATGGGAAGCTGGGACTCCATTCTCTGCCACTCCTCTCCCTTAGCACAGATAGAGCTCATGCCACAGTTAGCCACTCAACTTGTTGTCCTGGTCCATCTTGGATTCAGGCAGAGGGTTGGAATCTGTAGTTACAGTCATGGGCTATATCCAAGACAGAGCCTCACCTGGACACAGCTATCTGCCTCTCACAGCAAACAAAGCACCCTGATGGAGGCCAGGAAGAAGAGCCGCTGTGCTTGTGCACTGCACTGATCTATCTTCAAAAGTGCTCTATCCAGCTTTCTCCTCAGGAACACAAACCCCTGCCCCCAGGAATACTAAGGTGCCCTTTTGCCAGGGCCCTTGAGAGTCAATCTTAGTTATGGACAAATTGCCAAGTTACAAATGAAAAAGATCTCCCCTTTAACTGCTTTAACTTCACAGAAGCTCCAGAGAAGTGCAATCGACCCTTGAACAACACAGGTTTGAATTGTGTGGGTCCACTTATATGCAAATGTTTTTCAATAAATATATCAGAAAATGTTTTGGAGATTTGCAACAATTTGAAAAATCTCACAGATGAACCATGTAGCCTGGAAATATTGAAAAAGTAAGAAAAAGTTAGGTATGTCATGAATGCATAAATTATATGTAGATACTAGTCTATCCTTACATAGGCATAAGGTGAGTGATATTTAATATAAAATTAATGTGTTAATTTTCTTACTGATTTACAACTTTGCTTTCAAAGAATTACATTATCATACAATATACCTGTCTGTCTCATAAAGGGAGAAATTGTATATCAGCCTATCATCACATTTAAGTTGCTTTTTAAAAAATGAAAGTGTTTCCAATACTATATTATTAATATGACTATAATACTGTAAGCCATAAAAATTTTATAATGATTCCTTCATTAGTGTATAGGCTAGGCTATGGTGAAGCAATCATATCAATTATACTAGGCTACCACAAAGCAATCATATTGCTGCTCCTTTGTTATCAATGCATGAATTGTTATAACTACAAATATTAATTTCTTTTTCACATTATCTTTTCATTTTTTATGTCTAGTGTTAATAATATCTATAACATCTACAGTGTTTTGTATAAGACAATATTGATGTATGTACTGATAGACTGATGATTCAGCTTGTAAACAGAAGATGTAAAGTTATGATGTTGATATAGTACAGTACAGTAAATGCATTTTCTCTTCCTTATAATTTTCTTACTTTCTCTAGTTTACTTTATTATAAGCATATAATACAAACAAAATATGTATTAATCGACTGTTTTATGTTATTGGTAAGACTTCAGGCCAACTGTAGGCTACTAGCAGTTAAGGTTTGGGGGAGTCAAAAGTTATATGCATATTTTTGACTGTACAGTTGGCCCTCCTGCAATATTTAAGGGCCCACTGTACAACTAACTCGATTTTGAGTTCCTTAAACAGTCTGTGGCCTATGGTTGTGATTCCAGCACATAGCACAAAGTGCAAAAAGTGAATGCTCAATAAATGTTTAAAGTGGCTTGTTCCGATTAATCCATTTACTACTCTGTTAGGCAGCCATGCCTACAGATCCAGGTGAGACACAGGGTACAGCTCAGACCTCAGCTACCTCTTTTCTTCTTTTTTTGCTCATGGTCCCATTTGTTTCAGGAATTTTCTGGGCCTCACCCTTAAGAATTTCAACCATGGCCTGAGCCCTGACATTGGCATGAAGAGCCAAAGAGTATCAGTCCCAACAAGAAAATCATTTGGAACTGGGCTTCAGTTGGAGGATTTCCTCGTTATTTTCCACACAGGCAGGATGTGCCTTTATTTGCTTATTCAGTAAACACTGAAGTATCAGGAAAAGGACAAGGTGCAGAGACTACAAAGAAAAACCGAAATCACTGCCTTAAGTACGACTTTGTGTGTGCACATGTCTGTATGTTTAGGCGAGGGACGAACACCGCTCGTTTAAAATTTTTTTCCAATTTGTATAGCAGTTTCAGGCGAGGAATTCCACTTCTCCTCCGCCAGTTCCCACCATCTGCTTCTAACTCTGAAGGGGGGGTATGTGGCAATAGTGATGAGAGACTGACTGCTGAAGTACTGAAGGATAAGAGCTTGCCAAGAAAACCCAGGGTTTTTTATGAGAAACCACCATCTGCGGCCTGGAGCCAGGAGAGGTCGCTCATCTTGCAGGAACGTGCAGAGTCCACTGCATTATCAGTGCCCAGCCCCGCACTAAATTGGGTCTCAGAATCAGACATGGCTGACCTCATAGGCTGCTGGGTTTAACGTGGAAAACTGGCAAAGAAACAGCATTAGGCCCGGGGCTACGACCCGGAAGGAACAAGGTTCGCCCTGAAGAGCCACTAGTCATCCACAGCGGAAGCGTGAGGCGCAAGGGGTTCTTTGAGCCGAGAGCCAGCTAGGCCTCTGCTTACTGCATGGCCCGAGGGGCCTCATCCAAGGGCCTCAGCCCTTCGACCCGTCCTCCACTGACTCCTGGGCCCTCTTACAGTTTAAAGGGCTCTGAGTGGAGGAAGAGGCCAGAAAAACCGAAAAGAAGAGAAAATACGCCGTCAGGCCAAGAGGTGTGCGGGGCCCTGTCCCTTCCTCCGATTGGCTAGGGTTGTCCTGTTCCCTGCCTGTGATTGGCTGCTCCCACAAAGATGCCGCCGGCGAGCTCATTGGCTCCGGCCCTGTGGGCGGGGCCTCGGAATCCTGCAGGAGAGACCAAGGAGCTGGGTGCTGCTGAGGCCTTGGTCTCCGAGCCGGCGGTAAGTGCCGGGCTGGCTGGGCCAGCCGGTTCGGATGCTGCGGACACTCGGCCGTGGGAACCAAGCGGGCGTCTCCACTTTTGGTTTCAGCCTCGGGGCGCTACTCCCGGCTGAGAAGGGAGGTGGGTAGACAGTTGTACCTCTTCAGAGGTCCTGCAGGCCGTCAGCCTTACTCTGCCCCCTCCCGCCCGGGACCCTCGGGCCCTGCCCGGCGTCCTGTGGCCCGGAGGTTACCCTCCCCCTCTCTCCTCCCGAACCCCGGAGGTCACCGCCTCCTCACTTCCCACTTTGGCCCCTCCTCTCAAGTCTCTTCCCGGCTTCGCCCCCCCCCCCCCCCCGCAAATGTCTTTCCTAGAAGGCTTCACACTGTGCCAAATGCACGGTTGAAGCAATTAAATGTTTAATAATTAAAGTTTTGTCAAAGTAATCTGTCTATCATGAAAACAAAACAATAAGGCAATAGGTGCCCGCCCCTAAATCCTTTTTTGCAGAGGCCACCACATTTAACTTTTTCATGTTTAGAGCTTTTTATGACCCTACTAAATCTAAAGTGCTTCCATCGCATTTCTTGATTTATCATTTTGATATTTCTTTACCTCACTTCCCTTCTCCACCATCTTCTCAGTTTTTCAGTAGCTATTTTCAATTCTTTGTTAATCTCTGTAGCTTTAAATCATAGATATCAGCCTCTGTTGTGTCAGCCTTAGGTAGTAGTTCTTGGGGCCCCTCCGTGGTAGATGAGGATATTGACATTTCTTCCATATCCAGCCTACTATCAGCTAGACCTTAACATTTACATATAATACTCGTGTATTCAAAAATATTTGAGCACTGTTTCTGGCCTTAGGGATATGGTCGTGAACAAATTAGAGTATGTCAGTATCCTCATGAAACTTCTACTGTGGGAAGTAAGACAATAAACACATATGTGTCAAATGACATTAAGAGCAGGAATTTGGAGAAGTCATTTCAAGCTGGGAGGACAGCAGGAATCCAAGTGGGTGGAATGAATGGACATGGGGTCTGTGAGAAAATGTGGAAGTTCCTCCTTTTGCTTGACTGGGCTGTTTCAGGGTGAAGAGAGAGCTTCTTGTTGGACTGAGGGCTGGGGAACCAGGATAGGCTCTTCAGTAGGTTAGTGATTTAGTAAAACAGGGTTTTAGGATATTGGTCCTACAGTTTGGTAGTGACAGTGGGAGGAGGAAAAGCAAGAGACAGGGAGGCCAGTGAGAAGGCAGGACCTGCTGATGGCCTGTAACAGACAGTTCTGCAAAATTTACTTACTGCCCCACTTCCTTCAGGAAACCTCACAGGACTACCATTAAACCACAGTGATTTCTCTCTCCTCTTGAATTTTTATTATACTTTGAAGCTGGAGAGGTTAAGTACTTTGCCCAAGATAGAATGGCAGAGCCCAGGACCAAGCATCTGTTAAATGAGGGGAGAGTAGAAAGAATAATGGTTTCTACTTAGGGTTTTGAAATACATTGAGCCAATCCATGTAAAATGCTCAGAAGAGTGCCTGGCGTATAGTGTACTCAAGGAGTGCTCGCTTTTATTATTAATGTATAATATGCTCTCAACTCCCTAACTTAATTATAAAAGCATTTTGGGTTTTAGAACTGTTTTCTGTGTCTAGCTCATTTATTCCTTCAGCAAATGTTTATTCAGCAATAACTGCATGACAGGCACTTTTTAGGTCCTAAGGATACAACGATGACTAAGACCATCAGGGCTTTTCCCTTTATAGACTAACTGGTAACACAAACTTGCACGGTGAACAAATAAACATTGTCAACTGTACCAAGAGCCTGCCATTGGTCATTCAAGTTCTGTGCCCACATATGGCCCTAGCAGAAATCTCAGGTTTCTTGCTGGAGTAGTGGATTCATCGATATGGGTTTAATTATCAGCAGACGACCTTTGTTTTTATCTTCCAAGGGCTGTTTGTCCATATCTGCTTCTAATGTATCACTGAGGAGAGTGTCTTGGCATCTTAGCGGTTGTTAGTGCTGGAGAAGTGGGCAGAGGTTTACAGGAGGTGGGGAGAGTTGCTGGTTCCCTTATACCTTACACTTCAGTGTGCAACAAAAGAAAACAAATTGAGCATATAGGCCATGGGCTTCTGGCATATTACCTTTTCTGCACCTTGACGTACATAGAAACATCCTAGAGAGTGAGGAAGGTGGGTATTTCTGGCCTTATTTTGGATAGTGAAACCACACGAAGTTCAAGAGAAACAGTGCTGATTTCGAGAGCGTGATGGACGTGGAGTGAGAATGAGCTGGCGAGCGAACCCACAGGAGGGTCAGAGATGACCAGGTGAATGGAAACAGAATTCCCAGCATCCCAACATTCAGGCATCCCCAGATGTCCCTTCTGTGGCGTGAGAAACATGACCCAGTGGATTCAGTAGGGAAGGCCAGAGCTTATTAAACAGGGTTCATAAAGGATCCAAAAGAGGAAGTTATTTTTTTCAGTCACTACTTATCCCTCTGCTCTTCTGCTCTTTTATCCCTTATTTGGGTTTCTTTCCTTCTTCTCAGCCTTCAGTGGCTCCGCCTGGTTTTATTCATATTCTGAGGAGGGTGTGACAGGAGCCATGGATCCCGCAGCATTGGTGGAAGCCGTTGTAGAAGAAGTGGCCTGTCCCATCTGCATGACCTTCCTGAAAGAGCCCGTGAGCATCGACTGTGGCCACAGCTTCTGCCACAACTGTCTCTCTGGACTCTGGGAGGTCCCAGGAGAATCCCAGAACTGGGGTTACTCGTGTCCCCTCTGCCGGGCTCCCGTCCAGCCAAGGAACCTGCGGCCTAATTGGCAGCTGGCCAACGTTGTAGAAAAAGTCCGACGGCTAGGGCTGCATCCAGGAATGGGGCTGAAGGGCGACGTGTGCGAGACCCACGAGGAGCAGCTAAAGATGTTCTGCAAAGAGGATGGCCTGATCGTGTGCGAGGCCTGTGGCCGGTCCCCCGAGCATGAGGCCCACAGTGTCGTGCCCATGGAGGATGTCGCCTGGGATTATAAGGTGGGAGATGAAGGCCAGCTCCCCCCAGTCTCTCCCCTGCCCTTTACTTGGCTATCTCTAGATCAAGAACTTGACCAGGGGCCCCAGAGACAAAATGAGAGCTGATTCCTTTGGCTTCTTGTGCCCCCAGATCCCGGGGACCTGATATAGTGAGCTGTACCTCTTCTTACGTTTATGACCTCCTTTGACTTCCTTCTTGCCCACTTCCACACGTCATCCCAGTCCCAACAGTTTAAATGCCTAACCCAAACTTGCTTTCCTTACTAAGAATTTGAGGGAGACCATTTTGGTCTAGCTGGGGTTCTGGGTGCCTTGGATGAGGTGGTCAAGGCTGTACCAATCAGAACATGCAAACTCCTCCTAGCAATGCCACAGATAATCATTGAACATCAGGTGAGTCACTTTAAACTCCTCATTTTATAGACAAAACAAAGGCTTAGAAATTTGAGATCATGATCATTGGTTTTAGAGCTAGAAGGGACCATGGCTGAGTCATTTAGAATTGAGTGAGATTGTCTAATCTAATGTTGTAGGGTCCCTTCTGACTTAAGTTAGTTAAAGGAAGATGAAAGGCCTTCTTACTCTTCAGCCACTGTTCTTTCTCTTCTCCTTACTTTCTATTTATTGGGGGCGATAGGGGGAGCCATCTCTGACACCCACTGCTCCTTTTTTACAGCTATCCTATCAACTTCTAACTTCTTATATTTTCCTTAGATGTCCATGCTGACATATCTTTATTGGAATCACTGTCCCAATGATTCTGTGATCCATTCATTGATCCTGTACTGGTCTTAATTCTCTTTCTTGAAGTTGAGATTAGAAGGTAAAATTGTAAGATGGATCCCCTGAATTAGCTGTTTTCCTATGCAAAAAGAATTTCTGAAAAATTAATAGTATTTTTTTTGCAAGTATTAGAATAGGGAGGCAGTATACCATAGACATAAGAGTTAAAGAGCTGGGTTAAATCCCAGCCCAACCATTTACTAGCTGAGTGACTTTGCATAGGTCACTCTCTAAGCCTCAGTTTTGTTGGTACATCTTTAATAAAATGGTCCATATTATTATGAGATTACTTTATGCTTCCCAGTAGTCATCTCTTGCATTAGAGTGTAGGATGGTACTTCTTACCTTTAGGGTGCATATGAACCACACAAGGGTCTTGCTAAAATTCAGGAGGTCTGGGGTGAAGCCCAAGATCCTGCATTGCTAACAAGCTCCCAGGTGATGTTGATGCTGCTGACACACGTGGACCACACTTTGAATAACAAGGTTTAGGAGGCTGTAGGATAACAAAGCAGATAAGGATAAAAAGAGGCATGGATAGGAAAAGTCCAAGATAGTTTTCTGGCCACGTTGGAAATGGACCTTTTCTTCTGCTTTACAGAAAGAGACTGTGGGAGTTGAAATGATTCTCAGATTGAGAGACCTTGGATGTAATCTGGGCAGAAATCTGCTCCCTCTGTGGTGTTCCCTTTTTCTCCCAGCATGCATTCTGGCCCACCCCCTGAGAGATGCTTGTTTTCCCATCACCTACCAATGCTAGGAAGCCTGGCTATCCATCCAGGCTGCCCGAGGTGTCCTCATGAGGTTTTTGTCTCTTTCAGTGGAAACTCCATGAGGCTTTGGAACATCTGAGGAAAGAGCAAGAAGAGGCCTGGAAGCTGGAAGTTGGTGAGAGGAAACGAACTGCAAACTGGAAGGCAAGTTGCCCCCTGGGGAAAGGAGTCTGTGTGGTCCCTGTGTTGTCCTGAAGCTGGCCCATGGTACCTTCCTCATCTCTGTGAGGCAGAATGTGGGGTTTGAGGTCAGAGAGCCTGGGGTCCTCATGCCCGCTTTCTCTACTAGGTGTGTGGCCTTCAGCTGGCCTTGGGACCACTCACTTCCAGTTTCTTGAATGTGATGTAGAGATAACTTCTGGGCTCTCCTCATATGTGAGAAAGGAAAAGTACACACCTCACATATGCTTTAGCTCACAGAGGTATGACTTGTATAATGCTTAGTAAAGCATAGTTTCTGTTTCTCTTTCCTCAGCTAAAGCATATTTACTAAAAGTTAAGTTATTTATTTATTTATTTTTTTTTAACATCTTTATTGGGGTAATTAAGTTATTAAAATAGTGGAAAATCACTTCAGAAATAAACCCAAGGCCCACAGCTATCAAACTATCAGAACTTGTGATCGACGGAAGGTAACGCTGAATCAGTCTAAAACAGCATATAGAATTGATACAATACCGGTAAGAAGCAAAATCATCTGACAGTGTAGTTGTTACACTGCCTGGTCGTTATTCTGAAAATAGAATATATTATTCTGAAAATGGAAAATAGTCTGGAATATATAGTGCAAAGGTAATATCCTGGGCCCTCCTGGGGTCAACAAGAGTTAGTAATAGGGACTGAGGAGCATGTACTGGAGCTGTGGGAACAGGAAGTTAGGAAAAATCGTATCCTTTATCTGTGCCTCTGCAGTGCCTGGCACACAGTTGGTACCAGGACATTCCAGAGTGTGTGTGTGTGTGTGTGTGTGGGTGTGTGCACATACCAGCGTCCACGTCCTCAATCCTGGGTGGCCCTTACACGACCACTATCCATGCTGATTTCTGATCTTGGCTCTACAGATACAGGTGGAAACCCGAAAGCAGAGCATCATATGGGAGTTTGAGAAGTACCGGCGATTACTGAAGAAAAAACAGCCACCAGGTCGGCGGCTGGAAGTAGAGGCCGCCGCCGCTCTGGCCAGCCTGGAGCAGGAGGAAGGGGAGACCACACAGAAACTGGGGGTGAGTCACAACGCACTCATCCAGCAGAGCCGGGTCCTGTGGAGGATGATCGCAGAGCTGGAAGAAAGGTCTCAGAGGCCTGTCCGCTGGATGCTGCAGGTGAGGGGCAGGCTTTCCTGGGAAGACTGAGCAAGAGCTGAGGGTGGCCTGGGACTGTAGGAGAGGGGGGACCTCGTCTTCAGTGGGACCTGTCAGCACGCAGCCTACCAGACATGGATTCCGTATACCCGCTGCTAATGCTGGCTGTTCCCCTACCCCTGGTTGGGTGGATGACCTCGTGGCCTTCTAGATGGACATTGTCTAGGCGGCCCTCACATCGTACCCGTCCCTCCCTCTGGCCAGAGAGTTGAGATGGAGCCCGAAGTTGGCCAGTGAAGCCAGGGCTCAGCCTGCCCTGCCTGCCTCCTGTAGGCTTCTCCCCCGCTCCCTCTACACGCCTTCTCTCCAGCTTTGCTCTCTGCCTTCCCCTTCCCTCGGAGAAACTCCCTGCTACAGCTCTGTGTCTGTCTGTTCCCTCCAAGGAACGGGGCATACTCACGTGCTGCATATCTTTTTCTCCTTCTAGGGTATTCAGGAAGTCTTAAACAGGTATGTTTCCATCTCTGGAGCCCCTCGACAGCCCTGTAAGAGAAAGTGGGTCCTGGCCAGAGCCAGAAGTGGGGAAGGAACGTAGACCAAGTATCTACAGAAAAGTGGGTGCTGGTCCGTAATCTTCTGCCCCTTCCATTGTATTGGCTAAGGAAGCTTTCAGCATCTTTCTTTTTTCTTCTTCGTGCTTGGCCAAATTCATTTCAAGCATTACCAATAAGAGTTTCAGGTAGAGCTATAAAATGTATGGTTTCAAGTAGATGACCCAAGGAGGGGAGAAGACTGCAGCTGTCTCCAGTAGCATCGGTGCTCTGAGTCTGCATATGAGCCCTTCTCCTCTGCAGTACACCTCTTCCTCTCCCAATGTCAGATTCACACCTAACCCTTCCCATGGCCTAGGTATGTGAATATTCTCTCTGTGCCACAAGGCGTTCAGCTCAGTCAAATAATCATCACATCTCTGCTCCGCCTGGTATTGCTGGGGAGGGGCACCTCGCTGACCCCGTCCCTGGCCAAGCCCCCTTCCCTGTACTAAGGGAAGGCCCATGTAGCAGAGCCAGGACTGGCCCCAAGGCCTACCCCTCTCTACCAGGAGCAAGTCTTGGAGCCTGCAGAGACCAGAACCAGTCTCGCTGGAGCTGAAGACGGACTGCCGTGTGCTGGGGCTCAGAGAGATCCTGAAGACGTATGCAGGTAATGAATGCTCGGCGGGATTGTGATGAGCGGGGCGGGGGCGGGACCCCTCCCGGAGAAATGAAATGGCTCAGCGCCCTGTGGTTGCTCATCGCCCGCCCGTCACTGAGGAAATCGCTGGCTGTAACTATCACAGAGACCTCGCCCAGGCCCCCTCGCTCTGTGTCAGGGTACCAACCGGGATCTTTTTCCCTAGCGGATGTGCGGCTGGATCCAGACACTGCTTATTCTCGCCTCATCGTGTCTGAGGACAGAAAATGCGTGCGCTATGGAGACACCAAGCAGAAGCTGCCCGACAATCCTGAGAGATTTTACCGCTACAATATCGTCCTGGGCAGTCAGTGCATCTCCTCGGGTCGGCACTACTGGGAGGTGGAGGTGGGAGACAGGTCTGAATGGGGCCTGGGAGTGTGTAAGGAAAATGTAGACCGGAAGGAGGTGGTCTATTTATCCCCCCACTACGGATTCTGGGTGATCAGGCTGAGGAAGGGCGATGAGTACCGGGCAGGCACCGACGAATACCCACTCCTGTCCTTGCCCGTCCCTCCCCGCCGGGTGGGAGTCTTCCTGGATTACGAGGCCCATGATATCTCCTTCTACAACGTGACTGACAGCGGCTCCCACATTTTCACTTTCCCCCACTATCCCTTCCCTGGGCGCCTCCTGCCCTATTTCAGTCCTTGCTACAGCATCGGAGCCAACAACACCGCTCCCCTGGCCATCTGCTCCCTGGACGGGGACGACTAAGAGAGCCACCATTTTAGCCAGAGGCCTTGGAATGTCGCCTGGCCCGCAGGGGTCTTGGAGGACCCTGCCCCTGATGAGTGTCCCCTGGAACTGAGCTGAGCCTGGAACCCAGGGATTCCTCTGCCTGACCCAGTGGTGTGTCGCTACTGGGCCAGTCTCCCACTAAACCACTCATGTTAAAAAGCTGAGGCTCGGCAAAAGGAGCATCACACCCCCGCGGGAAGTATGACAAGGCTTTTGGTGAGGAGCACAGCGGCTCTAAGGACCCAGGATAGTGCTTTCTGCAGGTCACGCCCCTCTTCCCCATCCCTGTCAGTGCCATAATTCAGTGAGGGTGATGAATTAGATCCGATCTTCAGGAAACCCATTGGGTCAGGCTTACCGACAAGCCAGAAGGATACTGTCCGTGTCCAGAGCTGGTTGCTGTGCTGATAGCGGCAGGAGGATGTTTCACCTGAGCTGTACTGAGGTGCCTCTGAGCACCCATATCTCAGCCCAGCTCTCTGACCTCCCAGCTGGAGAAATGCATCACCAATTGCCCAGGCCGCCCCAGTGGCCATCTCCTCTCTGAGCACAAGCTGGGCAAGTCACTAATCTCAGACTGTAATGAGACCTGTGTCCTGGTCCTGCCCTTTTCTCTAAATGTCAGAATCGGAAAACCTGTGCGCCTTGTTTCTATTTTCACTTCATGGATGAAGAGACTGAAATGGCCTTAGTGCAGTCAGTTATTTCTAACAAAGGTGATAGAAAGAAGAGTGTATAGATTATAAAGTATTTCTCACATTCAAATGAAACCAGACTGACAAACTCACTTCTCAGGTCACATGTCTGCGTATCATTCATTACATTCAGGTCTGAAACACCCCAATGTTTGAAAGATTTTAAGTGTCCTCAATGGGAAAATGGGTATAGTAACTGCATACTCTCCTACCTCGCAGGATTGTTGTGAAGATCTCAGTTCCATCCCGTACTTTTGTTCCTTTCTCAGGGACAGGGGAGGCAAGCCATGGATTTTGCCTGTGGTGGCAACCTTCCCATCTCACCTTTTTACAGCATCTTTGCAGCACTGCCTTAGCTTCTTAGGGCCTCTCCTGACAGTCCTGTCCTTTTAGACCAAAAGATACCCATGCCCTGGCCAACTCTGGGCCACAGTAATATATTGAGCGTCTATTATATTTGTTTGTCTTTGGGTTAGAACAGGGACTGTGACATTAGGGTAGAGAATGGAAATAATACAAAGACATGTAAAAACAAATGCACTGAAAGGAAGGCTCACCCACAAGCTCGTTGGGCTAAAGTTTGGATCTTTGTTTGTCACCAAGGGAATCTTCATGGTTCTGGTAAATATTCTGCCTTTCTCTTCCCTAAATCTGTGACAGAAGGAATAAAGCAGGAGGGAAGTGTGGGGAGGAAGAATAGGACTAGGCAGAAAAAGCCATATATGATAATGAAAGGGAATTAAGACTGTATATCTGGTCTATTGGCCCTTCAGAGTGATTGTTGTGTGTGACGAAAATAATTCATTACCAGTCTTAAAAGTGTGATGTGGGAATGATTGTGCTGGAAACAAACTGTAAAGCAAGCATATGAGAACTATGGGTTTTGCCTGTTGTGAGGGGCTACGATATATACATTATGTATTGCCACTGTGATGCTGTGTAACACAACCTCTGATGTAGTTTAAGCTTGAAAGTAGTGACTTGAGTTAGGATTGGGCAGCAAAGTAGATACTAGGTTAGGTACAGGCAGAAGCAAAATCATTCCTGTAATAAAGAATAGCAAAAATTGTCTTTCTACCTTAATTGTGTTGGTTGTTCACATATGAAGGAGGTGAAACAGGCCAAAGTGGAGAAATAAACTCATTCTTCCCACCATGCTTCCAAGGTGCTCCTTGAGCATTAGCAGTAGAAGGGGAGAACTTGCTGTCATCTGCCTGGAGAGAGATGAACTGGTAAGTCACAGACCTGGTATTGGCAAAGGGTTGAACAGACCTACAATAGAGGGACCATATATCTTTGTGTGTGTAGGGGAGCGGGGCAGGGCAGGGGGACTCCCTGGAGAAGTGTGTATAGACTTGAGAGATAGATCTTTAGGAAGTGCTTCCAGCTATGTCCATGAATAGAGAGTCTAGGAGCTGCATCAGTGTTCTTTTCTGTGGTTTTATTAGGCCAAATCTTGGAAGGTTCCTAAAAAAGAGAATTATTAGGTGATAAATTCATTCAAACCTAGAATGAATTAAGGAGTGGAATGGCATTATTTGTAATGTGCTCTTTGGGTTTTTTTTTTTCTAATTTGTTTTTGTTTTTACATTTATAAGCTGATTTGGGTGCTGTGATTACTTGTTAAAAGAATTACAAGGTTAAATATATTATGTGTTATCATAATGTCTGATTTTTAAGACCAAAAAGGTAAAAGGTCTTAAGTGTATGAAAATCCTTTTCTCTAGGGTAGTTGCTTACACTTCCTTTCTAAGAACAAGAACCTTATTTGTCTGCTTCACCATTGTAGCCCAAGTCTAGCATTGTGTGTGTGTGTGTGTCTAAATATTTAAGTGAGGGAGCTTTCATTCATATACCTAGAGTCAAAACGAAAATAAGATCTTCTTGCCTCATAGGGGCATGAAAGACTGGATGTTATTTAATTACAGTCCTGTTCAGAAACTGATTTGATGGCTAATTACAAAAGTGGTCCTGAAGGGGACAAGGAGGGCAGAGTGCCTGCACCGCTCCCTGGAATGCCTAGGGTTGTACCTCCAACTTGGTGTGATAATTCATTACAAGGCAGGGGTGAACTTTGCCCATCCTTGTTTTGCTGGCAGAGAAACCAAGGGGTGCAATGCCTGAGCCTTGAGGGGAAAGGCTATTCAAAGGGTAAAACGCTTGGGTCCTGCGAAAGGTAGATACAGCGGGCAAACCTTGGGGTAGCAACTCCCCACAGGAAATCCAATCTCTCTTTTTTCCGAGATTGGCTGTAATCTCAAGAATCCTAACACAGAGTCTACTGTTGCTCCCAGGCTCTAGTTAAATGAGCACACGTTGCTTCACGTGCTGGGCAGGGGTCGTATCTGAATATATTGGGAGAAGCGCAGGTTTTTCTGTTTGGGGCAGCCATGGCTGAGAACCAGTCCATTTTGGGAAGTATGAAGTTCAATATTTGAGTACCAACGGTGGGTCTCAGCTAGTTTCAGTGAGTACTGGCGTGAATGAAACACAAAGCTGGCAGGGCAGGCTTCTGATTGAAATGCCGAAAAGAAATTTCTGTTTTGAATGCAGGCTGGACTATCCCTTTGTCACTTTCCATCAGATGCTTTAATGCATCTAATAACTCGATTAAATGGGCATAGCCAAATCATTGGGTTGCTTGTAGAGAAAGAATAGTGTGACTAAATGGAAATCTTATCAAATATGCTTAACCATCTCACGATCTTGATTTGGTTTTATGTTACGGGGTTGCAAGGGAAGGAGAGTTTCTTTTTTCTACTCTTTGGGAGCTCAGTGCATCATTATCTGATTTTGAGAGGTAGATTCCTACTTCTCTGATATTCAGAAATAGAATGCATTCTAGGTAGGTAAATATCAATATTAGCAAAGAGTATGGATGCTAAGTTGTTAAGCATGAGATCCCTCTGGAACAGTTACTACATGAATGCTGATCTACGCAGGAATACAGTTTCAATAGTGCCTAGGGCTACCCTTTAAAATTATGGAATTAGAAATTTACTGGGTATATTTTTAAAGTATATACATTAATTCAGGTATTGTTTTATGTGCTTTCCATTCATTATTTTATCTTCAATATCTTCTATGAATTAGTGTTGTTTCCTCATCAGTAGAAAGGAGATATTAAGACTCAAATACAATAACTTGCCGTCAACACTTACTGGGAAATTATCTTAAGATTTTCAAATGTACCAGGGTCAAATATATGTATCTCTTACATATGAAATCTCTTTCTTTTAACATATACTGATATTCAGTTTAAGACTTTCTGAAAGGGGAAAAATAAAAACAAAAACCAGTGAATTATCTGATGCCCTGGAAAGAGTGGTGATATTTCAACTTCATTATTATTATTGTTCTCTATTAACTTTTTATCCCAGAGCATACCTCCTTAGAGATGTCCAAAAGAAGAAAGACCTGTGTTATATTTGATCCCTCTATTTTGTGTCTTACAGTTAAGTTACACAGGCAGGACTAAGAAGCAAAGAGATGTCAAAACCAAACTCACATTGCTTTAGCTTCTGCTGCTTAGAAACAAAAAGCTGGTGATTAGTATACTGATTACAACTAGCTTAACAATAGTGGGGATATTAAAAGGCTCTAGAGGTCTGTCTTACAGAACGTAATAACAGGGGTGTACCTAGGTGTTCAAAATGAATTGGAACTAGAGACTCAGTTTCTTCATCCCATTTTGCTAATCTGTTTCTCTTGCTGTGGAACAGATTTCTCTTTCCAAGTTCGTGTGTTGGAAAATGGCCACCATCAGTGACCCCAAGTTTGTATCTCCTCAGATAAACTGGGATCCATTTTGACTGGAGACAGACTCTGGTCCAGGTGTGAGCACATGACCCAAGTTGAGTGGATTCATCAATGGGCCAGAGGTCAGGGTCACATATATTAACAGTTGCTTCCGTATAATAACAAGGAGATGAACAGTTGTGAGAAAATCAGTCAGGTATACGGGTACCTAACAGTTGGTTTCCTCTGCAGAGGGCCTGGTAGGATACTAAGTTGGAAGTGTAGGTCAGGAAGGGAAAATTCCAAATCTATATTCTCTTCCCAAACTTACCTCTGATTCAGATACTAGTTAATTGAAACCATAAAACACATTGTCAGAAAATCATTTCATTTATATCCTTGCTAAAAATTGAAAAGTTAGGCAAAGTTACCCTTTACAGCTTCATCTTAGAACTTCTGTGGTACCACGTGAACCAAACCAGCTCCACAGACCTCTCAGGCATCTTTGAACTTGGCTGGAATGCTCAAGGTCTGAACAGACTTTGTGTTCATGAACCCAGGTTGGAGTGGTTAAAGAGGCAGTGCGTCAGCAAGCTCCATGTTCGCTCCCTTATTTATTTGGTTCTCAGGCCATAGATGATGGGGTTTGACGTTTGTGGGATGATCAGGTACAAGTCAGCTAACAGCACCTGGATGTGCAAAGGCACTATGTCCTTCCCTAGCCAGGCCACATAGGTGGATGCCATCCCAGGTAGGTAGTACAGAGCCATAACCCCGACATGGGAGCCACATGGGCTTAATGTTTTCAACTGAGCATTCTTTGCGGAGAGACCAAATACTGCCTGAAGAATCAAGTTATAGGAGGCAGCGATAAAGGCCACATCAGAACCCACAGTAATGGAGGTTCTGTGGGTTTTCACAGTAATGGAACCAATCAAGCTGTAGAGACTACTGGGCATGGGGTCAGCATATGCCAACTTGGCCACAGCTATGTGCTCACAGTAGAAATGGAGAACCACACTGGAGCCACAGAAAGGCAGATGACTCACCATCCAACTCAATGGAGTCATGAATATGATAGCTCTGATGGTGATGATCACACTCATTCCCAGTATCACTTGAGGTGTGAGAATCCTCTTGTAGTGTAGGGGCTTACAGGTGGCCACATAGCAAAAAGCCATGGCCAGTAGCAGCCCTGTCTCCACAGCTGTGGCTGCATGGACAAAATACATCTGAGTGAAACAAGCATTAAAGCTGATGAAGCTGTCTCCTAAGGAGAAAATGCTCACCATCTTGGGCACTACCAAGGAGGCCATAACAATGTCCACAGCAGCCAGAATATACAGGGAGCAGTACATGGGCTCTTGTAGAGTGGAATCCATCCAAATTACAGTCACTATGAGGGTGTTTTCTAACGGGGCTATGGTATACGTGATGTTAAGTTAGATAACCAGCCAAAGATGTGAAGATTGCAAACCTGGAATACCCACCAGGACAAGGTGGTAGAGGGTTCCATTGTATGGTTGTAGGGTGGCCCCAGCATCACAGATGAGACTGCTTTCCTGTTAATATATAAAATGATGTAAAAGGATGCAATCCTGTAAGACTTGTTCCCAGCTATGGTGTTAGGAGAGCCTGATGGTATTCTTAACTCAGTGGACCACAGGATTAAGGAAGTGACATCTGACAAAGTTTTCCTGCTCCACCTTCCATCCTCCTCAGTACTGTGCTTTACTAACTTCTGTTCATCTTTCAAATATCATGAGTTACGTCCTTCAGGAAGCCTTCTCTGCCTCCTGCCCCATCCCATGCGGAAACTAAATTAGGTACCTTCAGAGCTTTTATGGACTCTCATCCATGCTGACCTCTGAGAGACCTAAATTGACAATTCCAATACTCTACCTGTTACTTTATTGTATTCAATCATATGTATCTTGTTCGTGGCCTTATACCTTATACCAACTGTGTGCACCCATAGCTGTGGTGCACAAGTCCATTAAAAGAAGATATGTGTACTCATTATAGCAAACAGTTGAATGAATGAATGAGAAAACAGAGGAAAGAGTTTTATTTTTATATGTTCAGTTCCTAATATTTAATAATTGTTGAATGAAACTTTGTGAGATTGAACATGTCACATTGTGCATCTTCTCCTTGCTCAATCTCTTACTTCCCTAATATTGCATCTCTCAAGGCCTCAGGCTAGTGGGTCACCACACCAATTGTGTGACTATGTTGACTTTACGATAGTCATATATAGCCCAAGAACTGTTTCCCAGGTGTCCAGGCAATCTTAAATGAAGAGTGCTTATTTGCCAAGCCTGGAGACTAGCGTGCTATTAATTATCACCTCGTCCCTCCCCTCAGTCAGGAGTTTTTAAGGCTAAGAACTTTCCATATCCTTGGACACTGCCTTCACTTGACACTTCTTGGATTTCTCATCAGGCCTGGCTCCTCCCTAAAAAACTGAGTAGATCAGATTGATGGAGTACTGGCCACAGAATCCCATCAGCTGCAGTAGCATTTTCTCTTTTAACCAAGGATGAGACAAAAATTTACTTGGTTCTCAATGCTAATCAACTGACATACAGTTGCCCCTTCCATTTACCCCCTGGAGAGCCTACCACTAATTGACTCCACACCCAGGTACCAAAACAGCCTTGATGAGAGTCCTCAGAAGTTTTCTAAAAAGCCAAATTTCTGGGATATGATTACAATCTGTGGTCTTTATTGAAACAAACAAACGAAAAAAAACCTAAACAAAAGAAATGCCTTATAACGGAACAGACTGAATAAAGTGACGAGCTCTGTTTCATGGTCAGAGGACCTTGCTGTGATGAGTGAAACATCTTCAGTGATAGATCATGAGAAGATGCAGGAAAACTTTTTGAAGTAGAATGATAGTGCAGAGTGAAAACATATATATCCTTAAGACAGCTGTGTGTTTCCTGAATGCCACAAACTCAAGGTTAAGCATCATTCCTTAAAAAGTCGAAGAAGAGTCAAAGGAACCAGAATGCCTCCTCCCCCCACTCACCTCTGATCCAAGATCTTCCTCTCTGCATCTCTGCCCTGTATAAAATCACCTTTCTTCTGAGGGCAGTCTCAGCCGGTGCCTGCCCATCCCTCCTCTCTCTAGCCCTGGCAAGTTGTAACTAGTCGTACCTTTCATTCTCTTGAGAGATTTTTTTCCCCCCCTCATTCCTTTTTCTTCTCGATTAGCACTGCTAAAGGTTTACATATCCTTTTAGTGCTTTCAAATGACTGGACAGTTGGGTTGGTCTTTTTTTTTTACTTTTTCACTCTTCAGTCTATTGCTACTAAAATTTTTCTTGCTAAGACCAACAATGATCTCCATCAATAACATATTGCCAATCCAGCGTTTTATTTTCATTCTTTATTTTACTTGATCTATCACAAACATTTAACATTACTACTTGGTCTCTTTTGTTTGGTTAAATTTTTTTTAACATCTTTATTGGAGTATAATTGCTTTACAATGGTGTATTAGTTTCTGCCATATCACAAAGTGAACCAGCTATACGTATACATATAACCTCATATCCCCTTCTTCTTGTGTCTCCCTCCCACCCTCCATATCCCACCCCTCTATGTGGTCACGAAGCACAGAGCTGATTTCCCTGTACTATACGGCTGCTTCCCACTAGCTATGCAGTTTATATATGGCAGTGTATATATGTCCATGCCATTCTCTCACTTCGTTGCAGCTTACCCTTCCCCCTCCCCGTGTCCTCAAGTCGACTCTCTACGTCTGTGTCTTTATTCCTGTCCTGCCCCTAGGTTCTTCAGAACCGTTTTTTTTTTTTTTAGATTCCATATATATGTGTTAGCATACAGTATTTGTTTTTCTCTGTCTCACTTCACTCTATATGACAGACTCTAGGTCCATCCATCTCACTACAAATAACTCAATTTCGTTTCTTTTTATGGCTCAGTAATATTCCATTGTATATATGTGCCACATCTTTTTTTTTCTTTTAACATCTTTATTGGAGTATAATTGCTTTACAATGGTGTGTTACTTTCTGTTTTATAACAAAGTGGATCAGTTGTACATATACATCTGTTCCCGTATCTCTTCCCTCTTGCATCTCCCTCCCTCCCACCCTCCCTATCCCACACCTCTAGGTGGTCACAAAGCACCGAGCTGATCTCCCTGTGCTATGTGGCTGCTTCCCACTAGCTATCTATTTTACGTTTGGTAATGTATATGTATGTCCATGCCACTCTCTCACTTCGTCGCAGATTGCCCTTCCCCCTCCCCATATCCTCAAGTCCATTCTCTAGTAGGTCTGTGTCTTTATTCCCATCTTGCCCCTAGGTTCTCCATGACCTTTTTTTTTTCTTAGATTCCATATATATGTGTTAGCATACAGTATTTGTTTTTCTCTTTCTGACTTACTTCACTCTGTATGACAGACTCTAGGTCCATCCATTTCACTACAAATAACTCAATTTCCTTTCTTTTTATGGCTGAATAATATTCCATTGTATATATGTGCCACATCTTCTTTATCCATTCATCCAATGATGGACACTTAGGTTGCTTACATGTCCTGGCTATTGTAAATAGAGCAGCAATGAACTTTGTGATACATGACTCTTTTTTGAATTATGGTTTTCTCCAGGTATATGCCCAGTAGTGGGATTGCTGGGTCGTATGGTAGTTCTATTTTTAGTTTTTTAAGGAACCTCCACACTGTTCTCCATAGTGGCTGTATCAATTTACATTCCCACCAACAGTGCAAGAGGGTTCCCTTTTCTCCACACCCTCTCCAGCATTTATTGTTTCTAGACTTTTTGATGATGGCCATTCTGACCGGTGTGTGGTGATACCTCATTGTGGTTTTGATTTGCATTTCTCTAATGATTAGTGATGTTGAGCATCCTTTCATGTGCTTGTTGGCAGTCTGTATATCTTCTTTGGAGAAATGCCTATTTAGGTCTTCTGCCCATTTTTGGATTGGGTTGTTTGTTTTTTAATATTGAGCTGCATGAGCTGTTTATATATTTTGGAGCTTAATCCTTTGTCCATTGATTCATTTGCAAATATTTTCTCCCATTCTGGGGGTTGTCTTTTTGTCTTGTTTATGGTTTCCTTTGCTGTGCAAAAGCTTCTACGTGTCATCAGGTCCCATTTGTTTCTTTTGGTTTTTATTTCCATTACTCTAGGAGGTGGATCAAAAAAGATCTTGCTGTGATTTATGTCAAAGAGTGTTCTTCCTATGTTTTTCTCTAAGAGTTTGATAGTGTCCGGTCTTGCTTTTAGGTCTCTAATCCATTTTGAGTTTATTTTTGTGTATGGTGTTAGGGAGTGTTCTAATTTCATTCTTTTACATGTAGCTGTCCAGTTTTCTCAGCACCACTTATTGAAGAGACTGTCTTTTCTCCATTGTATATCCTTGCCTCCTTTGTCATAGACTAATTGACCGTAGGTGCTTGTGTTTATCTCTGGGCTTTCTATCCTGTTCCATTGATCTATATTTCTGATTTTGTGCCATTACCATACTGTCTTGATTACTGTAGCTTTGTAGCATAGTCTGAGGTCAGGCAGCCTGATTCCACCAGCTCTGTTTTTCTTTCTCCAGATTGCTTTGGCTATTCGGGGTCTTTTGTGTTTCCATACAAATTGTGAAATTTCTTGTTCTAGTTCTGTGAAAAATGCCATTGGTAGTTTGATAGG
>NW_020173948.1:132733-133050 GCF_003031525.2 Neophocaena asiaeorientalis asiaeorientalis
GTTTTCTTAAATTTACTGAGGCTTTATGGTCTAGCATGTGATCTATCCTGGAGAATGCTCCATGTACACTTGAAAAGAATATGTATTCTGCTGCCTTTGGATGGAATGATGTGTATGTGTGTATGTATATATATATATATATATATATATATATATATATATATATAAAATCAATTAAGTGCATTTGGTGTAATGTGTTGTTTAAGGCCTGTGTTTCCATGCTGATTTTCTGTCTGGATGATCTCTCCATTGGTGTAAATGGGGTGTTAAAATCTCCCACTATTATTGTGTTACTTTCAATTTCTCCTTTTATGTCC
>NW_020173949.1:0-6190 GCF_003031525.2 Neophocaena asiaeorientalis asiaeorientalis
GACCAGGGCACGAACCCATGTCCCTTGCATTGGCAGGCAGACTCCCAACCGTTGCACCACCAGGGAAGCCCAATACTTTATAATATTTTACAATACCTTTGAGCAATACTCAAATGCTCAGTGTATTCAAAAGGCCTTTCAGGTGTCCTCAGATCCTCTCAGTTACACCAGAGGCCTCTAAAAACCTAAGGAATATTGTCCCTCAGCCTTCAGAGCAGAAACAAGAGGTAACGAAAGGCTTATCTAAAAAACACATGAGGGCTTTTATCTACAGATGTGAACCCCAGGGAAGTCCATGGGAGACCCACAAGTTTTTTTTTCCTTGTTGGTCAATTTATTTATTTTTTTAAATTGAAGTTGATTTACAACGCTGTGTTAATTTCTGCTGTACAGCAAAATGACTCAGTTATACATATATATTCCTTTTCATATTCTTTTCCATTATGATTTATCATAGGATATTGAATATAGTTCCCTGTGCTATACAGTAGGACCTTGTTGTTTATCCATTCTATATATATATATATAAATATATATATATATACACTTTGCATCTGCTAATCCCAAACTCCCAATCCACCCCTCCCCCACCTCTCCTACCCCTTGGCAACCACAAGTCTGTTTTCTATTCTGTGACTGTTTCTGTTTCATAGATAAGTTAATTTGTGTCATATCTTAGATTCCACATATAAGTGATATCATATAGTATTTGTCTTTCTGTTTCTGACTTACTTCACTTAGTATGATAATCTCTAGGTCCATTCATGTAACTGCAAATGGCATTATTTCATTCTTTTCATGGCTGTGCAATATTCCATTATATATATATACCACATCTTCTTTATCCATTCATCTTTTGGTAGACATTTAGGTTGTTTTCAGGTCTTGGCTATTGTAAATAGTGCTGAGATTGACATAGGGGTGCATGTATCTTTTCGAATTATAGTTTTGTCTGGATATATGCCCAGGAGTGGGATTGCTGGATCATATGGCAAGTCTATTTTTAGTTTTTTGAGGAACCTCCATGCTGTTTTCCATAGTGGCTGCACCAGTTTACATTCCCATCAACAGTATAGGAGGGTTCCCTTTTCTCCATACCCTCTCTGGAATTTGTTATTTGCAGACTTTTTAATGATGGCGACTCTGACCAGTATGAGGTGGTACCTCACTGAAGCTATGATTTGCATTTCTCTAATAATTAATGATGTTGAGCATCTTTTCATGTGCCTATTGGTCATCTGTATGTCTACTTTGGAGAAATGAGACCCACAAATTCTTGATAAAATTATATCAGTAAAAGTCTTGCCAGCTTGGACTGAAAAAGACATAGTACAAAATAAAAGGAGGTGATCAAAACCCTAAACTTCTACTGGCAGGAAACAGGCTGCTAAAACTTATGACCCCAGAAGGTTTGTCTAGCACTGCTAGGCTGGATTTCTGAGTCATCTTTTATCCTATTGCTACTTCTGAACATTTGGCCTTATTAGACAAGTAGTTCTTTAGATGAACAAACAACAAGCAGAAGCACAATTACCCACGTCTCACACACATTTGCCATTTCTCTTAGTGTAAACAGTAGTTCTATAGTGTTTGAATAATGACATGAATGATGCTTAACCGAGGTTATTTACCATGCACTTCATAAGAGTATGTGCCGGAGGTAATGCTGTTGAAATGTAATAGATAGTAAAATTTCTTGAGTAATTAAGAAAAAATTACACACTCTTGTTTGATAACAGGGTCTTTCTTTTGAACATAGCATTCGTACGTGGAGATTTAATACATGCTTTACATTAATTGCTTTAATCACAGTTAGTGTAAAACATTTATTAATAAGTAACAGAGGCTAGACTACAATCCATATGCACAACTGACTTTCAGTGATTGGTAGGTTAGGTCCACAGCCCCCTATCTGAAGTACCTGGTGCCAAATGTGATTCATACTTCAGGGTTTTTCATGTGTTAGAATGGTCACATCATGTATATGCACATATTGATTGCTAGGTGGTAATCATATATATTATGATTTCTGCAAAAACTTATGAGTATTTATATTAAACAGGGTAAAAACTTTATAAATATCATCAAGAAAGTTAGGCTTTACTGTTTATTGAGTTCAGGTCCAGCCAGGTTTTTACATCATGACAGTCCTTGTTTCTTTTAGGGTATTTTGTAATTCAGAATTGCAGATAAGGGATGTGGACCTTTAATAATAGTCATCATTAACATGGATGGTGGATAGACCCAGACAGACAAATACTAAAGTCATTTACAAAAATAGGATAAGGAGAGCATCGGGGAAACACATAAAGCTGGAGAATGAGCTTTTAATGTGTTCTTATTATAAAAGTGAAAAAAGTAGGCCTCCTACAAGAGAACTCCATTCTCCTGGGGGAAGGAGATTAATGCAATGAAGCTAAAAGTAGGTGGCTCCATTGCAACTTAAATCTGTCATAGGAAAGAAGGTGGAGGGAGGATGATCTCATTTTGGTCTCTGTAGTGAAAACATAATACCAACTGCAAGACAGAATGGTCACATAAGGCAATTGGATTATCCTATATGTCATTTAAACAGTATTTTTAGATCCAGTGACACGTGTTTGGAGAGGGAAAAATATATATAAGAAACATATAAATATGATATTATAGGTTGAATTGTGTCCCCAAAATAGATGTTGAAGTCCTAACCTCAGAATGTGACCTTATTTAGAAATAGGGTCACTGTAAAGCAATTAAAGATGAGGTCATACAGAATTCAGTAAACCTTTAATCCTATATGACTGGTGTCTTTTTTTGGGTTTTTTTGGCCACGGCCACGCGGCATGTGGGATCTCAGTTCCCCGACTAGGGATCAAACCTGTGCCCCCTGCAGTGGGAGTGTGGAATCTTAACCACTGGACAGCCAGGGAAGTCCCTGACTGGTGTCTTTAAGATAAGAAAAGTAGCAGCACAGGCAGAGATAAACAGAGGAGAAGATTACATGAAGACAGAGGCAGTGGCTGGAGTGAAGCATCGATAAGCCAAGGAATGCCCACGATTGCTGGCAATCAGCAAAAGCTAGGAGAAGGCAAGGAAGGAGTCCCCCTCTGGAGCCTTCAGAGAGATCATGTCCCTGCCAACACCTTCATTATAGAGTTCTTGCCTCCAGAACTATGGGAGAATAAATTTCTGTTGTTTTAATCCACCCAAGTTTGTGGTAACTTGTTACAGCAGTCCTAGGAAATAAATACATATGTTGATGAGGCTTATAAAGGTATATTACTTTCACCATTTAAGAATACTAATATTTTCAGTAGTACGAATAAATATCCTAACTCATGTTAACCTCAACCACTTTCATTTAACATTAATGCTCCAGGAAAAGGCAGAATTTATAAGTAATTTATTCTGTAAATTATTTACAGAATGTAGGGGACCAGTAAATATCTGGCTGTCCTTTTGAAAGAAATAGTTAGCATAACATTAGCAATTATCCACTAGAGAGATTTACTTCAGCAAAATAAAAATGGTCTTGGTGAGAAAATGTTAACCAAGAAAACTATATAGATGAGAATCTGATGACAAACCTGGTTCAGTTCACATTTCTAAGGCTATGTTCCTAGAATTCAACTGCAAACCTACTAAATAAATAAATAGAGTGATGCTTCCAAGAAGGGCTTGAACTGAGATGTTGGTATAGCTTTCCAAGAAATTCTGTCAAATATTTTCAGAAAACTGTGATGATCCAAACATGAAAGCATTTGTCCCTCCAGTTTACAACTTTCACTGTATTTATGCTTTTCATCATCTTGTAGTTCTCTTTTAATGGAATATTCCACCCCAGTCTCCAAGGTCATCTCACTGCTTCCTGTGCTTTCAGTATTCATGCTTTTGCTCATCTTATTCCTGCTTCCAGAAACATCCTCCTTACCTCTTCAACCTGTTGATAACATAAGGCTTTCTTCACGGCCCATCTCAGGCCTACATCATGACTATCTCAGCCTGCAGTACTCTCTGTATTTTGTGAATTCCTAAATTCCTGTGCCTCATATTTGAACAATCATCAGGGTAATTTTCTGACTATTTTCTATACAGGGTTCTGTATTTTTAATGGGCAGTAGCATTAACATCTTACAAAATTTTCTCCAGTGACTATTTGCCAGTGATGGATGCAGGAGATGTGAAGATAGAGTTATTCCCTAAAGGACTTCAAAATATAGAGAAACACTCACTGCTTTTCCTTCAAATACCACTGGCCATGTGCAAACCAGGGGCTCCGGAAATGCAGAATTGGGAGGAATGACTTTCAGTCTGGGTGATCAAAAATGCATCCTGCGAGAGCTCTGAAGAGCCTAGATCTGGAGTCATACACATGACTTATCAGGATCAGGAGAGCTGCCCCTGTGCAGGGATGCCAGACTGTACCAACTTTGGTACCCCATTAACACTGGGATGTCAATAAGCTATCCCCCCCAACCACTAGGGGTCCCAGTTGCTTTGAGGATGTCACACAACCTTTGTACCCTTGCCTATCTTTATTAAACCATTCTTCATTAAACTTTAAAATGTTGAATCTATTAAAAAAAATTCATTCTAGGAGAGAGTACACTTGACTCATTTATTCATTATATAAACACTTACTAGTGTCCAACCTGCCCTGGGCTTGTTCAGCTCAGGAGGCACATGGGGAAAGGCAGCGTGGGCAAAGGCCACACTCTAATAGGGGGAGTGGCTAAATGAGAGTGAAAACAATTTTACAGTTAGCAACTGTTCCCATTTTATTGTTTGGGAGGAATAAGAATTTTATTTGTGATGTTATTTTCTTTCCCTGAGCACTGGCCCTTTCAAAGTAAACAAAGGGTAGATGACATGTGTGGATATGGTGCTTTCTTAGACCTGTATAACCAGAAAATGGGAATTTCATGATCTCTATCATTTAGAATTTTTGGGGGGGAGTCATGTTAGAATGTTTATAACATTCCTTTATTCCAGCATCTCTTTTGGTAGGAGCTGTGGCCACACATTTTTAATATTGTTAATCAGAGCAGAGAAAAATAACTACGTACTTATTAAATGTGTAATAAATTAAATACCTTTATAATATCCAAAAAAGTTAAGCCAAAAGAAAAAGCTACTTTCCCCAAAGAGACATGACAATTCATGTAATGGGAAACAGAAATTGTATCACTGCTGCAAGATAACACAAAGTGGTTAAGACTCCAACGAATCCCAATGTATTCCACAGCTTATAGATTCCTTCACATAACCAAATGGCAAAGGGCTACATAGGACTTTTCCTCCCAGGGAAGTGCTGTGCCCCTCCACATGCTTGTTCATGTACTATACATTTAAACATCAAGCATTGCAGAATTCCCAGATTAAATCAGGAGTGAAAGAATAAACAAATTTTACTAATGTAAAGCAATGCAGACATCATGACAAACTGCTGTGTAACTGAAAAACATTAAAATAGATTATAATGACTTTTAAAAATTTCTTAGACTTCCACACTAAATTCCCATTCAGATATTGCTTTACCTTTGTTTCCCCCTAAATTGTACTTGTGTAATATATTTTAAAGTGCAATATGCACCTTGCTGTCTCTTAGGAATATTTTCAATTTAAGTTGGTGGATTTAGTTTCTCTACTTGATGTAATAGGTTTAAAATGACATGTGTGGGTTTTTTATAGTATTTTTAAATTTAATTTTGTTTTTTATTGAAGTATAGTTAAGTTACAAGGTTGTGTTAGTTTCAGGTATACAGCAAAGTGATTCAGTGATACATATGTGTGTGTGTGTGTATATATACATATGTATATATATTTTTTCAGATTCTTTTCCTTTATAGGTTAGTACAAAATATGGAGTATAGTTCCCTGTGCTATACAGTAGGTCCTTGATGGTTATCTATTTTATATATTGTAGTATATATATGTTAATCCCAAACTCCTACTTTATCCCTCTCCACCCACTTTCTACTTTGGTAACCATAAGTTTGTTTTCTATGTCTGTGGGTCTATTTCTGTTTTGCATTTAAGTTCATTTGTATCATTTTTTTTAGATTCCACATATAAATCATACGATATTTATCTTTCTCTGTCTGGCACTTCACTTAGTATGACAATCTCTAGGGCCATCCATGTTGCTGCAAATGGCAATGTTTCATTCTTTTTATGGGTGAGTAATATTCCATTGTGTATATATATATAT
>NW_020173949.1:6240-72413 GCF_003031525.2 Neophocaena asiaeorientalis asiaeorientalis
TATATATATATATATATATATATGTACCACACCTTCTTTATCCAGTCATCTGCCAATGGACACTTAGGTTGCTTCCATGTCTTGGCTACTGTAAATAGTGCTGCAATGTGATTTTTTCAATAGAGGAACATACCCAGATGTTGTCTTCTCCTCAGTATTACTTCCAGTTCCTCTAGCCATCACTGGACATCAGGAACTGGCTGATCATCCTGAACTGGAAAGAAGAAGGCAGGAACTATTCAAAATACTCTTGCTAAGTTTTTACAAAAAAAACACAACACTCTAATTCTCAATATTTCCAATGTTTTAAATTACATATGCTAAATAAATACAGTTTTCATCTGGCATAGCTGTGTAAACAACCAGTTTGACTATGTGACCAGATGAACATAAAAAATCTCACTGGAGATTCTGCTTGAACTTTCTCAAATCCAAGATTTGTTGCACAGATTTGGTGGTTCAATCAGAGACAAACATGTCTGTGTGCAAATAAGAACCCTGAGGAGCTTGTGCCTGGACATGTTTCAGCCCTCAGTGCTTTCCTAACCTATTTTTCTCTTGGTGCCCTGTATTCTTTTGCTTTAAATTAAAAATGTACATGAGTATGCTCAATGGAGTCCTGCGTGTCCTTTCAAATAAAAAAAATTGTGAAATCTTCTCACTTACCAAATACATACGCCACATTGCAAGAGACATTATTATGATTCCAAGATTTAGAATGTGACTTGAGATAGCATTCCTAAAGTAAACTTCTCCAAATATAATTATGCATATTTCTGGTGTCGTATATTCAACAATATGAAAGTAAAGCTATTAAAAAGAAATGAGAGAACGAATAAAAAGAAAAAAGAAAACTCATCTCTCCATTAAAATGCTTCTTAGACTAATGTTGCTCACTAAATCTGTTGAATTAGAAGACAGTAACATAACATCTTTCTCTTTCAAACAACTTTGTGCTGGCAAAGTATATGACTGGATGGCTCCAATTATATAATTTCAGAATACATTCTAAAGTATTTTAAAATGCACTGAAGTCTATTAAATTCAGTAAGTATTTATGGGGTATTTATAGAGTATTATTAAGGAATGAGGCCATATCCAGCCTATGTCATCAAATATTACCATAAAAAATGCTTTGTATTTAATTCAAGCACCAGAGAATCAGAGTGTGAATAAAATGCTTACAGTATTTTTAAGAAGTGACTCTGGTAAGAGACAGAGAGACATGTATGGGAGCTTGAAATTTAACTCTCACTTGATGCCATAGCAGAGAATTGAGATTGAGGATCACTGTTCATCTCGACCTGCATGACCTTGGGCGAGTCAATGACTCCCTCTGTTATTCAGGGTCCTCATTCAGACTATGCATGGCTTGCAAATCTCTTACCTCTATTCTTGCTTGATGAGTCCAATGCATCAGTTAATCACTGCCTTACTTTGCTCAGCAAAGTTCTCTTGATCTTCATTGAATCTCTTGACTTCTTAGACATGGACCTTTCTTTGTCATCAGAGTTCTAAGAAAGTATATCAATTAGTAAAAATTTTAAGAAAAGATGATATCAAGTATCTTAGTGAGCTTTCCTCGGTTCTATTGTCATTCATTTATTGCTAGATTTATTAATCAATATATGATTAAACTCATTTAGTTTAAAAAATAACATTTACAAAAAATTCAATTTCAAAAAAATCAAATGTGTTATATATGAAGTGCCAAATGGTTTTAATTCAGCATTTCTAAACTTCCATTAAACTATTTTTAAGATGTCAGTATTTCAAGAAAAATTTTGTTGTTTCTGACTCTATTTTGCAAATGAGGTAAAGGTTTGATTCCAACTTTTAAGTTGTCTTTCAAACACTTTTGTGTCCAATATGAAGGGCTAGCATACTTATCTAAAATTTTATATTCTAAAAGGATGATTTATAAATAAATTGTATCTTCTCTTCCATTGCCATCCATTGGCAATTAACTTTAATAGGAAATCAATGAATTTCCTGGTGGAAGAATGGACCCCATCACTTTATTCTTTATTGTGCATTCAGTTTTGAAGCCTTTACATCTCCTCCAAGATAGGACTTGTAGGGTTGTGCTTGAATTCACAAAATGCATGAGAATCATTATCAATTCCCTAGAAATAATCAACTGAGAAAATACACACATTCAGACTATAGTTGTTACACTCTTTTTTTTAAATTTTAAAAATACTTTCCATGGGCTTCCTTGGTGGTGCAGTGGCTAAGAATCTGCCTGCCAATTCAGGGCACATGGGTTCAATCCCTGGCCCGGGAAGATCCCACATGCCGCGTTGCAACTAAGCCCGTGCACAACAACAACTGAGCCTGCTCTCTAGAGCCCATGAGCCACAACTACTGAGCCTGTGAGCCACAACTACTGAAGCCCGTGCACCTAGAACCTGCGCTCCGCAACAAGAAAAGCCACCACATGAGAAGTCTGCGCACCGCAATGAAGAGTAGCCCCCGCTTGCCGCAACTAGAGAAAGCCCAAGTACAGCAATGAAGACCCAACACAGCCAAAACTAATTAATTAATTAAATAAATTTTTAAAAAATGCTTTCCACACAAAATAACAAGTTGAATTGAAACATATTATAAATCATCTCTGTTTTGATTTTTAAAATTAAAGACTCTTTCCAAAAGACAATTTTAGAAAATACAATATTAAAATATATAAGCACTTTATAATAAATAAACACTTGAAAATTGTTTAATAAGTAGATGTTATTTCATTGCGAGCATTTAGGGTCATTAAAGTTATACTCAAAGTCTTCCAAATCAATCACTGAATTAAACAGAAGAAATTATTCAGAATCAATAATCTGTGAGTTTTGTTTAGAGATTCTCTAAAGATGTAACTCTGTTTTCTATTATTTGTCAGTTTATACTTATAGTAGGCTTTGCTCTTCGTGTCCACAACATCTATGAAGATTTTGTGGAATTGACACCAATCTCAACTTCATAGTCCATTCCACACAGGCTTAAGCTGATTGTCATCACCATTGCCCTGGTGATTTAATCATGAACAGGTATGTAGCCTAAATAGGTCCAATCAGAGTAATGACTTGGAGCTTGTTTAATGCTTGAGTAAAACAATGCTCTTTTTCTCCTTGTTTAGTTCAGTGTATGACTGAGTGGAACTGCCATGGCCCTTCTCTACCAGGAGGGACATCTGGAAAAAGAAACCAGAACATGCAGGAGAGAGTGCTGAGGGATGGAGCTGGAGCTGCTCAGTGTCTGAAATTTGATGAAGTCCACAACTATAGACTTGCACTAGTTTGTAAGTTCTCTTTATTTTTTACCATTCCATACATTATGAATCTGATAGGTTTTTGACAGCTGAATTGAAATATAAACCAATTTCTAGTATATTGTTCTTAATGGGAAAAATTGATTGTTAGTTTAGAAACCATTAATGGTTTAAAATTTTTGAGTAAACAGCCATTTCAAAGTTTTATATGTAGACTTGGAAGTAGTAAGTAATGTGTCTAAAGAAGTATCTGCTTTCTTTTTTCATTCTAAATTTGACTTCTCCCACCTGCCCTTTTAAAAAATCTTTTGTGCTAATATCATTGGCTGTCAAGTAAATGCTGAAAAAAAAAAGATGCCTGAAAGAAATATTTACACATAGTTTCATCTTTATTTTAATGTTGTAATATGTATACATGAAATCCATTAGGACAAAGACTAGCTTTTTTATCTTTGCATTTCTGGTATCCAACAAAATTCATACTGTAGGCTAAATAAATGCCTTTTGAATAAATAAAGGAAAGACATAGTGCCCAAATATTGCAATGCTTTGTTTTCATAAAAAGACAATATAGTACAGTGGTTTAAAACATGGGCTTTATGGTCAGATGGACCTGAATTCAAATCTGGTTGTGCCAATCTCTACCTGAGTCATTTAGAGATGTTACATGCACCTAATCTCTATAAGGGGAATAGTTACAGGTCCTTCCTCAGAAAGCCCTCCTGACACTTCATACTGATTCTCTATATTTTCTCTGGACAAATGCTTTTGGGGCTTAAGAGCAACATTGCTTAGTATTTTCTCAACTTTACCCTTTAGAGATCACATTTTCAGGTAAAAATATATCTAAAAATAAAGACCAAATAGAAATAAAAATCTCTAAGTATCAAGAGCTCTGCCACCATAAATTTAAAAACCTATCAAACGAATTGGCATTTTGTGATTACTTGGTTTTCTCTATATTTAAATCAGTGAAAGGATGAGATGGAATCAATTATGTTATGCACTGAAGACTGTAGTTAAGCTTGGAAATATTAAACCAATTAATCCACTTTCAGGACAAAATTAACCTGTTTCCTAACTTTATGGATCTTATGTAATATAAATTGCATATAATCTGTCATAGGACCCAATCCAATAAGTACCCTTGAAGGCTGCTGATCTAGTACTTAATTCTGGCAGAGCTGTTATCAGGAAGAGCTCTCAGATCATAAAATTGGTTTTACAACTTTATAAATTCTATGCCTGCCAAGTATGAGGATGAGGCTGGTAGAAAAAATAGATTCTGATCAATGCATATGAATTTTCTTTAATTTATTTTTTCCTTTTCTAGCAGTCTAAAGACACATTCACTGAACACACAATGAAAATCATTTTCACATTTCCTGGTGATCTAGTTCTGTTCAATGCAGTCAGGGATGGGATATCCACTTACCCCAGTCACATGAAGTAATTTCTTAATATGAGTCACCCTTTCCCCTTCCTGGTATATCTATAAAGTTAACATTTCCCCCTTTTTTCAATAAGATACATAGTCAAATTTTAAAAATAGGGTATAGAAAAGTAGATTTTTTTCTTTTAAAAAATCAGCATTTATTTTTGTAGGCTGATGTTCTGATATTTCAGCTGGTCTCACCTTCACATAATGTTCTACTCCCTTTCATATTTCACACAGATGCCTGAGTTGTAGTTCTGAATCACAGATCTGATCCCCCTGTGCTGATGCTCAGAAACCTCTGAAGCCTCCCCAGTTCACCCCATTCCTGGCCAAGGCCTGGTCTACTTAACAATAATGTCTCTAATGTACCCATCTTGTCACAATCCCTGGCATTTTCTCCATCCCTCCCTTCCCTGATAACCTGCCTATGACCAAGTGTTTACCCTCCACCTTTCCTCTTCCGAGATAAAATTCATCCTGAGGTTTTGGGGAAGTGGAGGCTTATTTCCCATGAGTTTCTCTATTCACCCACTTTGTAGATGTTTTCCTCGCTCACTCTCAGCTCTCCCTACAGTGCAGTGTCCTACAGTGCAGACATGTAACAGATTGATGGCATGCTCTAGCTTTAACCTTCTCAAATTCTGAAAAAGAGCACATCCTAAAATGTGTTGCTAGCCGATGAACTGAAATGTCACTTGCAGACTCACTCCCATGAAAAACCTTTAGAAACAAGTAAGTGAACAAGTAAAATTGTTCTGTGTTTTATGGCTTCCAAAGGTTCTCTCTTTTATCCAATATGATTTCTAGACGGGGCCAACAGAAAAATGTTAGACATTTGCAGTTTGTTTTTTCTCTGAGAAAATAAGATGTTAGTGTTATTTATTTTTAAACTATAAATTCTTTAAAAATTTTTGTCAAAGTGATGAATGCCCAAAGTAAATAATTTAAATAAAAGAGACTATGTGGATTTGAAATAGAACTTTGATTTGGGAGACACTGAGGGATCATAGCCCTAAAACTTGCCAATCAATTACATGCGACTATGGAGGAAGAGGGCAGAGCTTTTATTCTGATTTTCTCAAACCCCTAGTACCTGGTTAAAAGAATCAGACTTGGTTCCTGGTTATATCTTTGTAGCTGTGGTTATGTGCATGATTCAAAACTCTAAGGATGACTGTGAATGTCAATCAGTTACTTGGTCTAGCTCTTCCCCTCTCCTCCAGTCTCCTTTACCACTTGACCTGCCCATGAACTTGTGGGGTAGCACCAGGCTGGAGGAGACTCCCAGCTCCCTGCATGCTATCTTGGCAATTGTCAGTCTGTTGCTGATTCTGACCCTGACCCCCAGCTTCATATTACTTATCTAAGCCCTTGATCCCTGTAGCTTCATCTTCTAGATACCAATCCTTACTTCCTGCCTGGACTACCCTTCCCTTCTGCTTTTCTTCTGAGTCTACAAGGCTACTTCCCTTCTTACTTTATCAGGTCTTTTGTCTTAAAAACTGTTCATTCCACTGGGGTGACTTGAGTTCACTTACTCAAACCTGGTACCTTGTTCATCTCCTTGGTTTCTGAGGACATCCCAGAACTTTACAATAGCCTCATGCTCTAAATGGTATTGTTTTCTCCCCTCTAAAATATGTTCTCTCTGGCTGGCACCCTCTTTTGTTTACTTGGGTCTCTCAGAACTCATAGGACCAACCCATTTTCACATCTGACATATTTGCCAGGCCTGGCCCACTGATAAGCAGTCTAGCACCTGCTCCACTTCTCAGCAGAGCTGCACTAAATTAAACCAGAACACACACCTGTTCATTATTTTCATTAGCCTGACAAGAATAAAGGGTCTTTGGTAAAACACTTCATTGCAAATTACTACTTGACGCCTGGTACGAGTTTAAGTCTATTCCCTTATCAAGTGCCTTCCACATCAGACTTGAAGAGCAGGTGTCCAGGGCCCCCCTTGTTGTAAGGACTGACGCTGGGGCCCTAGTACAGGTCAGGCTGAGGTGCTTTCCAGGAGGCCAGCCCGACTGGAGTTGGCACACCTGCTGATATCTGAGCTCTGGGAAATGGGAGACAACAGAGGCAGTGTCAGAGGGGGCTCTGCAGATCAAAGTTTAGCCAGACTGTCTTCCTGAGACATCCCATAATGGGGGTTAGGGGGCAACGGAAGAGAAATCAGGCAAATCACAGGCAAGCAAGAAGGCTCATAGCAGAAGCCAGGAAACAAAGTCCTGAGACAAATTCCCCGAGTTGCAGGAAAAGGCATTTAGAATCTCTAAGACTGAGGAGTTGGCTGAGAGGAAGAGAACGGTACAAGAAACAAACAGACCCTCCCCAAATCCCATCTACATAATATGAAACTGCAAGGTTTCCATAGTGACTTAGGTGCCAAGATGGAGATGAACACACCTCAGTTATGGCATATGGACCACCCTTGGCCTGTGCAGGATTCTCCTTTGGTTTTGTTTTATTATTTTTTCCTTATCACGCCCAACTCCCAGTCTATTCACTTCAATTTTAATTACCTCGTAAAGTGTAGATTCTTCTAACTCACCTACACACATACACACTTCCTTAGTACTTAAAGTGTGTGTGCTTTAGTGTGCAAAATATTGCATTTTGCTACTAATTTTATTCTATTTCATACTTTTTCATTAACATTATGGTTTTTCATCTTATTTGTGTTACTGCATTATTTCTGACTGCTTTATGGTATTACAGAGCATTCATGAATCACATTTAAAATTTCAATCCCCCTAGTGACGCAGATGCTCCAACACTTTGCTGTCACTGATGACACTAGTCAACATTATGCAGGGTCAACATTATGGAATTGCTAAAGAACGTTTTAATATGAGGAAGACATATTTTTAGCTTAGTAAAAAAAGTATAATGTAAATAATCATTCTAGTCATTTTGAATATATTGCATTGGATTTTACAAGTAGAATCCAGCTATTCCGACACTATATTGCCTCTTGCACAGTAAACACTCACTAAGTGTTAAAGTGACTTGGTTTACACACATAAGGTCCTAAATCAAAGACTCAAAATTTATCTCACCTTTATTCATGAGACATTATAATGTGATCATAATGTGCTAGTGACCCAAGAATATCAATGTTTTTTCCTTAAAATTTGGCATAGCTCTAAAGAGCATATGTTAACAAGATTTTAGAAATTTGGAGCATAACTGGTTTTGTTTTGAGCCTTAGAGGATACCTAGTTCACATACTTTGGTTAGATAATACATTGTTTTAGGATTAAGAAATTTATTTACTTCTAGAGGAGCCATTAATGTCTAAGAACCTCAAGTCTTCAATTTAGGCTTCAAGGAAATCTTTTCAATTTAGGATTTCCAAGGAACATAGACCCCAAATGTAATGGGTGATTGATAATGGTTTTAGAAAGTGGAGTATCCTCAGGATGCAGAAGTAGCTGAGATCATCCAGTGTCATCTGCAGGAACTGATGCTGGCCCATGGAGGGGTCCTCACAGGAACAGACCCATCTTCACCATGGTCCAGCATCTCCAATCACTGCTGGAACCAAATGCTCTTAGACGTAAATCACTCCAGAACTTGACAATTGGTATCCCAGAGACTGACTCCATTTCATGTTTTGTTTTGTTTTTGTTCTTTACAATAAATTTTCTGCCTGCATTTAAAAATGAGGACATTTGTCATAAAAATCTACATTTTTAGCTTCTTATAAATTAAAGAAAATAAAGAAAAGATCTTCCAAGCTTGGTGACAATGGTTAGGAGTGAGGAGTAGCTGCCTCTGTAAGATGAAACATGAGATTTTCCATCTTGTCATATCACAAGCCCCACTCCCATTGTGTACTGAGGTTGAGCATCCTTTCTTTGTTGTATTTATCATTTACATTTTCTCACTGATGGCGCTCCCCGCCGCCTTCCCCTGGGAATAATATGCTCTGATGCTTAGGCTGTGTTAAAAAAAAGAGAGTGTACCATGAAGAAAGGATCATGGACAATGATTAAGTCAAGAGACTCAGGTTTGTGCATCAGAACCTCCAGTAATTAGCTCTGTGACCTCAGACAAGCTACTTCACTTCTCCAACATTGGTAATCCTTTATAAAGTGAAGGGATTGGACCTTTCAGGATTTTCCAAAACAAGCACTGCTGTTCACAAGAAACTAATAGGTACCCCATAAAAAACGGAGTGAAATTTTTCTTCTAAAATATATTCCTAAATATATTGGCTTACAAAAACATAAAGGCTGCTTATTTTGCAGATTTTATTCTGCCAGCTTTATCTTGCCAATTCCCTAATTTATGTCTGGAGACGGCTACTCTATGAAAATGAACATATCTAAATTCAAACTCTTGATTCCTCTGAGTCCTGTTCTAACCCCTACTCCCAGATGTTAAACACATCAACCCTGTTGCTGAAGTAGAAACTTTTGTAACATATTTGGTTTATTCTTTTCCCAAAATTATCCATTCCATCAGTTATCTATTACTGTGTAACTAAAAAACCCCACAAAATTTAGTAGCTTAAAACAATAAACATTTATCAGCTCACTGTTCTGTGGGTCAGAATTTGGGCTACATACAACTATGTGGTTGCTCTCTTGGTCTCACTTAATTCACTCAAGTAGCAGCATTAGCTGGTGGGTTGGCTGGTGGCTGGTGGGTCTGGAGGCCTTAGCTGTGACTGCTTGTATCTGCTACACATGGCCTAATCCTCCATTGAGCCAGCCTAGGCTTCTTCACACTGTGTTCTAAGGGCAGCAGGAGAAGACAAACCCCATTGTGCCGACACTTTTCAAGTCTTTGCTTGCATCACATTTGCTAATGTTCTATTGGTCAAAACATGTCAGCTAAACAAGTCCAGAGTCAGTGTGAGAAGGACCACACAAGAGTGGTTTACAGGGATCACTGCTGTGACAATCTTTCCCCAAATCCAAAACAAATTCCAAATCCTTCTGCACCTTCCCACATCCACCAGCTTATTTAGGATCCAAGACACTCTCATTTCTCACTTAGAAGTTGCAATAGACTGTTAACTTGTCTCTCTAGTTTTCCTTTTGTATCCCCCATAAAGTTTTCTAAGAACAACAGATAAATTATTTAAAATGTAAAGATCGTTCTATTCCCTGACAAGACCCCTTCAAAGATTTATCATTTGATTAGAATGCAATACAGGGAATTCCCTGGCAGTCCAGTGGTTAAAACTTGTGCTTCCACTGCAGGGGGTGTGGGTTCCGATCCTTGGTCAAGGAACTAAGATCCCACACGCCGCACAGCATGGCTAAACATTTTTAAAAATTAAAATTTTCTTAAAAAAATGGAATGCAATATAGATGCCTTCCTTGGGCTAAAACACCTGTATGATTTTGTTTCCATTTGCCCATACTATTCCTCTCCCTTTCACTCCGCTAGTGTCACAGATGCCATTTTTCAATTCATTAAGAAAATTGGGCTCTTTCCAATGATGCATCTTTCCATTGTCAGTTATACACTCTATGTAGAAGGCTCTTCCCTCAGCCTTTGCATGACTTGGCTCCATCCTGGATACCATTGATGTGGGATCCTTTGTTCCCTTTGAAGCACTCTATAAGTCACAATTTTTTATTTGTTGGTGTGTGTAATTCTTTTTTACTTGTTAGCTCCGTTACTCACTGAAGACAGGGGTGTGAATGGTTTTTTTTTTTGTTGTTTGTTTGTTTTTGCACATTATTCTTCCTCTCATTTTAATACATAGTAGAAACTCAGGAAATCTCTGTATGATGATTTGTCTAAATTTGTTCTTCAGGATCTGTGCTCAAGAATGACACTGATTAAATAGTCCACATTGCACACCTAAGCTCCAGTTTACATTCTAGTCATTTATTTCAGATGTCACATGTTTGGTAACTGCAGAACCAGATTTTTCTAAGATCTGGTATAATCCTGAATTCTAATTTTCCACTCTCTCATTTTTCCAAAGCAGAGATTCTGATGTACGTAACAACCTAGATTAATCTCAAAAGTACTATACCAATAAAAAAAAAAAGGCAAAATATATATACACTGGTTCTATTTCCATGGCAGAGGGAGTTGGTTGGAAAGGGAAATGAGTACTATTTTGTGGTGATAGACATGTTCTATATCTTGGTTGTAAAACTGGGTAACAGGTACATACATTTGTCAAAATTCATCTATACATACCCTTAAAATGAGTGATTTTCATTGTATGTAAATTATAATTCAATAAAGTTGATTTTTTGCTCAACAAAAAAATTTCAGGTAATCTTATAAACTCAAAAATATACTTAGAAATTTTATACACAATGTTGGAGTGTAAAACTTTAGAATTATTTGATATTGAACTTTGTTTCTTTCTTTTTTTCTTCAGGAAAATTTAATTATATTCCCAACCAACTGATGTATTTTGCTTTTATCTGGAAGTACAAAGTAAAAGAAGAAAAGAACAATTACATATTTATCGGTACTGCTATTATGAAGTGATAATAATTGAATTACCCACTAGAATTCACTTAGACTGCTCATTTTCAGGAAGCATAGTTTGCCAAAAGGACTGGCTCATTTTTTGACTGCAGTAGAGACATAAACTTGGGTGAGTCAGGAATAAATGAGATTACAGAGGAATGTGAGCTGAGTGAATCCATTTTATTTTAAATGTAAATAAATGAATCCATTCCAAATATTCTTAAAAAACAATAAGCAAATAATTCTCATTTTACTAATGAAACTGAATGGGTTCATATGCACAAGTGCTAAATATTAAAGGTTTTTATTTTGTAATAATTCAGTACTCTTGAAAAGATAATGAACATAGAAGAGTATCTACACAATTATTATTTGCACTGATTCTAACTGACATTTAAAATTTAATTCCAACAAGGATATTTTGAAAAAAAAAACTGATTTTTTAAAATGGGCAAAGGATCTGAATAGGCATTTCTCCAAAGAATATATACAAACGACCAGCAACACAAAAAGGTGTTCAACATCATTAGTTATCTGAGAAATGCAAAACAAAAGCACAATGAGAAACCCACTAGAAGGCTAATATGAAAAAGACAGACAATAACAAGTGACGGGGTGGAGACCTTCAAGACAGTGGAGGAGTAAGATGTGGAGATCACCTTCCTCCCCACAAATACATCAGAAGTACATCTACATGTGGAACAACGCCTACAGAACACCTACTGAATGCTGGCAGAAGACCTCAGACTTCCCAAAAGGCAAGAAAATCCCCACGTACCTGGGTAGGGCAAAAGAAAAAAGAAAAAACAGACACAAAAGGATAGGGACAGGACCTGCACCTCTGGGAGGGAGCTGTGAAGGAGGAAAAGTTTCCACACACTAGGAAGCCCCTTCACTGGTGGAGATAGGGGGTGGCAAGGGGGAAGCTTCGGAGCCGAGGAGGAGAGCACAGCAACAGGGGTGCAGAGGGCAAAGCAGAGTGATTCCTGCACAGAGGATCGGTGCCAGCCAGCACTCACCAGCCTGAGAGGCTTGTGAGTTCACCCACCGGAGTAGGTGGGGGCTGGGAGCTGAGGCTCGGGCTTCAGAGGTCAGATCCCAGGGAGAAGACTGGGGTTGGCTGCATGAAACACAGCCTGAGTGGGGCTAGTGTGCCACAGTTAGCCGGGAGGGAGTCTGGGAAAAACTCTGGAACCGCCTAAGAGGCCACTGTTTCGGGGTGTGCAAGGACAGGGGATTCAGAGCACCACCTAAACGAGCTCCAGAGATGGGCACAAGCCGCTGCTATCAGTGTGGACACCAGAGACGGGCATGAAATGCTAAGGCTGCTGCTGCAGCCACCAAGAAGCCTGTGAGCAAGCACAGGTCACTATCCACACCTTCCCTCCCAGGAGCCTGTGCAGCCCGCCACTGCCAGGGTCCCACGATCCAGGGACAACTTCCCCGGGAGAACACACGGCGCGCCTCAGGCTGTTGAAACATCATGCCGGCCTCTGCTGCCACAGGCTCACCTCACATTCTGTACCCTCCCTCCTCCTGGCCTGAGTGAGCCAGAGCCTCTTAAGCAGCTGCTACTTTAACCCTGTCCCAACTGAGTGAAGAAAAGACACCCTCAGGCTACCTACACACAGAGGCAGGGCCAAATCCAAAGCTGAGCCCCTGGAAGCTGTGCGAACAAAGAAGAGAAAGGGAAATCTCTCCCAGAAGCCTCAGGAGCAGCAGATTAAACCTCCACAATCAATTTGATGTATCCTGCATCTCTGGAATACCTGAATAGACAACGAATCATCCCGAAATTGAGGCGGTGGAGTTTGGGAGCAACTGTAGACTTGGGGTTTGCTTTCTGCATCTAATTTGTTTCAGGTTTATGTTTATCTTAGTTTAGTATTTAGAGTTTATTATCATTGGTAGATTGGTTTATTGATTTGGCAGCTCTCTTCCTTTTTTTTAGTATCTAGATAGATAGATATATTTTTCCTTTTTCTCTTTTTGTGAGTGTGTATCTGTATGCTTCTTTGTGTGATTTTTGTCTGTATAACTTTAGTTTTACCATTTGTCCTAGGGTTCTGTCTGACCATTGTTTTTTTTCAAATTTTATTATATTTAATAATTTTTATTGTTTATTTTAATAACTTTCTTTTCTTTCTTTCTTTCTTTTTTTCTCCTTTTTCTTCTGACCTGTGTGGCTGACAGGGTCTTGATGCTCCGGCCAGGTGTCTGGCCTGTGCCTCTGAGGTGGGAGAGTCGAGTTCAGGACTTGGTCCACCAGAGACCTCCCAGCTCCATGTAATATCAAACAGCAAAAGCTCGCACAGAGATCTCCATCTCAACACAAAGACCCAGCTCCACTCAAAGACCAGCAAGCTACAGTGCTGGACACCCTATACCAAACAACTAGCAAGACAGAAACACAATCCCACCCATCAACAGAGAGGCTGCCTAAAATCATAATAAGGTCACAGGCACCCAAAACACACCACTGGACATGGTCCTGCCCAGCAGAAAGAAAATATCCAGCCTCATCCACCAGAACATAGGCACCAGTCCCTTTCACCAGGAAGACTACACGATCCACTGACCAACCTTACCAAATGGGGACAGACTCCAAAAACAATGGGAACTATGAACGTGCAGCCTGTGAAAAGGAGACCCCAAACACAGTAAGTTAAGCAAAATGAGAAGACAGAGAAACACACAGCAGATGACAGAGCAAGGTAAAAACCCACCAGACCAAACAAATGAAGAGGAAATAGGCTGCCTACCTGAAAAAGAATTCAGAGTTATGATAGTAAATGTGATCCAAAATCTTGGAAATAAAATGGAGAAAATACAAGAAATGTTTAACAAGGACCTAGAAGAACTAAGGAGCAAACAAGCAATGATGAACAACACAATAAATGAAACTTAAAATTCTCTAGAAGGAATCAATAGCAGAAAAACTGAGCAGAAGAATGGATAAGTGACCTGGAAGATAAAACAGTGGAAACAACTACCGCAGAGCATAATAAAAAAAAAAGAATGAAAAGAACTGAGGAAAGTCTCAGAGACCTCTGGGACAACATTAAACGCACCAACATTCGAATTATAGGGGTCCCAGAAGAAAAAGAGGAAAAAAAAGGGACTAAGAAAATATCTGAAGAGATTATAGTTGAAAAATTCCCTAATATGGGAAAGGAAATAGTTAATCAAGTCCAGGAAGTGCAGAGAGTTCCATACAGGATAAATCCAAGGAGAAACACGCCAAGACACATATTAATCAAGCTATCAAAAATTAAATACAAAGAAAAAATATTAAAAGGAGCAAGGGAAAAACAAAAAATAGCATAAAAGGGAATCCCTGTAAGGTTAACAGCTGATCTTTCAGTAGAAACTCTGCAAGTCAGAATGGAGTGGCAGACATGTTTAAAGTGATGAAAGGGAAAAACCTATAACTAAGATCACTCTACCTGCAAGGATCTCATTCAGAATCAAAGGAGAAATTAAAACCTTTACAAACAAGCAAAAGCTAAGAGAATTCAGCTCCACCAAACCAGCTTCACAACAAATGCTAAAGGAACTTCTCTAGGCAGGAAACACAAGAGAAGGAAAAGAACTACAATAACAAACCCAAAACAATTAAGAAAATGCTAATAGGAACATGCATATCGATAATTACCTTAAATGTAAATGGATTAAGTGCTCCAACCAAAAGACACAGACTGGCTGAATGGATACAAAAACAAGACCCTATATACGCTGTCTACAAGAGACTCACTTCAGACCTAGGGACACATTCAGACTGAAAGTGAGGGGATGGAAAAAGATATTCCATGCAAATAGAAATCAAAAGAAAGCTGGAGTATCAATTCTCACATCAGACAAAATAGATTTTAAAGTAAAGATTATTTCAAGAGACAAAGAAGGACAGTACATAATGATCAAGGGATCAATCCAAGAAGAAGATATAACAACTGTAAATATTTATGCACCCAACGTAGGAACACCTCAATACATAAGGCAAATGCTAACAGCCATAAAAGGGGAAATTGACAGTAACACAATCATACTAGGGGACTTTAACACCCCACTTTCACCAATGGACATATCATCCAAAATGAAAATAAATAATGAAACACACTTTAAATGATACATTAAACAAGATGGACTTAATTGATATTTATAGGACATTCCATCCGAAAACAATAGAACACACTTTCCTCTCTAGTGCTCATGGAACATTCTACAGGATAGATCATATCTTGGGTCACAAATCAAGCCTAGGTAAATTTAAGAAAACTGAAATCTTATCAAGTATCTTTTCTGACCACAACGCTAGGAGACTACATATCAATTGCAGGAAAAAATCTGTAAAAAATACAAATACATGGAGGCTAAACAATACACTACTAAATAACCAAGAGATCACTGAAGAAATCAAAGAGGAAATCAAAAAATACCTAGAAACAAATGACAATGGTAACACAATGACCCAAAACCCATGGGATGCAGCAAAACAGTTCTAAGAGGGAAGTTTATAGCAATACAATACTACCTCAGGAAACAACAAACATCTCAAATAAACAAGCTAACCTTACTCCTAAAGCAATTAGAAAAAGAAGAACAAGAAATCCCCAAAGTTAGCAGAAGGAAAGAAATCATAATGATCAGATCAGAAATAAATGTAAAAGAAATGAAGGAAACAATAGCAAAGATCAATAAAATTAAAGCTGGTTCTTTGAGAAGATAAACAAAATTGGTAAAACATTAGCCAGACTCATCAAGAAACAAAAGGGAGAAGACTCAAAACAATAGAAGTAGAAATGAAAAAGAAGAAGTAACAACTGACATTGAAGAAATACAAAGGATCATGAGAGATTACTACAAGCAACTATAGGCCAATAAAACGGACAACCAGGAAGAAATGGACAAATTCTTACAAAAAGCCTTCTGAGACTGAACGAGGAAGAAATAGAAAATATACACAGACCAATCACAAACACTGAGATTGAGACTGTGATTAAAAATCTTCCAACAAACAAAAGCCCAGGACCAGATGGCTTCACAGGCGAATTCTATCAAACATTTAGAGAAGAACTAAAACCTATCCTTCTCAAACTCTTCCAAAATATACCTGAGGGCGGAACACTCCCAAACTCATTCTACGAGGCCACCATTACCCAGACACCAAAACAGAAAAGATGCCCAAAAAAAGAAATCCAATATCACTAATGAACATATATGCAAAAATCCTCAACAAAATACTAGCACACAGAATCCAACAGCACATTAAAAGGATCATAAAACATGAGCAAGCGAGGTTATCCCAGGAATGCAAAGAATCTTCAATATACGCAAATCGATCAATGTGATACACCATTTTGACAAATTGAAGGAGAAAAACCATATGATCATCTCAATAGATGCAGAAAAAGTTTTCAACAAAATTCAACACCCGTTTATGATAAAAACCCTCCAGAAAGTAGGCATAGAGGGAACTTACCTCAACATAATAAAGGCCATATATGACAAACCCACAGCCAACACTGTTCTCAATGGTGAAAAACTGAAACCATTTCCTCTAAGATCAGGAAAAAGATAAGGTTGCCCACTCTCACCACTCTTATTCAACATAGTTTTGGAAGTTTTAGCCACAGCAATCAGAGAAGAAAAAGAAATAAAAGGAATCTACTTGGAAAAGAAGAAGTAAAGCTGTCACTGTTTGCAGATGATATGATACTATACATAGAGAATCCTAAAGATGTTACCAGAATACTAGAGCTAATCAACGATTTTGGTAAAGTAGCAGGACAGAAAATTAATGCACAGAAATCTCTTGCATTCCTATACACTTATGATGAAAAATCAGAAAGAGAAATTAAGGAAACACTCACATTTACCATTGCAATGAAAATAATAAAAAAATTAGGAATAAACCTACCTAAGGAGACAAAAGACCTGTATGCAGAAAACTGAAAGACACTGATGAAAGAAATTAAAGATGATACAAACAGATGGAAAGACATACCATATTCTTGGATAGGAAGAATGAACATTATGAAAATGACTCTACTACCCAAAGCAATCTACAGATTCAATGCAATCCCTATCAAACTACCACTGGCATTTTTCATAGAACTAGAACAAAACATTTCACAATTTGTATGGAAACACAAAAGACCCCGAATAGCCTAAGCAATCTTGAGGAAGAAAAACGGAGCTGGAGGAATCAGGCTCCCTGACTTCAGACTATACTACAGAGCTATAGTAATCAGAACAGTTTGGTACTGGCACAAAAACAGAAATATAGATCAACGGAACAGGATAGAAAGCCCAGTGATAAACCCACACACATATGGTCACCTTATCTTTGATAAAGGAGGCAAGAATATTCCGTGGAGAAAAGACAGCCTCTTCAATAAGTGGTGCTGGGAAAACTGGACAGCTACATGGAAAAGAATGAAATTAGAACACTCTCTAACACCATACACAAAAATAAACTCAAAATGGATTAAAGACCTAAATGTAAAGCCAGACAGTATAAAACTCTTAGAGGAAAACATAGGCAGAACACTCTATGACATAAATCACAGCAAGATCCTTTTTGACCCACCTCTTAGAGAAATGGAAATAAAAACAAAAATAAACAAATGGGACCTAATGAAGCTTAAAAGCTTTTGCACAGCAAAGGAAACCATAAACAAGATGAAAAGACAACCCTCAGAATGGGGGAAAATATTTGCAAATGAAGCGACTGACAAAGGATTAATCTCCAAAATTTACAAGCAGCTCATGCAGGACAATATCAAAAAAAGCAAAAAACCCAATCCAAAACTGGGTAGAAGACCTAAATAGACATTTCTCCAAAGAAGATATACAGATTGCCAACAAACACATGAAAGGATGCTCAACATCACTATCCATTAGCGAAATGCAAATCAAAACTACAATGAGAGGGCTTCCCTGGTGGCGCAGTGGTTGAGAGTCCGCCTGCCAATTCAGGGGACACGGGTTCGTGCCCTGGTCCGGGAAGATCCCACATGCCGCGGAGCGGCTGGGCCCGTGAGCCATGGCCGCTGAGCCTACGCGTCCGCAGCCTCTGCTCCGCAGCAGGAAAGGCCACAATGGTGAGAGGCCTGCGTACTGCAAACAAACAAACAACAAAAAAAACCTACAATGAGGTATCACCTCACACCAGTCAGAATGGCCATCATCAAAAAATCTACAAACAAGAAATGCTGGAGAGGGTGTGTAGAAAAGGGAACCCTCTTGCACTGTTGGTGGGAATGTAAATTAATACAGCCACTTTGGAGAACAGCATGGAGGTTCCTTGAAAAACTAAAAATAGAACTACCATACGACCCAGCGATCCCACTACTGGGCATATACCCTGAGAAAACCATAATTCAAAAAGAGTCATAAAAAAATATATAAAAAGAAAAGAGTCATGTACTATAATGTTCATTGCAGCTCTATTTACAATAGCCAGGACATGGAAACAACCTAAGTGTCCACTGACAGATGAATGGATAAAGAAAATGTGGCACTAATATACAATGGAATATTACTCAGCCATGAAAAGAAATGAATTTGAGTTATTTGTAGTGAGATGGATGGACCTAGAGTCTGTCATACAGAATGAAGTAAGTCAGAAAGAGAAAAACAAATACTGTATGCTAACACATATATATGGAATCTAAAAAAAAAAAAAGTTTCCGAAGAACCTATGGGCAGGATAGGAATAAAGATACAGATGTAGAGAATGGACTTGAGGACACTGGGAGGTGGAAGGGTAAGCTGGGACAAAGTTGGGAGAGTAGCATTGACATATATACACTACCAAATGTAAAACAGATAGCTAGTGGGAAGCAGCCACATAGCACAGGGAGATCAGCTCGGTGCTTTGTGACCCGCTAGAGGGGTGGGATAGGGAGGGTGGGAGGGAGAGGCAAAAGGGAGGAGGTACGGGGATATATGTATATGTATAGCTGATTCACTTTGTTATAAAGCAGAAACTAACACACCATTGTAAAGCAGTTATACTCCAATAAAGATGTTAAAAAAAGCAAGTGTTGGCAAGGATGTGGAGAAATTCCAAGCCTAATATATTGCTGGTTTGATTGTGAAATTGTATAGCCACTTTGGTAAAGAGTCTGACAGTTTCTTCAAATGTTAAGCATAGAGTTACTCTGTGACTTAGTGATTTTACACTTAGGCATATGCCCAAGAGAAATGAAAACATACATCCACACAAAAACTTGTACATGAATGTTTATAGCAGCATTACCCATATAACTAATGTGGAAACATAAACTGATTAATGAATAAATAAAATATGATATACCCATACAAAGGAATATCATTCTACAATTAAAAGGAATTAAATACTGATACACGCAACAACGTGGGTGGACCTTGAACACATTATGCTGAGTGAAAGAAACTAGACACACAATGCCACCTACCATATGATTACATTTATATGAAATTTCCAGAATAGGCAAATCTATAGATACAGAAAGTAGATTAGTGTTTGCCAGATGCTAGGCGATAGTAGGGGTGGGGCATGGAGAATGACTGCTTATGGATACGGGTAGTTTTTTTTGGGGGGGTGATGAAAATATTCTAAAATGAGGCAGTAGTTATGATTGCACAGCTCTGATGCTACACTAAAAAAAAATTGAGTTTGTACTTTAAATGGGGGAATTTTATGGTATGTGAATTATATCTTAATAGAGCTGTTATGGTATGTGAATTATATCTTAATAAAGCCGTTAAAAATTCATTCCTAGAGATTGAAATAAAATCAGGCAGAGCAGTATTCACATTGGTCCTGATTTTTTTCTAGATAAAGAGGCAGCATGATTTTGCATACAGCTGTTCCAAAACTCCTCTAATATCTGTTTGCTGTTTATCATTTCCATGAAAGAGGAAAATCTTAAAATACTGAGTGTTATAAAATTTGAAACAAGAGAAATCAGCTTAAAAGCTCTTCTGATTATGATGTTCAAATTACAGATAACATTACAAAAATCATAGAATTTTAAACCTTAAATTTATTCTAAAGAGGATTTTATCATAAAATGCTATGCCCCTGAAGATATCTTAATTAGTTACACACACACATAGACACACTTCTAAATACATTTTGACTATGCAAGCACCAGGGTAACCCCAGTCACCATTCTGACTCCTAACAGGTATAGAAGTTGGCTTTTTCTAAAAAAAAAAAAAAAAAAAAAAGAAGTTGGCTTTTTCTATGTTTGTGAAAATTCACTATGTTTGTCAAATCACTATCAATTGCTGATTTTATCTGCCTGAAACTTGAAATTATTTGAGTTTGCAAACTGAGTCAGCTCTAATTCCTTTATTAGTCAGATAAAGAAGATTAGCCAGTGTGTTTAAGAGACTAACCTAAGATGATATAGCTAAAATCAAAATTCCAGTCTCTGGATTTCATTTTCCTTTGTCTTTGCCCTAAATTTTGTCATCAAAATTTGTAATTTTTTTTTTTTTTTGCAGTACTTGGGCCTCTCACTGTTGTGGCTTTTCCCCTTGCAGAGCACAGGCTCTGGACGCGCAGGCTCAGCGGCCATGGCTCACGGGCCCAGCCGCTCCGCGGCATGTGGGATCTCCCTGGACCAGGGCACGAACCCGTGTTCCCTGCATCGGCAGGCGGACTCTCAACCACTGCGCCACCAGGGAAGCCCCAAAATTTGTAATTTAAGAGCCATAATGTGGTGCTAATAATACTCTGTTTTGGAGTTTGCTGCCTCTTACAATTTTTTGGAATAGTGGTTCAACAGTGATGGTGATCCCCACATCAGCACCACATTTTCATTGATGCCTGACGTTGCTGAAGCAACAGCTATCATCTTGCCACTTAGGAAAAACAGCCATCACATCCACACAATTCTCTCACCAGAAAATGCTTTTCCTAAGAGGTGTGAGAATCTTATTTCCCACGTCCCATATTCTTTCATGTAGTCTATCGTATTCTTACGAATGTTTTTTTTTTAAAAAAAAACTCTCTGAAATAAAAATCTACTACTCTGTTTCAACCTGTCCCATTATTTAGCACAGTCTATACTGAATAAGTGGACTGAACAACCATGCTAACAGTTTATTATATGACTGTAGAGATTAAAGGCTGTACACTATGGAAAATGTCTCCCATCATGAAGGGACAATGAGATACCCAGGTCTGTTAAGCTGTGTTGGATCCCAACAGTTCCTTAATTAAACAACCAGTCTCCATGTGGACAAGCTGTCCTTCTGCTGGCATGAGTTTTGTCTCCCTCCTTGACACATGTGTCCTACAACAACTGCTCACTGAAATAGCAAGACTGACTTCACTCCTTATAATTTAAAGAGCCCACCTGACTCAGGGTTAAATGTATAGAATACCACGTAACTTATCAATGGGGCCTGAATTAAATACTGAATTTGGAGTTTAAATATAAAGATAATTTGAGTACAAAATTGAATAGAAGTTGATCTAAATAAAAAATTAATGAACTAGTTTTGTTTCACAATTTTTCTTACTGGAAAGAAGACAAATGATAATTTATCAAATATTTACGTGCCAAGTGACTTACAAATTATGTTCTATTTAATCTTGACATGAAATGTATGAGCTAAGTATTATTCAGTCTTCCCTACAAATGAAGAAATAGAGGCTCAAGAGGTTTTAATAATTGCTTGAGATCATATAACTAGTGAGATATATAATTACTTTATAAAGTAAGTTTGACCAATTTTGTCATTTTTAATACCAAAATATACATCTAGATTTCCTCAAACTTAGAGAAATATACAGAAGTATTGGAATTGAAGCCATTTCACAGTAACTTATTGACATTAGAAGAAATTATTTAAATCATTTGAGAGTTTAAAAGATTGTTAAAGGAAAAGGAAATTGGAAAAGTGTATTGTTGTTGTTGTTTTTTCTGAAATAAAGTGGCTTTCCTGTCCTCAGAGCTAGGGTTCAAAAGTAAGTGAACTGTCTGTTTGCTTCTCAGAGAAGGATGAAAGCCTTCCAAAATTCAAGGCAAAAGATTAGAAAACCTGATATTATAAGATATCTTGATTCTGTAGCTTTGCTCCTGTCATCTTCATGCAATTCATATTTTGACCCCACTACTTTCACATTTATCAAAAGAATACAAAACTTTAATCAAAATCGTATCAAAATTTACATTTTATTTCATTTAAAATATTCAATTAATATTGTCTTCCTTAAATGTATTTCCACTGTAGATAAAATCTAATTTCTGCATGTAAAAAATTGCATTAAAAGTAATTTCACGGGTTCCAATTCCTTAGTGAAGTACTATTATAGAAAAAAATTTAATTTCCTGACCAAAGTTTACTAAGTCTATCTTATGTCAAGGTGCATTTTTTTTTTTGTCTGTAGTTGTTAACTAAGTGAAATTATTTAAGATTAGCTTGGTGCTTTGTGTCCACCTAGAGGGGTGGGATAGGGAGGGTGGGAGGGAGACGCAAGAGGGAGGAGATATGGGGATATATGTATACGTATAGCTGATTCACTCTGTTATACAGCAGAAACTAACATACCATTGTAAAGCAATTATACTCCAATAAAGATGTTTAAAAAATAAAAAATAAATTTAATTTTAAAATATTTTAAACATTGTCAAAATTTTTAATTATTGGGCTTCCCTGGTGGCGCAGTGGTTGAGAATCTGCCTGCCGATGCAGGGGACACGGGCTCGTGCCCTGGTCCGGGAAGATCCCACGTGCCTCGGAGCGGCTGGGCCCGTGAGCCATGGCTGCTGAGCCTGCGCGTCCGGAGCCTGTGCTCCGCAACGGGAGGGGCCACAACAGTGAGAGGCCTGCGTACCAGAAAAAAAAATTTTTATCAACATTTTACCAAATTAAAATCTTACCATGTAAATTTTACCTGTCATCAATATTATTTTGTGCTGATTATTTCTATCAAGTGTAATTTTTTGTATTATATTATTGCTGTTTTTAAGGTTTTGTGAGCTAAATGATTCTTCAATCATATTTTTACTTATAACTAATTTAACACTGTCAGTATGGATTTGTGGATTACTTTAATCATAATATTTACTACGAAATAGATAAAAGTTTTAGATGTAATTATCATCACGTTTCATGATAGGCATTTCAGACTTTTTAAAAAGAGTTATCATTTGGCTTAATAAAATAAAAAAAATTTCTCCTGAATTCATTTCAAGAAATGCCATACTTTGGGCATTTTCTATTGAATAGTTCAGTAATCCTGTTCTATTCAATCTGTTCTTAAAGCTATCCATTTTGTTCTTAATTTTAGATATCACATTTTTCAATTTTAAGTTATGGGTTTTACTTCTATAGAATGTCTAAATTCTTTGATAAAATCATCCATTCAATCATTTTTGTGTCTTTTTCTCTGTTTTTTTAGCATATTAATCATGATTACTTAGAGGTCCTGTCTGCTAAGGTTACTTTTTGGGTCATCCATTGAACTTTTCTACTATCTGTTCTTTTTTTCTTGTGGGTTTAGCCACACCATGTTACCTTGTTGCATGTCTTGTAACTTTTAACCGCATGTCACAGATTTTGGATAAAAGAACCTTTGAGGATCTAGATGGTACCTTTTATTACATATCCATTTCTTCTATTAGACAGAAACCATAAGTGGCTGGTTGCTTCCATCCAATTAGTAAATTTCAGTTTGGGTAAGATTTCATTTACCTCTCCCTCATCCTTCTTTCTAAGGCTGGGCCCTCAATACCTTTCAATTGACAGATTGTTAGATCCTCCAAACAACATAGCCTTAAAGTAGATATTCTAGAATTTAAAAGTACATTATTTAAAATAAAACACAAAAGATGGGTTTAAGAGAGACTCATTTTTGCCCTTTAAAGATTTGTAGCTTAGTCTATCAGCCAACAGCTTCAAAATTTGAAAACTGGACTTCGGTTTTAGATTGGTGATGTAAGGAGTTAGTAAGAGGATTGCCCCCATCCTTAAAACAAGAAAAAAGCTGTAATTAACTAATTTTCATGAGACTATAAGAGAACTGAGGACACAGCTGATCGATGAGAATCTGTAAGGAGAACAGCACCAGAACATTTGCTTACCTGAGACAGAAGTTGCCAAATAACATATAAATAGGTAGAAATGTTAAACAAGACATTTTAAACAAATTGTTGAAGCATGGGCTATATTGACAGTGTGAAGCCTCTGATATGAGGGTGGGATTTTGCCATCTTGCAGTCTTTTCCCTCTAGAAACCCCACCAGACAACCACAGGGAAGATGGGGGAGAATGCTGAGAAAGGTACTGGCTGGTGAGGGAACAGCAGCCACTGCCAAAACCCCACCCAGACCCCTCCCTCCTTATTTATCCTAAAGAACAAAGATCTTAATTTAAAGGAGGAAGATCAGTTAAATGTGCAGTTTGGGGAGCTGGGGAAGAACAATGGAGGCCACCACTGAAAATCTACCCAGATCCATCTCCCCTATCTTTCCAAATGAATAAAAGCCTCAATCTTCAGAGGGAAGAGTGGCCAAACCATAGGGGAGGGGGCTGATGGAAATCCACGGAGCCTGAAGGAGGGGCAAGAACACGAATGAGGTCCATCTCCCAAGACCCAGATTCAGAGTGACTGCTTAAAACTGAGGTTTAATTAAATAATCAGAGGATCCAACGATCATCCAACCTCCATCCCAAGCACCACACTAACCAGCCTGGAATAAAAATATCAACGGAACACAACAGAGAACTCAACATCACTGGTTTTAGGGAAATGCAAATTAAAATCAGAATGAGATATCACAGTTAGAATTAGTACAATTAAAACAATAAAATGATGCCACTAAATACTGGTGAGTATGCAGAACAGGAATTCTCCTTCACTGCTGATGTGAATCCAAAATGGCAGAGCCACTTTGGAAGACAGCTTCTTGTAAAGTTAAACATATGCTTATGTTACAACCCAGTAATCTCACGCCTGTGCTTTACTCAAGTTAATTGAAAAATTATATTCACACAAAAATGGCCTGTACATGACTGCTTATAGTTGCCAAAAATCGGAAACAATCAAGATATCCTTGAACAGATGAGAAAGTAAACAAACTGTGGTCCACCTGTACAATGGAATACTGCTCAGAAATAAGAAACAATGAGTTGTTGATTCACATAATAACATGGATGAATTTGAAAGGCATTTTGCTAAGTGTAAGAATCTCTCCCAACTTCTCTGTCCCTCGGAAGATGCCTTCTGACAGAAGCACAAAATATGTCCAAGTGAAACACAGCTGTGTTCCTCAGTGTCAATTCACCGCTCTCTAGAACTTTCTTCCCAGTCTGTTTTATTTTCTGGGTCTGTTCACCTTCACCAGGATGGAGGGCACAGCGAAATGTTTTCTTCCTAAAGATTGTGAAACTAGTAGAGATTTTACTCTGCCTTTTATAAGTTTATTTATTTATTTATTTATTTTTGCGGTACGCGGGCCTCTGACTGTTGTGGCCTCTCCCGTTGCGGAGCACAGGCTCCGGACGCGCAGACTCAGCGGCCACGGCTCACGGGCCCAGCCGCTCCGCGGCATGTGGGATCTTCCCGGACCGGGGCATGAACCCGTGCCCCCTGCATCGGCAGGTGGACTCTCAACTACTGCGCCACCAGGGAAGCCCTATCAAGAGTTTTAATTCATCATGGGTAGTCTGTCGGCAGAAGAAATTCAGCTGAGGGCTAACCAGGTTACTGATGAGTCTCTGGAAAGTACAAGGAGAATCCTGGGTTTAGACATTGAGTCTCAGGATGCATGAATCAAGACTATCACTATGCTGGATGAACAAGGGGAACAACTAAAACACATAGAAGAAGGCACGGACCAAATAAACAAAGACATGAGAGAAGCAGAGAAGACTTTAACAGAACTAAACTAGTGCTGTGGCCTTTGTATATGCCCATGTAATAGTGTTAACAAATGATGCCAGGGAAGACGAAATGGAAGAGAACCTGAATCAAGTGGGCAGTATCCTAGGAAATCTAAAACACATGGCCCTGGACATGGGCAATGAGATTGAGGCCCAAAATCGACAAATAGAATGGATCACAGAAAAGGCTGACACCAACAAAGGTCGTATTGACAATGCCAATGCCAGAGCAAAGAAACTCATTGACAGCTAAAGCTACTGCTGTACTTTATCATTTATTCACTTCCCTAGCTCCCCCTTCAAAGTCATTACCTTTCCAGAGTTTGAAATTTTGTTTCCACACTCTTCTAATCGGGAGATGATGTGGAAGAAGATCGAGGAGTAACAGCCCCCTATTCTTTTATTTTCTCTTTTTCCCTTGAGGGTAGACTGCTGCTTAGATTTCCTTCTAGTATTTTCTTTCTCAGTCCATACTCTTAGGTTGGTATCCATACATCATATATGGTGTTGTTTTTCATTCTCTCCATTTACTTAGCAGGTTCTTCTGCTTTCAAACTTTGGAAGCATTGCCAAACACAGCCATGTAAAAGGAAGCTGGGGGCATTGGGGGCAGGCACAAGGAGGAGAGGCAAGAGATAAGAGGTTGTTACCTCAGTAAAATCTGCAGACCCTAAAGCCAAAAGTTGCATAACCACAGTGAAGATCTAATTGGGTTTAATTTCTATTTAAGTTGCAGTTATTGCCAATTTAGGTCAATGCTTGGTTCTGGAGTCTGTATACACAATATTTTTGTTATACATCACAACTTTGCAACCTCTGCTTCAAAAAAGAATTGAATGAGTTTTCTTAAAGTGAGCTTAATTTCTGAACTCTCAGTGATTCATTTATGTACATAAATTCTATGATCCCATTTTATTTTGCACCATATAGGAACACATGGTATAAATGAATGGCTTTTTATTTTCATATTATTAGTACTATCATTTGGACTTCCCTGGTGGCACAGTGGTTAAGAATCCACCTGCCAAAGCAGGGGACACGGGTTCGAGCCCTGGTCCAGGGAGATCCCACATGCCGTGGAGCAACTAAGCCCGTGAGCCACAACTACTGAGCCTGTACTCTAGAGCCCGCGAGCCACAGCTACTGAGCCCATGCACAACTACTGAAACCCGCGCGCCTAGAGCCCGTGCTCTGCAACAAGAGAAGCCACCGCAATGAGAAGCCTGTGCACTGCAATGAAGAGTAGCCCCCGCTCACCACAACTAGAGAAAGCCCGCATGTAGCAATGAAGACCCAACTCAGCCAAAATAAATTAATTAATTAAAAAAAATAGTATCATGGTCCCATTACAGGCCTATTAACCTCATAAATGTGTCATTAGTCTTTGAAGAAAAAATATGTAAATATGTGTCTATGAGAATTTCTCTCTACAGCAGGGCTTAAAATTTTTTTGAAAAGTTTGACAAAGTATATCACATGAATTCAGATTTACCTCAATGCCAAGAATTATGTTTAGATAGGAAAAAAGAAACTTGTTTTGATCTCAGGTAGAAAATGGTTAGATTACTTTGAGTTTTATGTAGCTTTAAACTTTTTAAAAACTAGAATTTATTCTGTTTAAAAATGATTTAGAAAATTATGTCTTTGGTTTACTTATTGATGACTGCACTATCATTCTCTTAGCCTTTTGTATTCAACTTCCAGAATCACATTTGTTTAGATCTTGAGCAGTGTTATAAGAATTTGATTGGTATTTGTCACCTTAATTTAAAAACTAGCTTCTGCACACTTCAAAGCTATTGATGTCGATTGGTTTGACCAATAACCACTGTTTGATCCTTACAATTAAATTTTGTAACTTAGGAAACTGTTTTTTCAAATAAGTGATGTGCTTCTGGGACTACTTTTTGGGGGGTGGAAAGCAATAATTTTGTCAACTCTTATTTGACAAACTGAATAAAGCAAAGATCCGTAAATAAAAAAAAAAGAAAGAAAGAAATATGGATAGAAGGGAAGAGGGAATCAATAATAAATTAGCCAGGTAAATATGTCTTAAACAATAGGTTTTAAGTAGACCTAGTATCATTAAGATATTAGTTATTCATAAATTAATGTATACATTTAATGTGATCCCAATTAAAATAACAACAGTTTTTGTTTTCATTTTTGTTTTGGTGAGTGGTGAGGTGCTTTAGTCAAGCCAATTTGAAAGTTCACATGAAAAATAAACAAAAAAATTTAGTGAAACTCTGAGTAAAGGAGCAATAAAGAGTAACGGCTCCTACCTGATAGTAAACATTCACATCCCTCTCATGTACCCAGTACATTCACCCCATTCTAATATCCCCCAAAACCTTAACCCATGCCAGCATCAACTCTAAGCTCAAACTCTCACCTAATTATCATCAACATAAAAGGTCCCAAATCTCATCATCTAAATCAGGCATGGGTGAGACTCTGGGTAGTATGGTCCATGCCTGGAAAAACTGTCTCCCCATCTGTGGACCTATGAAACTAGAAAACAACCTTTTGTAATATGGAAGAATCTTTTGTATTCTGTTACAAGTTAATCACTAAAGGGATGTTGCCTATAAGCTTAAATTATACATAATGGCCCATCTCTGGGAACCCTGCTTTCCAGGTAATGAGCATTAAGCTAAAATACCTTTGTTTAGCTCACAGGAAACATCCTGATCAGGCCCACCTGTGAATGACTGCAGGGAGGAAAATATTAACACATCCCCTCCAGAGGCTGATGGAAACTAGGAAGTGTTTGACTTTACTCCCTCCCCTTTTAGTATAAAAGGAGCCTGAATTCTAACTCAGGCAAGATGGTTCTTTGGGGCACAAGCCCACCATCTTCTCGGTCTGCTGGCTTTCCAAATAAAGTCATATTCCTTGCCCCTACAACTTGTCTCTTGATTATTGGCCTGTCGTGCAGCGAGCAGTATGGTCTTAGACTTGGTAACACTTTCTCCTCCAGAATAGAGGTGTGGTACAGGTACAGAGTAGACATTCTCGTTTTCATCTAGGAAGGGAAAGGGGTCACCAAGCAACTCTAAGCCCAGCAGGACAAATCCCATTAGGTTCTCTGTGGCTTGATGGCCTGTCCTTTGGGCCCATGGTGGTGGCCTTTTTGGCCCCTGGCCCTAAGCCTGTGTCTCTGGGCTCTACTTCCATGCCCACACTCTGTCTTTGGAACTGTTCATCCTTTTTCCTGAAGGGCAGCCCATGTTTGTAACCAAGTAGTTCTATCAGTCCCACGTCCTGTTTGTAAAATCTCAGGAGTTTAATAGCCTCCCTTCATTACTTCCTGTCTCTATTCCCTTCAGTCTAAGCTGGCAGTGTTTCTGCTGATGTAACATTCTCAAAAACCCCATTGGTCTTTGGTGCGTGTCAAGGGGGTCTACTCTATTAGGCAAAAGAGTTCTTCACTGAATCTCCCCGTATAACCCCATCTCTATTCCAGGCTTCTGCTGAGATGGTTGAGTGGACCCAGGAGTCACCTACACAATCTCTTCTGCAACACATTTTCCAGCCACACCTTGGCCCTCTCTCCCCAGCACACTTCCCCCCAAAAATGAATTTCCTCATTTCTTCATACTTCGTAATCTGGATTGGCTTGAAACACTCCAAATAATCAAGGGCTGGTTCCTTTTTGCCTAGTAGTTCCTTGTTCAGTTTCTCTCTTTCCTCAGGCATTTTAGTATCAGCAGGAAGGAGCTTTGCTTGGAAATCTCTTCAGTTCCATATCCAAGCTTATTGCGTGTAAGTTCTATTTTCCACCCAGAATGAAAGAACACAATTCAGCCAAGTTTTCTGCCACTTTATAACAAAAAATACCTTTTCTCCAATTTACAGTAAAATGTTCCTCATTTCCTTTTAAAGCCTCACCAGAGGGATTTATATTTATATTTATATTTATGTCAAGATTCTGTTCATGAACATTAGGATGTTCACGATGAGACACTTTCCTTACAATGCTTTTGACTTCTCTCTGAGCTCTCATCAAAATCACCTTTGACATCATATTTCTACTTTCTCATCAAGATGATCTAGGCTTTTCCAATCACCAACCTCTAAATTCTCCTAGCCTTTACTCATTACCTAAATTCAAAGCCACTTCCACATTTTTAGGTATCTGTTACTATGGCACCTTACTTCCCAGTACCAGAATCTGTATGAGTTTCCTAGGGACTGCCAAAACAAATTTTCACAAACTTGGTGGCTTAAAACAACAAAATTGTTTTCTCCCTACAGTTTTGGAAGGCCAGAAGTCAAAAAATCAAGGTTTGGGCAAGGTTAATTCCTTCTGGAGGCTCTGAGGGACTATCTGTTCCATACCTTTCCCCTAGTTTCTGGTGGTTGCTGGCAATCCTTGGCATTTACTGGATTATCACTCAAATCTCTGCCTCCGTCTCCACACGGTGTTCTCCTTTGCGTCTCTGTGTGTGTTCTTTTCTGTTTCTTATAAGGACAATCTCATTTGATTTAGAGACCACTCTCACCTAATAGGATCTCATCATAATCCTTACCTTAATTACATCTGCAAATACTCCATTGCCAAATACATCACATTCTGAGGTTCTGGGAGGACATGAATTTTGAGGCGACACTATTCAACCCATTATGGTTAGTTATACTTCAAGAAAATTATTATTTTTAAAAAGTTGCCAGAGCTTGCTTATATAAGATAGATAAGATAGTGTATTAGGGAATTTTTCTCCCACTGAAATGTTCTTCTCTAGTCTGTTTGGCCCATTTTAAAATCCTGTTATCCACATGGTGATTTAAAGTGATCCTCCTTTCCTGTCAAGTAAATTAGAATTTGTCTCATTATGCCCCCAGTGTTGAATTTTCCTTTTGATCTGATTGACTTCTGAAGTGATAAGTTCACAATTTGTTTTGGTACTTTGAGCATATAGTTGCTGTTTTACACATCAGAGCTTAAGGTCCCCTGAGGGATTTCTGTGATTTTCCCAGGAATCTTAACAGTAAGTTTCATTCATATTTTCACACCATATTTACTATTACTTTTCAGACTCCAGTTTATTCTATCAATTTGTTGCATTTTCGTTGATGTGTATACTCTATTTCTCCCTCTCTTGGTCTCTCTGTGGAGTACAGAATGGCTGTGTGCTGCTTTTCTCTGTTAACGTGGTGCTGGTGTGACTGGACCCCTCACTAAAGAAGACTCCCTACCCTTCCTGCTGGTTTCTCCTCAAATTTATCAGTTATAAAAATATTCACCTCATAGCAGACCTTATTATGAGGTCTAACATAACACTTGTGCATCAATAAAGCTTTTTTTTTTTTTTTTTGCGGTACACGGGCCTCTCACTGTTGTGGACTCTCCCGTTGCAGAGCACAGGCTCCGGATGCGCAGGCTCAGCGGCCATGGCTCACAGGCCCAGCCGCTCCGCGGCATGTGGGATCTTCCTGGACCGGGGCACGGACCCGTGTACCCTGCATCGGCAGGCGGACTCTCAACTACTGCGCCACCAGGGAAGCCCAATAAAGCCATTTTGAAAACACTTGTAATTCCCCAACATTTCATGAAGTAAGCAGCTCCGTGTTTTTTTAAATGTTTCCAATATCATGATTTCATCTTTTTGTTATGCTACCTGACCGCGACCGATGTTAATGTTGTAGAGGTTGCTTTCTGATACAAACTAAGTTATAAGAACTTATTTATGGTCAGGAGTATATAGGCAGCTTGTGGGCCAAATTCTTTTGTCTCTTTCAACATTTTATCCAGCCAAGTACATACACATATCAAAATGCAGCCATGAGTGTCATATAACACTCTGACCTGCTTCCAAATTCAGAGTTCTGTCCTTTTATCTCATAACATGGCTGTTACCATCTTGTCCAGAGCCAAGTGTTCCTTGATAATATGCATTCCTTATCAATGCAGCCTCTGCATGGAAATCCCTGAAGAAGAAGGCCGGTGTAAACCTTCCTATGTCCATGAAAGTGGTATCAACAGTGTTTGATACATGAACAAAGTATGTGTGCACTTCTGATGGAAGTTGGGAGAAAATGTGAAAGAGTGTAATTGATGGAGTACCAAATGAAATAAAATATAACAGTTCAATGGAATGACTAGCAGGATCTTGATCTACAAGATGTGTAGATCAGGGATATATATATGTATATGAGAATTAGAGCAAAAATGAGTGGGGATTTTTTGTTTTGTTCTTGAGCTCATAGAGGAGTTGTTAAGAAGACTCTTGAAATCATATCATGGAGGTGCTATACCCACAAAGTGATGTCCCTTTGGTTTTTTATGAGAGGGAAATATATATATATATAAAACCTTTATATATATATATATTTCCCTCTCATAAAAATAATATATATACTACATTAATATTATAGTAAATTGTTATATATTATGAAATAGTAATATTACATTAAATTATACAATATTATCATATTATTATATATTATGTATATTAATAATATCTATATTTCCCATATATATAACCTTTATATATCTATATATATATATATAGATATACACATAACCTTAATTGTTCTGGGGCTAGTATTTCTTGCAATTGAGTGCAGTTCCCAGTTTTTCACTCCCATTCTTGCTTCCCCTCAAAGAATATTCTTATGCTTACATAGAAGTTACTAAAAATCTCAACATAATTCCCTACTACTCTTCTTGATATAGATAGATACAGATAAATATATAGATATAGATATAAATATATAGATAAAACCAATCAACATTACATTGTATGATTGTGTGGTGATGAAATGCAAATTTATTTTTATTTATATTCTCATACAAAACATCAATAAAATAAGTTCCATGTAAGTAAAAGTCAAAAAATGTATAAAAACTAAATAAATATTCATGCCAGTGAGGTCAGGTAAGGTTATGCTGTGGTATAAAAACTCCAAAAATCTTAGCTGTTAAACAACAAAACTGATTTCTTAGTTATATGATATGTCAAATACATATCATATAGGTTGGCAAGGACAGGCAGGCAAGACTTGACTGAGGTCAAGAGATTTGATCTCCAGTGATTTTTTTTAATGATCTCTCTCATTAAGAAGGGTGGCGTTTGTCTAAAAATCCTTCTCTGAGAGCTTTGTCCTTCAATGTATGAATCTATGTAACATCTCAACGGCAGTAAAGAAAAGTGTGTGCTTCTACGTGAAACTGGCTTGAATATTTAGATGAAAAGAACACAGTTTAAGTTTTAAACAAAGTGAATACTCTCTACCTACAAGGGGGAGAGCTCAATGGACATGTAACTACAATCTTGGTATTAGAAATACGTCTTCTCAAAATAACATTACAGAAATACAACTTGAATTTGCTAAAATAAACAAAAAGATATTGTTTCTCTTTTCTCTGCTTCCCTATATGTGTGTACTTTATTCTTATCCTCCTGGGTGGGATGGCTTTTTTGTTCCTTCAATGAATGTGGGTACCTAAGATTATGTCTTTTGTTCACGAGATGAATCAGATGGGAGTGGGGAAGTGAAACATTTTAGTCTCATTTTAGATTCCTAGGGAAGAATCCTGATCATCCAACCCTAGGTCAGAAGCTCATCCCTGATGAATCAACCAGGGGTTCGTCAGCTAAGAATATGACACCTTCTGTAGAGATCATGTGGATGGAAGGCATTGAAGAGATGAACAGGGTAGAAAGTGTCTCCCAAAAAGAGAACACTGGACAGATAGAACAATAAGTGTCCAGAAAAAAACCAAAGAACAAGACCCAGAAAAGAAGGTGAGTTACACATCACTGCAGAGTTAGCCAGAAGGACAATTTCATCTAATAGACATTAGGGGCTCAGGGGAAAGGAGTGGTCACAGGTCATTGTTACCAAATGATCCAAGGACTCAGGATCTCTTCTTCATCTCCCAAGGGAGCTTGAGACCTAAACTCAAGAGCACTCCTTGTGTCAGCAGGAAGTAGATACCACCTTCCCCACATCCACCCTCCCCACATCCACCCCCACATCCACCCTCCTCTCCACCTTCCCCACATCCACTCCTCCTTACATTAGGAGTTCCTAAATGGGCACATTGGTCTGAATTTTGCCCATTGCCTCCACTGCATAGTATTTTCTTGTTGCTTTAATTTTCTAATTTTTGTACATGCAGTGTATTTTCTTGCCTCTTAAAACCATAGATGATTCCAGGGTTTATTTACTTAAAACAGAAAGGTAATTTTCAGGAACTTGGGAATTTTCTTGTCTGTACCCAACACTATCATGGTCTATTTTGAAATGTGAAAGAACATGATGATTCCCAGCCTTAGTCTAAAAAGGAGTTAAGTAACTCTGCAATGAAACAAAATTCTAGATATTTAGCATTACTTTTGTTAAAATTTTTTTAAAAAAAAATTTGGTTTTTACCTGTGTTTTCTTACTGCTTTACCCCACTCTAGTAGAGGATTACCCCACCCCCAGTAATAAAAAGAAGCAAGCATAAAACTTGGAAGAAACCCTCGAGAATATAGAAAAACAAAATATTTGAATTATTGGTGGAGCTTTTCCCATTTTGTTTTCTACATTCACTATTTAAAATATGCTTCCTACACATAGAAGGGCAGCAAAATGCAATGGCTCTAACAACTTGCAAACATAAAACGTTAATTAAAATTTGTGGCTCTCACAGTTTCTAATGGCCTATAAAATTCATTCTGCTATTAGAATTTCAGTTTCTGTTCTCTTTTCTTGATTGTATCTCTAATTATAGACTATAAGCTAAAATAATTTTATTTTTATATTTTACAAGAGCTATAAAAGAAAACTACCAAATGTTTAAAAATAAATGGCTTCCTAAGATTCAGTTGATGCAAATACTATTAAATAATTTGGTTTCACTATGAAGTGAAGACTTCTAACAGAAATGATTGTGCCTTTACTTCATGGATTAGAATTTAGGGAAAGTAATTTCAAATACTGCTAAGGTCTAATTAAATTATGGACATAATCCCATCTGTAGGTGATGATATTACATATTCTTCATTTTCTTTTTTATCTAAATGGCACAAGAATGTGGCAGGAAAAGGTGAGTTATCACTCCATTTTTTGAGTATGTATACAAGTTTGGTCTCTTAATCTTACATAGTAGTTAAGAAGTCGAAATGATGACAAAGAAGAGTCAGAAATCAAGACAATAGTGATACTAATAGCTGCCATTCATTAACTAGTCCCATACACCATGCATTTTTACCACAACACTGAAAGTTGCCAGCTTTATTGATGTATATATATATCATATATATACCCATAGAATTATATATTATATGGTATAAGTATACATATATACATACCATAAAAGTCACCAAATTTAGGTGTAAAATTCAATAGCTTCTAGTAAATTTGTAGTGTCGTACAACTAAGACCACAAGCCAACTTTAGAACATTTCCACCCCCACATAAAGATCCCTCATGTTCATCTGCAGTCACTCTTCATTCCCACTCCAATTCTAAGTGATCACTAATGTACTTTCTGTCTCTACATATTTATATTTTGTGGATATTTCATATAAATAGAATTTTATAATCTGTGCTTTTTAAAATTTACTTGTATCTGAGGTTCATCTGTGTTGTAACATGGATGGGCATTTGTGCTATTTCCACTTTTTAGCTGTTATAAATGATCTGCTATGACCATTCGTGTACAAATCTTTGTACAGACACACATATTTTTATCCCTCTTGGATGGATGTTCAGGAGTTAATTTTCAAATAAGTGAGAGCAGCATCTTTTTATATTCCCTTGAGCAATGAATGAGGATTCCAATTTCTCCACATCTTCTCCAGCACTTGTTATTGTCCAGTGTTTTTATGTAGTCATTCTAGTGATTGTGAATTAGGATCTCATTGTGTTTTTTACTTGCATTACTAAAATGTCTAAAAATATTGAGAATCATGTATGTGCTTGGTCACTCCTATATATGTCTTCTTTGATGAAATGTCTATTCAAAAATATTTGTTTATTATTTATTGCATTTTTCTCTTCTGGTAAGGGGTGAGTATGCTTTGAAAATATATTTTAGATACAAGTCATTTATCATATATATGCTTTGAAATTTTTTTCTCCCAATCTATGGCCTGTTTTTTCATGTATTAATGATGTCTTTTGAAGTTCAAGATGTTTGAATTTTGATGAAGACCAACTTATCTTTATTTAATCACTTGTGTTTTTTTTTTTTTTTTTTTTTTTTTTACCGATTTTTTTTTTTTTTTTTTTTCTGTACGCGGGCCTCTCAATGTTGTGGCCTCTCCCGTTGCGGAGCACAGGCTCCAGACGTACAGGCTCAGCGGCCACGGCTCACGGGCCCAGCCGCTCCACGGCATGTGGGATCTTCCCAGACCGGGACACGAACCCGTGTCCCCTGCATTGGCAGGCGGACTCTCAACCACTACGCCACCAGGGAAGCCCAATCACTTGTGCTTTTGATGTTGTATCTAGGACTTTGCCTAACCCAAGGTCACTCTTTTACTTAATTTTTACTGAAGAGGGAACTGAGGCTTGGCAAGACCAAGGAGACACACGCAAGACTGTGTTCCTCTGCAGGATATTGTCCCTGCACGACTTTCCTCTCCACTCACTGCTACCAGTGTAGAATTCAAGTGAAGTCTGATACTGGGCCAGGTTTTTTGCAAGCTGAAATGTTTCTACAGGCAGCATACCCATTTTGAGTGACTGAAGTTCACACGGAAGGACCAGATGTGTCTTTCCAGAAAACTCTCCTCTAGTTTCTTCTGCGTACCTTTGGGATAAAGGTAAGAAGCATACCTAGAATAGAATTTTTTACTAGGGAGTTTGAATGAGATAATGCAACACTGCTTTTAGAGCATGAACCTGTTGATCAGCCCTGTCTGCAGCTGGCTGAGCTGTGGTCCTTACTGGGGAGGGAGGAACCTCATCATGACATCTTGGTCTCCAGTGGGCCTTCTGGGTGTATGAAGTGTGAGATCTATGCTGGATACTGATGAGACGATATTCTATGTGAATCTGTCAACATTAACCATTTTACTTCTGCTAAATTACTATTTGAAAGTTCAACTATGTACTCAAACTTGAAAGGTTCTATAAGCAAACACATAGTACAAGTAAGTCTCTGAGGACCATTTAATCATCCCAAAATAAAAAATAATTTTCTTTGAGCTTAAGACCTATAAAAGTATACATTTAAGTTCAACACTGTCCTCTAAACTTTTAAAAAATTTTCTATACAAAAAATTTTTATATGAGAAACAAAACAAGTTAAATGTGGAGTGATCAAAAATTTCAACTGTATTATCAAATTAGAAAAATGGACTATGTATTGTGACATGCCAACAATTAAGGCTAATTGCAGTGTATGCCCATTTGAGGTTAAGACTGACCAGAGAAATTTTATGATGAATAAATTGTGGAGACTGGCTCATTTTGTATATGTAGAAAGCATTTCAAAAAAGTGTTCTTATGGGAGGCAGCCTCTAAGGTGACCCCCAAAGGCCCCTATCTTCTTGTATCCCCACTGTTGTATGATTCCCCATTCTGCTGAGGATTAGATGTTAGTAAACCAAACTGGACTTATGATTATTCATAATTTGTGGTTATTCATAATATTATGGTTATTCATAATTTGTATTCATAACCTAAGATCAATTATTCAAGTTTAGTGCTGAAACCAGTTTCACTATGTATTTTAGAAATCTGGTTGCAAAATTCCTGCACTAGAAAATAGTCAAAAGTTCCACGTGTTTTCAAGAATGACATTTGGTTATCAGCGCATCATCAGGATACACAGTGGGACTGGTGAAATCTGTTGCTGACTGAGAGGCCAGATTTAGAATGGAAGAATTAGGCCTCATTAGGTATAGTTAAGCAATGAGATCATGCATCTAACAGAAAAAGCAATAAGTCTTTCTTTCTTTCTTCTTTCTTTCTTTTTGTTTTTATTAATATTTCTTTGCCTCTGTTGAGAGAAGTGTTACTGCCTGGGACCTTTCCTGGTCCCCAGGTTTTGGAGGATTTGAGTTTGGAGAGAATAAGGATGGGGGTTGGTACATCCCCACCTTGAGTTCAAGGATATGGAGGGCAGTGCTTTGTGTGGGGATGTGGGGGAGGACTAGGTCTGATGGTTCAGGACTCAGAGAAGACTGTGTGAGGAGTTTTGGAAGGAAAAGAAGTATTGAGACAAAATTTCCCTTCTTCCCCAGTGAGGCTGTGAGCCCCTCTGAAAAGTTCTTTGCATTTCTGGAAACATTTTGGCTTTTTTTTTTTTTTTAATCTGTGCAGCAGGAGTAACTTTTTCTAGCAAATAAAACTGTGAACTGGAAAAATGAATAATCAAAAGAGGAGGGCCTAGGTGGGAAGGGGATTTGGTGATCCCCAGGATCAGCCTGGCATCTTCCTATCTACCTGCCCAATTTAATATCTTTCAATTCAGTCATGAAGGGGTTTCCAGGGCCTCTAAAGTGGATGTGCCATATGCCCTGGCCTGGGAATTTGGCTCTCTCCTTCAATTTAAGACATCTTTAATCCACCTCTCTCTTCTCCCCAAATTTCAGTCCTCCCTGTGTTATGTGGTCAGAGATGGTCCCTTTCTTGTGGATTTCTAGGATAGAGACGTGTGCCTCTTTCTTCATACTCATTCCCTTTATTCTATTGCCCTAAGTCTGATGATTATGTTTACCTTTAATTCACTGGGAGGAGGATGTCACGAGAAGGTCGGTGAGGGCCAGGCCTGGGGGAGTGCCACTGGACTGAGGAAGGAGGCTTTGGGTAACATTTCAGAGAAGAGCCTCTGGAAAGGCCGTTCAGTGGGCTGCTTCCTGCCTCTTCCTCAGCTTTTATTTCCAGACTCCATCTACCTCCTCCTTCAAGAATCTTCTGCCTCAAACTAACCTTGCTGCTGACCTCAGTCCCATTATCTACTACCTTTAGAGTATCTAGATTCACTTATTCCCAATAACTGATCTCTTCCCTTTTCCTCATTTCCAATAGTCAACAGTTTCCTTCACCTTTGAAATCCCCTTAAAATGCTAATGTCTGTCTCCTAAAACCTGTCATGCTCTTGCATACCTCTGTTTATCCTGTGTGCCTAGTGGCCCCTGCACATGTCTTTCCCACCAGAGACAGAGAGGCCCCTGTCCCCTCACTCATGCTATGCTCTCGGCCTCCTACACGTGACTGCTCATGTTACTATTCTCCAAATTGTCAGTCTTTCTTCTTTAAATTTATGTAATTCTGACATATGCTTAAGAACTAGTGATTTATTTTCTAGTCTTTAAAGTATCTACCATGACCTCTACCTAATTGAATACTTTTCTTCCCCAAATTCTTTCTGCATTTCCTAGTGAATTACAAATGGATGCAAGCCATGATTTATATACATTTGCTGTTGGCCATTGGACTATTAACAAATGATATATTGCTGATTGAGATAGCAACATTTGGAATATCTAAGATGGTTTTTAGTAGCTGATAAATAGAAACTGTCCCCCAAATAGGTGTTACGTGGTGAATAAAAGGTGGTAGGTATGCAGAATAAATCTGATTCTACTGATAAAAATATTTCTGTATTGAAAAATCACTGTGAAATGCAGGTAATAGTTGGGTCATATTCTTTTGGAATTGGTAAAGTGTTAGAATTTTATAGGTGACAGTGAGTTGCCTGGGTTTTCCCTTTTTGCATCTAACATTCCAGACTTGGGTCTGGAGAAGTCAGCACCCATAAATGCCAATTGGAAAAGGCAAAATAGTGTACATAGTAAAATAAAATCCCAATAAAAGCCTGTCCTCTCTAGCTAAAGGACCAGAATACGTGAGGCCTAAAGATACAGAAAACTTTTAGGCAATAACTGTTCTACTCCAGACAAACACCACAGAAAAACTACAGCCCCCTCCCCAACCCTACCAGCAAAGTCCACTTTGGGAGTCTAGACTTCCACCCCTGCCAGTCTGCAATAAGGCAACCCAGTACTGACTCCCCCAGTCCCTGGGCATCAGAGAAGGCCTGAAAAGGTATTGCCAGAGTCGCTCCAGATCTTTGCTCAAAACCCATCCACCCCCAACTTTAGTAGGACTGTCCTTGCTCACAACCCTCCAACCCTCCCCCGACCAACCTTTAGCAGGAGTGAACATAAATCCTTAAGCTAAAGGGTCCAGAGATAAGAAAGGAAGCTACACACAAAAAAAAAAAAAAAAAAAAGAAAAAGAAGAAACAGATGGAACCGCTTGAGACCAAGATGGCAACGAATCTGACCTCCAACTGACCCTGAGTCTCATTATATGTTGATTTTTACCACATTAGCATATTAAATGACACACCTACTCGTGGCCAGAACCAGACATTAAGGACCAAAAATGTATATAAAGGGGGTAGTATCCCACTCCCTCAAAAAAGCCCTGCCCCTTCCCTGGTTAACTAAGGCATGTGCCTCCCCATCCTCTGCCTCACTCCTCTTCCCTTTGTCTTTACAGTTAAATCACTTTCACCAGGTGGGTGAGAAGTTGATCTATGAACTTACTTCCTGCTTCTCCATTTTTTTTGCCCATTGAATAAGGGTTGTACTGTGTGGATCTCTCGTTATTCGCCTACTCGAAAAAAAAGAACCCTCCCCTGCTGAGCTGGGCCTGAACAAGGTCCATACGACTTAATTCTGTAACATAAGGAGCCAGGATATTCATCCTCAGCAGGTGGTAATGCCGATGGTAATGAGTGACCATCTCAGCAGTGTCCCTGAAGACCACAGAGACCCTGGACTTCCACTTCCACCCAGCAAGAACAAGGCACACTGACCCCTCCCTGCAGACGTGGTTTCAGAGTCAGGACTCTCACCACTATCCAAAGGTAATGAGGCTCTTCCGTGATGTCAGGTTAGGCAAAAGGAGGCGCAGGAACAAGGCACCCATGCCCCTCCCAGCAGGGGGTATCAGTGAAGGTCCAGTGAGAGCCAGAACTCCCAACCCCACTGAGCAGTAACAAGGAACCCCTCACTCCCTGGGTGAGAACAGAGACAAATCCAAAACCTGGAGACCATGACCTGGACCCTCATTTCCACCAGGCAGTAATGAGATGGCTTGTCATCCCCTGCCAGAGTGGTGTCAGAAGAGGCAAGTCAAACAGAAAATTTATATAATATCCAGAATCTCATAATGTAATACTCAAAACACCCAGGTTTTTATTGAGAATCACTCATAGTAAGAACCAAGATGATCACAACATATATGAGAAAGGACAAAGACACTCAACGGACACCAACAACAAGATGTCAGACACACTGGAATCATCTGATTCCAACATTCTTGCATAGCACTGCTATTTGGTAGGAAAATAAAGAGATCTGATTTATTTGCAGCAAGAACATTCAGTAAGTAGGAAATGGGAGAAAACAAAACCACTGTCTTAGTTTATTTAGTTTACATTGTTTTCTAAACTGCTTCATGCAGAGTCTTGCATTAAGAATACAAAATTTGGGGCTTCCCTGGTGGCACAGTGGTTGAGAGTCTGCCTGCCGATACAGGGGACACGGGTTCGTGCCCCGGTCTGGGAAGATCCCACATGCCGCGGAGCGGCTGGGCCCGTAAGCCAATAGGGAATCCAACAGGGCTACAGCAGTCTGGTATGAATCATAAGAATTTCTTTATTCCAGGACATGTTTTACTGCCTGGGATATCTACTACTACGGCCCAGAGTTTGGGGAAAGTCCTTAGTTTACTGTCTTGTGGATGTGGGTAAATGATGTGGAAGCACTCATAGATTATGGGAAGTTGCATCCTGGAACACTGAGTAAGCTTCATAAATAACAGTGTTAATCACAGAGAATAAGGTGGTATGAGATACACTATATGATATTGCCATGGACCGTAAACCTTTTCAGACAGGGCTGGATGGTGAAAGGAGGAACCACCCCCGAGTCAGGAGGACCTGGGTTCTGGTCCCAGCTCAGTGCCTGACTGAAGAGAAATTACTTAATCTCTCTGATCATCAGTTTTTTTATCCAGTGTGTGAGATGAGGGATGTCAAAGCCAGTTGTAAAATGCTATCATTCTCACTACTCAGTATAAATACCTACAATCTTCACAGTTGTCTTACAAAACAGAACATGTTATGCATCTTCAGGATTATTTTGTTACAACTACACAAACAAAACAATCTATGTGTAAAAAATGGTATTTAAATTTCTATGAAGACAGTTATATATTTTAATTTTGATCTTTTTTAGTAGTGTACATTTTGATCTCCTTAAAAGTACCTTTTATGGCTACCGCATATATACCCCAGGGTCGGTTAACTCAGAAAGCCACTAGACTGATGTCATACACATTTGATCTGACGTCCCGTTGTGAATTCAGTTTTTCCATTTGTGAGGGTCTCCTGATCCTAAGAGGCTTTGCAGTGGCACACCAGGGACTGGTGTGGTCAGATCATGGCATAAGACCCACATCTATGAAACAACTACAGTCCAACTCCAAAAAAAGATGTAAGTGGCATGTGTCAAAGAAGAAATAGAGTTCTATATTGCGTTTTAGGTTTAAAAGCTGTCAGAAGTATCTTAGCCGAATCCACCTTGTCATAAACAAGGTAGCGGGAGGGAACAGAGAATCACTGTTTCAAAAGCTAGGAACCTCACTGAAATCATTAAGATGTTGTGAAACAAAGCTTTCCTCTGGTGTACCAAGAAGCCATTTGAATGTGTTTTTCTGTGTCCTCTGTAATACTTTCTAGCAGACAGGGCTCACTTTTTCTTGTTGCTATCGCTATATTCCTTTTCCCCAATTGTTTGTTGACATTATTGTTTTGATTTGTCTTTTAAAACTTGCAAAATAATGTGTGAAAGTTATGCAGAAGATGTAAAGAATAAAAATAAATGAACACTCATGTGTAACCACTCTTCCTAAAAAGAAAACTTACCCATATCTTTGAAGGCCTCTGTTGGTCCTTCTTTAAGCCTAACCTGTTTGTTATTTCCACTGTTTTTCTTTACAGTTTCATCAATATGAATATACTGCTAAATAAGATATTGCTTTGACTTGCATATTTTGAACTTTAAAAAATGGAATCATACTGTATGTATTCTGCAACTAGCTTTTTTGCTCAGTGTTATAATATTCATTATTATGAAAATTTTACTGTAGTCTATTGTCATTGCTTTATTGTATCCCTTATAAATTTATACTAAGCAAATGCATCTATTCCAATTGATTGGATTGTTTTTCCCCCATTTTTGATATTACAATAAAAACAGCTATGAATATTCTTAAATGAGTTTTCTATATAAAGGAGCTGGAATTTCTCTAGGTTATACACAGTGCAATTGCTGTGTCAAAATGTTTACACATTCACACCTACTAAATTATGAGAAACTGTTTTCCAAGGTGGTTGTAAGAATTTACATCCCTACAAGCAGTTTAAAGACAATGTCACCTTTTTAAAATGTGTCCAAGTTGGTGTTGTTCAGGAAATGGTATCTCACTGTGTTTTAATTTACATTTCCTTAATTACTAAGGCAGCAGACAAAGAAAAATAATTTTAGTTATTAATAAATGCCATGAAAAATAAACAAGTCAAGGAGAAAAAGATGGAAAGGGGTTACTTCGGAAGAAGGATCAGGGGAGAGGTCTCCCCATGGAGGGTCATCAGTGTTAGAAACAAGTGACAAGATGGGGTGAGCCAGGTAGTGAGGTAGGGGCAGGGGGCTGCAGGGCAGAACAAGTGGGTTCCAGCTCTAAGAAGAGGCAGAACAGTCTTTCCTTTTAAGTGCTGAAACTAAGTATTTTTAGTTGATAAGTTAGAGAACAGGCCAGAAGGATCTCAGCTAGACTGGGAGATTTAAACAGATGGTGTTGAAGAGAAAACAGAGCTTTGGGTATGAAAAGGAGGTGTGGAGGGAGCCATACATGGTGCCTATTTATTCTCTTAATTAGGATCTGAATTACTTTGCATTATAAAAAAATCACATGTGAAAACAATTTTTTAAAAATCCTTGAAAAAAATTAACCTGTCATGAATTATGCAAATATTTTAAACTTAAAAGAACAATTAAGATCTTTCTATATTTACACAATTTAAACAAATTTTGATCTATTGAATTTAAGATCTGTGTGGTTTTATAGGACAATGCCCTGTCTGTGTTAAATCTAGATGAAGCATTTCCAGTCCTTTGGAGATGCCTCTTATTATTCCCCAAGTTTTATTATCTGCAGTCCCAATGGGTCATTCATTTTCTGGAGTGAAAAATAATCCTTGCTTTCCTACCTTGAATGTTAAGCTGAGTTGAGTGCCGCCATTAATTCCTAGAAAAGGATTCACTTGCTATTGATCAAGTGGAGTCTAGAGGAGCCCAAAGGAAATTTTTCTTAGTGGATCACTTAGGGTTCTCTTGCAAGCAGATGCCAAGATGAAATCAGACATGTAAGTGATCTGCTGGGGAAACACCTGTGGAGGATAAAGAAGTGATGGAGCAGGAGTAGGAGGGAAAAGCATTCAAACTGCCCTGCAGATCTGACATCTGTGAAAGGAGACAGGGAAGGAGGGAGGATTGTGGAAGAAGAGCCTCAGACTTCAATGCAACTCTGAGAAAGTCTTGGCTACATGTGTAGGGAGTCCCGGAGCAAAGGCTGCCAGCTATGGTAATCCCACACGGGGCAGGGAGGGCCCTGTTCCATTATCCAAACATTGGCTGGGAGCAGCCTGGGGAGAGCATACCCTCAGTGTAAAGGCTGTTGGAGGTCCCAAAGGTCCAGAGGCACAGCAGCTGGAGGCTGTCACTTTCTCCCACTCCTCACAGTAGGTTCTTTTGAAGGGTGAGTTGGAAAATGTACTTCCTTAGCTGCCACTTAGAAATAAAATATATCAAATTTGCTCTAACAAGATGCTTACAGTCTTTGATGTCTGCATAACAATGAAATATGATAAATACATCTGGGTTTCTAATCAATATGCTGACCTATCAATTACCCTGTATAAGAATAGTTCACTGGTTTTCCTAATGATATTGAAGGGAAATAAGAATTATTTGGCTCAAGAGATTATTTTATAGGACTTTGTTTATAAACAAATTAAAACCTCACAGTATTTTTCAATAAAGAATATTCCATTTAGTTTATATTTTTAATTCTCCAAAACCATTCCTTGAATGAGCCCGCCCCCTGCCCCCTTGAACACATTTGTTTTTGGTTCAGTTTGATTTACTAATTTATCTCAATAGTTATAACATCAGATTTATTTTAAAATTCCTTCATAACCATTTAGTGACAATTTTTTTTTTTTTAATTTTTGGCTGTGTTGGGTCTTCATTTCTGTACGAGGGCTTTCTCTAGTTGTGGCAAGCGAGGGCCACTCTTCATTGTGGTGCGTGGGCCTCTCACTATCAAGGCCTCTCGTTGCGGAGCACAGGCTCCAGATGCCCAGGCTCAGTAGTTGTGGCTCATGGGCCTAGTTGCTCTGCGGCATGTGGGATCTTCCCAGACCAGGGCTCGAACCTGTGTCCCCTGCATTGGCAGGCAGATTCTCAACCACTGCACCACCAGGGAAGCCCTAGTGACAATTTTTTACTCTGATTATAAATAGAAAACAAGAAAATATTGAGATGTATATTTGTGCATGTGTTGTGGTCTATGTCTTTTTATTTCCAACTCCCAAACTTCTTGGCTATTCTGGTTAGTTTTTACATGGCTTAAACAGAGGTTTTCTGTGTATCTCAAAAGTTTTCCTTATGGAACGTTTTTCTACAACATTTTGCTCGATTAATTTAGATGTGATTTCCCAAAGGGCACCTGACTTGAAAAAATTATTTTATTCATTCAGGGATTGACAATGCCCAGATTTTAGGAGAACGAAAAAACCTCAGAGAGTATGGGGAGGAGTGAAGTAAAAACTGCAACATAGTTTTGAATGTTGAGTTTTCACTGTGAGTATATTTCAAAGGTATCTATGTACATTTTAACATTCTGAATAAAGATGTGCAATCTAAACAAGTTCAGATTGACTACAGTTCAGGGTTTTAAAGCATGTAAACTCTTTGGGGAGCTTTAGCTTTATAAACCTTGTAATAACAAAGCCACATGAGTCCTACAATCATTATTCATACTTCTTAGTTTCTCACCTGGGAAGCATTATTGACTCTTCTTTCTGCAGAGCATACCTCATTTTAAAACACATTGAATTATGGTTATCAAATAGTGTTATAGTAAATAATCTTGTTTGGTTAGTGTACATGAAAGGCTAATTGTGTGGAGATAGAGAGCAAAGTGTTGCAATTTTGCCTAAGATTGGAGAGGGTAAAGGTTAAATAGTTCCTTGAAAACATAAAAACAGAGAGCAGAAAACAACTCTCAATACTATTCTCTGCCATCTTCTTCACACAAGACATATATTATGTCAGTGAATTCAGATAACTAAAAAGCCAAGTGAAAGCAGGTATAAAAATCTCCTATCTTTTACTTTACCTTTTGTTAGATATTGGCAGGTTTGTTATAACTCAGTGGGTAGCATCACCTGGAACATAGAATTTACCGGTTGTGGTTCGTTGTGTTGTTTTAGCTGTAGCTTCAGGGTTTCAAATATATATTTTTACTTATTACAGCCTATCTTCAGCTTTTATTATACCACTTCACAGGTAGTATAAGAACCTTACAGCAGTGTACTGTTTTCTCCCTTTGGGCGTTTTTGCTATTATTATCACAGGTTTAATTAACCACTTATACATTTTATTTACCCACCTTTTGATGGATATTTGGGTTGCTTCACTTTTTGGTTATTATGAATAATTCTGCCAGGAACAGTCATGTGTTGAGTCTTTCTGTAGACATAATGTTTTCATTTCTCTTGAGTAGTTACCTACTAGTGGGATTTTGCTAGGACATGTGGTAAATTTCTGTTTAACAATTTAAGAAAGTGCTGAGCTGGTTTCCAAAGTGGCTGTACCATTTTACATTCCTGCCAGCAATGTTCCTCCCCACATCCTCACCAATATTTATCTTCTTTCTCTTCATTGTTAGCCATTCTTGTGGATGTGACTGGGGTTTTAATTTGCATTTCCCTAATAGCTAATGATATTGAACATCTCTTCACGTGGCATTCACCATTTGTATACCTTCTTTAGGGGAAATGTCTATTCAAATCTTTTGTCCATTTTTAAACTGAATTATTTTGTCTTCTTCTTATTGAGTTTTTAAGAGTTCTTTACATATCCTGGCTATAAGTTCTTTATCAGATATGAATGGCAGATATTTTCTCACAGTCTGTGGCTTATCTTTCCACTATTTTTTTCAGTATTTTTTCCAGTTTATTGAGGTATGAATGACAAATTAAAATTGTATATATTTAGGCTGTACACGTGATTTTTTAAAATGCCATATGTGATGATTTAATATACATATGTATTGTGAAATGATTCCCACAATCAAGTTAATGAACACATCCATTACCTCACATAGTTAGCTTTTCTTAGTGAATTTCAAGTATACATTATAGTATTAACTATAGTCACTAGGCTGTACGTTAGATCCCCAGAACTCGTTCATCTTATAACTGGAAGTTTGTACCCTTTGACCAGCATCTCCCCATTTTGTCCACGTCCAAGCCTCTGGAAACTACCATTCTACTCTCTGGCTTTATGAGTTCAACTTTTTCAGATTCCAGATGTAAGTGAAATCACACAGCATTTACCTATTTGTGTCTGGCTCATTTCACTTAGCATAATGTCCTCCAGGTTCACGCAAATGGCAGGATTTCATTCTTTGTTATGGATAAATAATATTTCATTATATGTCTTTATAGATATATGTGAAATATATATATGTATTTGAATATATCACATTTTCTTTATTCATATAAAACCTCACAATATTATTTTTAATTTACAAATTAAACCAATATAGAGGCATATTCTGTAGTCTCCTTTTTCTATTTAACTGTAAGTACAGTGATTCTCTATTGTGCTCCTATCCTCAGGCACCCTTAATTGGTTTCTGTGAATAGGGTTTCTTCTGCATGAACACATGCTAATTATTTATTTGTAATTCCTCACACAAGAATTGCCATCCCTGACCCAGTGGTCCCAAACCACTCAGGTGTCTCTAGAATGTTCTGTGCCTAGTGATGCTGACATACAACTATGGAAACCAGCCCTCCTACAGTGTTTGTTATGTGATGTTCAGACCCCTCAGACTTGTTTGCCTCATTGACTTATTCCTATTAATACCACATCCCATTAAAGCAGAAAAACACAACAACTGGATACACATAAAAGAGGCCAAGCTTAACCAAGAAACTGGTTCTTTATCCCTCTGTTTCTGATGTTTGGTTTATCTAATTTACAATAGGAAATGGGGTGAATTGGCTCACTTACTAAAAGCAGAAGTAAGTGGAGAAGGAAAATTAATTAGTCAGAGCAAGGGTTCAGCATGCAGTAGCAGGTTGGCCATCTGTGCGGGAGAACAGAAAGCTGCATTCCTGCAGGAGGTCTCTCTAAAGGAAGCCATGCGGCCCAAGGAGGCGCAGAGAACTCTAGAACTGACATACATTTATGCTGTGTGTGATCTGCCTTTATCTAAACCTCTTTCTGTCTCACTAGAACTTCTTACTACCTGGCATGATTTACCCAGCATTAGCCCCAAAATTGCAGTAAACTTTCTGCGAAGAGAATAACTTTCCAGTTGGAAAACAGTATTCTTTGCTCTCCCAATGGCCTTACCTTCTGGGCCCCTGACTCTGCCTAGGCACCTTTGCCCCTGAATTGCTCTCACTGACCACCTGACTTTCTTTTGCTTCTGTCAAGACCCCTAAGCCCCCTTTAATGGAAACAAAGAGTGTTCAATGACAGTTGCAGGAATACCCATCAAAAACGGAACACAAGTCACTGACCTGTTAGAAGACGTTGCAAACCAAATAATTAGCTATTCTCAAAATCAAAGCTCACACTGGAAGCCAGAACTCCCAAAGCCAAAGAAACTACCTGACTGACAAAAATGTTAACATAGCCACTTCCCAGGAAAATCTGTCCTCTGCCACCTACATACTTCCCCTTGCTCAATCGTTTTTAGAGATGGGAAACTCTACTTAAGGAACCTACGGCACAACAGCCTGCTAAAACCTGAGGCTGAAAAATCTCATTGGAAACAAGCTGGATGTTTTGCCACTCAGATGGATTTTGGAGACACCCAGATGGCCACTTGGTCTCTTCTTGGTTACTTGCCGAAAATTTACTACACAGCATCCATTAGATTACACATCAGGACAAAGAGAATCTTGACGATCTCTTTTACAAGTTTTGGTGGGACAAGGATGAAAGTTAACTCTTTTATATGGCCCAGGGATCATGTATTAGTATCTCTGTGCTTTCGTCCAACGCATGGCTAAAGTTGTAGACTTGAAGCTCTCTATCTGTGTCTGTCTGTCTGTATTTTTGTCTATGAATGTGTAATAAGTTTCTACCTTTGGATGGTATTACAAAGTTGCACTATGAAATTTCTTAAAGAGAATTCTGTTTTGATTAGCCTAAACATAAACAGACACGCATAAATAGTTCTAAAATTACCAGAAATTAAGGAAACTGAACTTCTGATATTTTCATATGCTTAAAAAAGTATTCTTATGGAAACTAACTAAAAAGTTTTTAAAATTCAAGTTTACATAATTAAGGCAAACCTTTGTCAAAAAAGACTAGTTTAATATTATTGGTTTAATAAAAACAGCTATGTTTTCAACATCATACATTTTTATTCTACCTGGATATGCTCTTCCTAAACTTATAAAATTTTTCTGATTGAATAAACTAGCATTGTATCTACCAGATGTTTCAGATTATGAAAAATGTAAATTTTTGTTTAACCAAATTGAATCATTATTCAAACCAATCTTATCTTAACAGTGCTTATGCTTTGTGGTATGAAGATAGTTTCCAAGATCTTTAGGTAACTTAAAACATTAGACTTATGCTAAACTGAGTTAAATAATAGTATTCTTTAGATACCTATACATTTTTAAATAAGCTAAAATCCTGAAAATTCATTACTAAACATAATTTTAAGTTGATATGGTTTTGCCTCTAATTTTCACATGGAAAAGAGAGGGTACAGACTTTTTACTTACTATAATATTTTATGTTAATACTTCTCTTCTTCATTTTAGAATCCCTCTTTTAAGACGCCTGATCTCCAGAACTCTAAAACGCTCATCTTTTCCACTTCCTCTCAACAATTGTTCAAATGATTTTGCAGTAACAACGCCAAACAAGAGTCTTCAGGAGATTATTCCTTAGACCCAGATTTGACCCACTCAAAGGTTTATGATTGTCTCTGTGTTGTTCAACAATGAATGACATTTCTTGGTCATGAACAAAACTGAGGCCCAACAGTTTTGAATTTTACCTGTGATTTGTGATCTCAGAAAATAGCAACAGTTAAGAAATCACCTTATCCTCTGTTTTCTGAAATCCTCCACCTTTTGTGTACCACAAAGAACCACCCCACTTAAGATAAGATTTGCTACCCAGGCCTTCTCAGGATTCCCCTAAGACCTGGAGATCACTCCCTTGTTTATCTGTGACCAGGGAAACACCAACTTTTCCCCTTTTGCTTTAACCTGCTGATAAGACCAGGCACTGATCTCTCAACTTCCCTTTCTTTGTTCCATGAAATATTAGCTGAGCTCAGAACTGTTTGTCATTCTCAAACTAGCCAAACACAGAGATGAACCTTCCTGTTCATCTAACTGACTGAGACTTCACCTAATTGCAAAATAATTCCAATTGTAAATCAGCCCCACCTGTAACTTTCCTACTTTCCCTAAAAAAGTCTAAGGCAAAAACCACCCTGCAAGACATTCTGATCTTCTTATTGCAAAAGCCTGAATAAAATCAATCCTCTTACTTATTTTTTGTCTTTGAAAACATGAATAAGGGCACATATATCCAGCAATCTATGTGGGCATATTTTGTTACATACATTAATGGGGCATACTTAGCTATACTGACAGCTGTATTAGCATCCTAAAAAGAACTAAATAATTTATATAGCCAAATGAGGGACAATGTGGAGAGAATCACCTGGAGTGGGGTGGAGAAACTGACTTAAATGTGCTAATTTTTCCAGGATTTTTTACTTTTCAAAAATTCGAAACTGAGGGCAAGAGATGCACCATTAATTTATGTGAGATAGTTTCATAATTAAGCAAGTACACTTAAGGAGCGTATTAAACTACTACTTTGGGAATAATTTTAGAATAACAGCAAAGTTGCAAAAATAGTACAGACTGTTCCTTGTACCCAGTTCCCAGTTTCCCCTAATGTCTCCATTTTATCTCATTTAAGAGTGTAAGTTATACTTCTTAAATTTTTTATGGTTTCCTTAGAGTTTACAATATGCATTTTTGAAATAAACTACTCCCACCTTGAAATAACACCACACCACTTCATGAGTTCAGGAACTTTATAACATAGCATTCCCAATTCTTTTCTCCCATCCTTGTGACGTGGCTGTCATTAATTTCACTTATCCATGTGCCATAATTCCTTAACACATTGTTACTACTCTCCCTTAAAACTGTTATATGTTATCCATTAGGCCACCAGGGCTGATAAAAAGTTATTTTTTAGATTGATTAAGAAGCGGAAAACTCAAGGATTTCATTTTACCAGCATTCATTTCTCCTTGGAAGTTCCTCCTTTATGTAGATATAATTTTCTGATCTTTGTCAGTTGTTCTGTTTTTAATGTTTGTGGTAACATAGGTGCCAAAGGCTTCAAATTCCTCTAATGTCCTTGTTTTTGTCTCTCCTCTTTTTTTTTTTTTTTAATATTTACTTATTTGGCTGAGCCAGGTCTTAGTTGTGGCATTCAGGATCTGGTTCCCTGACCAGGGATCAAACCTGGGCCCCCTGAATTGGGAGCACAGAGTCTTAACCACTGGACCACCAGGGAAGGCCCTTGTCTCTCATCTTGATGTTGGGGCTTCCCTAAGTACTGTTGCTCAGCTCGAGTCTGTGTCTTGCAGTTCTTTTGGCAGTGATCTACTCTTAACTATCCTGGAGGCCTGCAGGTGTGATGGTAAACTGTGAGGGAGGGAAAACATTCTATAATCTTGCAGTAAATCCCAGTCTCTAGCGGGCCTCTGTTTGAGGGTGTGGCCTTCACAAGTGTTTCTGACTCTCCCCAGGGATATGGCTCTTTCCCCTGCCCCTACTCCTTGCCTTGACTGCAGCATTTCCTTGAAGCCCTATCCCCTGCTGATATGTTCCCCCAACACACCGCATCACATGAGAAAGGAAGGATGTAGAAGGCTGAATTGGGGGAGAATTTATTTCCTCTAGCTGGGATGAGATTTCAGAATTGCATTCTGGCCAAGTCCTTTCTCTGGAGAGTAAGATTCTGCTACATAGAAAGCTCCATTGCCACCCCTTCATCTCCATCCCCTCCAGAGCCACCAGGGCACCTCTCTCCAACCTCACCATGAGAGCCTGCAGGGGTTCCTGAATGGAACACCCCACAAGAGTCTGGCTCCCAGGATTTTCTCCCTCTCAATTAGTCATTCATAAGTCCCCCTGCAAATGAAGCAGAAATCAGGACCCATCATGATCGCCATTGATTCTAGTTGTCTAAATTAGGGACCTCTATGCTCCTCGGGTACCCTAGTTGTTCACACTGAGGACTGTCATGCCCCAGTGACAATATCATAAAAGGTGAAGAGCCTGTAATAAAAGCAACAGTAGATGCTAGAGATGTGTTCTTGAACATGTACATTCATGACAGTATAGCCAAATAAATATTTCACATATTAAGAAAAATTAACCAGGTAGTGATTAAAAAGTACAATCCCTAAGTGAATACCCAATTCCACCTGCCAAAAGGGATGTCCAATGATGTTATAGGGAATTTGCTATAAGACTCAAAGTGCCCTCTCTATAAAGTACAGGCAAGACTCGAAGCTCCACGGTCTGGAGAGGGTAGGGTAGGAGGGGGAAGGCAAGGTGTATTCTGGAAAAGAAAATGTGTAGAACACCCTAGGGATATCATAAAAGGCTACTGTAGATGACTTTAACCCAGGCCTTGGTCCTCCAGTCCCAGTGTCTACACTAAAGATTAGAACTTAAGCTCACCTAACCCATTTCTGACTTCTGGGTGTTCCACACATGTTTCTAAACTCTGGAGAATGGAGACTGTCTATTTTGGGGAGAGTGAGAAGAAATGTGGTCAGGACAATATACAAAAGATTTAGAGAAAATGAGGATATGCTTAATTTTTGGATTTGAATATACTGCATTGGTCTGTCGAAATGTGTGTGTGTGTGTGTGTGTGTGTGTGTGTGTGTGTGTGTGTATCTGTGTGTACAGTCTTTGTGAGGCTTTTCTAACTTCAGAAGTATAAAAGGTTACTAACACAAAACATCATTTACAAGTTTAATTACTTATCTTTTTATTATACTTGGTTTTGTAAGTTTGAAATAATAATCATTAGTTTGAATTTTTGTGTTAATTATTCTGAGTGAAGTTGGCAAAGGTGGATGGAAACTATAACAAATTAAATATTCAAAATTAAGTATAAAAAAAGTTCTATTTCTGGGTTGATGAAAGTAAAAAACTTATATGGGAAAAGTGGTGTTCATATTTGCAACAACGTGGATGAATCTAGAGGACATCATGCTAAGAGAAAGCCAGACAGAGAAAGGCAAATACTGCCTATTATCAATTATATGCAGAATCTACAAAGAAAAAAGTCAAACTCATAGAAACAGAGGGGTGTTTGCCAAGGGCTAGGGTTGGGGGAAATAAGGAGAGGGTGGCAACAGGGTACAAACTTTGTATGAGATGAAAGTCTTAGGATCTAATGTACAACATGGTGAACAGAGCTGATAATACTGTATTGTATAACTGAAATTTGCTGAGAAAGTATTGATACAACTTAAATGTAAATATGCGAGATGAAATAACGATGGAATTGTGAACAAAGGAGATTCTGAGAGTATAAATCTCCGGGAAACGGCCAAAATCCTGGGAGAATTTCAGAGTTTCAAAGGCTATGAAAATGGTGGGTTCAAGCCGAGATCCCCAAGAGATCTGAGGAACCAGGAAAAAATGTGATTTCCAGGTGGAATGAATAGAAAATTGACTAAGGTCTAGAAGACCCATGAGGGTGCAGGGATAGAGCTGTGGGGCGGATGTTTAGGGAGGGGCCGTGGTACAGCCTCCTCCTCTATTACTCCCTCCCACACCCTCAGGAGCCCTTTGTGACCAAACCACAGCTCTATGATATAGGCCTAGGGCTTTAGTCTCCAAGTACATGCCCTGTGCTCAGTTGCCTGCTGGCAGCCGTGTGATTCAGATAATGGAGAATGCTCTCTTTTCTCTGAAAAGCACTTTTGATACTTGGCAGTACTCCAGTTGCACTCTCTGTGTGAGTGACATCATCCTAGCCTTCCTGTGTGGACTGGGGCTCTATTTCCTGTTACTCCGCTACCTCAAGAATAATGTATCTTCACCACCTCCCAGGAAACATGAAAACATCAGGAAGGTAAGGAACCCTTGGGCCAGACCCACAAGCACAAGATCCTCTCTTCTTTTCTATCGTTATTTCCACTTTTCTCAGTCAACTACAGAGACTCCTGAAATGGGAAAGAATAGGACATCTATTCTCAAGTATAGAACATCATCCCTGTAAGGACAAGCCAGGCTGGGCAGGGGATAGAGTGAACACTAGGATTTCTAACCAAAGATCTCAGACCAGTTGCCCAGGTATGGTAGAGGGCTCCAGGGCAAGTCTCACACACCGTGACCGGAGGTCGAGGACTGGATACCGAGTTCAATCTCAGCCAGAGGACAGGCCCGTGAGCACTGGATCACCAGCTGTAAACAGGTGTCTCGGATGAGGGCTGATCTGCTGGCAGTGCTGAGGCCCTGAGAGCCTCAGAGCTGGCGCTGCAGTCGCTCTGGCCTTGGGAAGCAGAGACCCACCTGTTGGAGCTCAGAATGAATCCGTAGTTCAGAGAATGTGTGTGTTTTTTGAGCAGAGGAACAGTGACGAAAGAAATCCAGGGTGAATCTCACATTGAAAATCCTTCTTTATGTTCTTCAGAGAAGGAAAACAGAAAATATTTTTATCCTCTTTAAAAATGAGTGAAAGGTAACAAACGTAAGGTAGATAGCTAGTGGGAAGCAGCCGCATGGCACAGGGATATTGGCTTGGTGCTTTGTGACAGCCTAGAGGGGGGGGATAAGGAGGGTGGGAGGGAGGGAGACGCAAGAGGGAAGACATATGGGAACATATGTATATGTATAACTGATTCGCTTTGTTATAAAACAGAAACTAACAGACCATTGTAAAGTAATTATACCCCAATAAAGATGTTAAAAAAAAAATGAGTGAAAGGAAAGAAAAACCACAGAGCTCTGTTAGTTAAACGTAGAAAGTCATATTATGTTATGGACACTGAGTGTCTGATGCTTGTCTAGAGAGGGGAGAGTGAGAATTGGGTCCCAGGTCCTCATTTGTTCTGTCTCAGCATCAAATGGAGCCGAAGGGGAGACGCAAGATTAACAAGAAAAAGAGAGCTGTGAAAGGTAAGTTGTGCCATTCATCCCTGTGTGCCCCGAGGGTTAGCCCCCATCTCTCTCAGCCCTGAGGGCCCAGCTCCACAGGCTCCCAGGAGGCCAGTGGCAGGGCCTGTCCCTCAAGAAACAGAACCCTCAGGGAGGCTCCTGGGAAGGAGAGCAGAACCCAGATACCTCCCAGATTCCATGTGCACAATGAAGTGGTAAGGGGCCTGGAAAAGGGTGTGGTCCAGCAGGGGTGTGTGGGTTACAGTGGACCAACAGTGCCTGGGTTGGGAGGTGGGACCTCCAGGTCCAAACGTGGACAAGTTGTTTAACTTTGCTCAGATTCCTCTGTAAGGTGACCCCTGCCCATTCTCCCCCACATGGAGGATGTGAGGGCAGCAAGGGGTAATGGATATGGAAGTACTTTGTAAATGAAACACCCTTTCATGAGCTTCGCCATCACTGTCAGGGTTCATGTGGCTTTGGACGCTGGTGCTTGGGCTGCAATCTCCCAGTGGTGTCCCCTTAAAGGGACACTGCACTCAGCCTCCTGTAAGACCCCCTAGGCCCTTGCCTTCACCATCGTGACCCACTCTGCTGATTTCCAGCTTGCAGAAGTTCCCTGAAAGAGCTGGAAAACGCACGGGACCTGATTTCATTTCTGCGAAGGTAAAGAATCTTTCTCTTCTCTCCTGGGTTCTTCTTCCACCCAAAGCCTATGGTGTGACATCTGGGCTGCAGGGAGCCTGGGGCTGAAATGCGAGGGGGAGCCCTGAGGACAGCGTACGTCTAAAGCCCTGGGGTGAGGGACAGCAGAAGCACTGTGAAGTCAGCATAGGGGCCGTGGAGGGCCGTGGGCCCAAAGGGGTCCACCCCTGCCTGCCCTGCCCAGCCCTCTTGGCCCTGGGGGCTCCTGGCTGCAGCTTGTGCCTCATGTCTCCTGCAGCCACCTGGACAAGCTCCCTCACAAGGGCGGCTTCCATCAGCTCTCCTGTCAAGACCCCCTCGGTGAGGTGGGCAAAGCAGCGCCTGCTGCAGCCCACCAGCCCTGCAGGGAACCTGCAGAAGACGATGTTCCTGCCGTGTGCCCATCAGCTGCCCTGGTTCCTCTGACCCAGGGCTCTTTACCTGTGGCCTCCACCCTGTCAACAGAACCTCAAGACCAATGCAACGTGAAGAGAGTCACCCTCGGCACTGTTGCAAAGAGCTCACCTCCAGGTAATTCTTTTTTGGCATCTACCACTGCAGCCATCTTGAGTCTTGGCCTCGCATGCTATCACATTTTGTTCCTGTCCTTCTGGTGGAAGATTACCAAGGCCTTGTCCTTCCCCACCTCATCACAGAGTAAGTCCTGGCAAGAACACCTGTCCCACCAGCCACCAGGGGCCCCGTTCTCGGGAGGGCCCACAGACAAGCAGGTAGAGACTGGTAGCCCCTTATTTGACAACCCTGAAGTCCAGAAGCCGCTGGAGCTTCCAATCACCAAGAAAGTAAATCTAAACACTTGTAAGGAGAAAAAAAAGGATGGGTCATTCTCAGAACAAATGAGCTCAGACTACCGCCTGAACATGTTAGGGAATATGTGGAAATCACTGGGTGCTGAGCAGGACAACACAACCCCTCAATCTTTCTGGAACATGAAAGACAAAACAGAGCAGCTAGAGCAGCTAGCTGGTCCTCAGCAGCTCTTACACTCCGAGGTCTTGAGGGACCACTTGGAACAGAAATACAGCCGGCTCTACTGGGGTCTCCCCTCTCTGCCCAGCGAGTCGCTGGTGGACGTTACGAGCTCTGCTCAACAACCGGCACCCTTTGTTTTATTCAGGGGAGTTTCTCATGGCTTCTCAGTTTCAATTCAACCTAGAATACCTTTAGGTGCTTCCCAGGCCCCAGTCTTGCCCTACCCGGGGGTCCCACCCCAGCCTTTCACACAAAACTTGCCTCCCTGCCAGCCCCCACCTCTGGCTCAGATCCAGGCCCAGCCCTACCTCCCATCTTCTCTCCTATCCAGACCACCTTATTCTCCACCCCAGATGAGTACCTGTGGACTAGACTGTCCTACATTTCAGAACAAGACACTATATTTTATCCCAGCTGAAACTCAATGTCTGAAATGCCCCTTGTTGCAGAAGCAACTGAAAAGTGGGGAGCCTTCACCCTCTGTGGTCAAAAGGTCTCAGAAAGGCTTTAACCAACTCATTCTCACCCTTCCTCAAGACAGGGGATGCTCCCAGGCCCGAAAGTCAGCAGTTTCCATTCATCGTGAGGACTTAATTGGCCCTGATCTCCAGAAGCAACATCTTCAAAAGAGGCTCATCAAAGAGCAAAGCAAGAGGGGCCTGGCCTGCAGTATCCACCTGTCTCTGTCTCTGGAATTGAGCTCCTATCAGTGCCAATTTTTAGGGACTCATCAGGCACAGGGCAAGCAGGGACCCTGGCAGCCCTCTGCTTTTACGGGCAAAAGGAGACTGGACCGACAGAAGACAAGGTCCAGGTGCCCTAGGAGATCCCACAGGAAGGGTCAAATGCAATTCCAACCAGGGCAGGATTTCGGCAAGGGTCTAAGGCCATATCTGAGGAGGATCTCAAAAGCTTCCTCCAGGACCAGCCTCCCAGTCAAGTTTCTGCCAAGAAACTCTGAAAAGGAGTCAGAAAGATACTTGATGAGGCCCTTGAAGAGTAACTCTGGAAACTGTTTACCCAGTAGCCCAGAGCAGAAACATCTAGAAAAATTCTTGAAAGCCCATTTGAGCACAAAGTCGAGGCAGATTAATCAAGGTATGACGCCTGTGATTGTGCGTCAATCCTGGCTTGCTGCCAACTGTGCTTCTTATAAGCCCCACCCTCACGAGGAAATCAGAAATCTAGCAACCTCGAAGTATTGGAAACCCTGTGTAAACTCCTCCCGCGAGCTTTCCTTCCTCAGTCCAAGCACTCGGCAGATGCTGGAAGCACATGTTTTAAGGTGGCGGGTAAGGCACAGGTGGGGCTTACCCAACCAGGCCTTTGAGCCCATAAATCTCAAGCCAGGTGGGGCTCAACCCTTGTCCTCTCCAAGGTCCACCTTTTCCCCCTCTGCCACCTGTCAATCTAGAGCACACTCAAAAGCCAACTTTGCTAATAAGCTCTCTGGAAAACCTCAGCCCCATCAGGGAATGACAGTGATAACAAAAGCAACAGTTCCCACCCTGGTGAGTCCCCTCCCTGTTCCCTCACCTGAGCATACAGAAATCCAGAGGGCCCTGGGAAAGACTTCACCTGGTGACAGGTATGGGCCCTCAGAGGCCCCTCTGACTGGACAGGAGGGCAGACTGCCTTATCAGATGCCCACAGTCAACCTCATGGGCAGAAGCTGGGAGAATGGGCCTGTCTTGGGCTTTCCAGCCACTAGGAAAACGCTGTCACCACCAACAAAGTCAGTTGCCCAACATCCAAAGGAGCCATGCCTTAAAACACAGGTGGCTCAAGGCCGTGCCACCGGTGAGCTCCTTCCAGACTCTCACAGTGACATCCTCCTTCAAGACTATGCCATTGGCATGCGCCTCCAGGACTTTGCCACCAATGTGCTCCTTCAAGACCATCACACTGATGTGCTCCTTTCTTCAGACATCTTGGCTTCTCACAGGTCTCTTTCTAGTTCCCAGAGGGAACACGCTAGTGAGGACGCACCAGCTTTCCAGGTGGTGCCATATGACCTCAACGTCAGTGAACAGAGCAGCCGGGGGCAGCAGAAATTCAAAACACCACAACTTCAGGACCCATTTAAAAGCCAGAGCAACGTGCCTGCCCCAGCTGAGGAGTGGAGGTGCGTTAGGAGCCTCCAACCTGGAGACCATGAAGAAACGAGAAGCAACCAGCAACAACAGGAACCCGGGAAACCAAAAGTTAGGGACCCGTGTAAGGGCCAGTTTGCCTCGACTGAGGGGAGGGAGGACAATTGGAAGCCCAAACCAGGAGAGTATAAAGAAAGGTCTTCAGGACTAAAGGCTTCGCAAGCAAGTGGGATGAGCCACGCTTCTCAGGTCAGGGAAAGAGGAGAGTCCCTTGGGAGCAAACACCCCCAGCTCTCACCAGGGAAGAGACAGCTTTCACCAGAAAGCCAAAAAAGGATGAGGCAGTATGTTAGCCACAATAAAACAGGCAAAGGAATAGAAGAATCCCTTCAAAAAGGCAAGCCGGCATCAGCCACTGCTCACCAGCAGAAACCAATCAAAGGCAAACCTGTTGTAGAGAGCAGGGCTATTGACCCTTGTGCGATTGCAAGAGCTGTTGCACAGGTCCTAAGAGAGAAACTGGGGCTTCACCAAGGACTCTGTGCCTCAAAGTTAAATCAGCACCCAGAACAGCTCCAGGCCCCAGCAGAGGGGCACTCCCACTACCACAGGGTTCTCTCCTCTTCAGAACAGAGAAGGGTGTTGAAAGATACAGCCTACAGTCACCAAGCCAGCCCCAAGGACCACAGCTACCTTAACAAGAGCAGGCATACCACAGGCAGGGGCGACAAGTTAGCCTTCCCACCCAGGGAACTGGAGCCCCCAGTCAGACGCTGCCAGCATGGACCAAGGGTGGCCGGTGACTCAGGCCACCTGCGCCATCACCCAACATGTCCTCAAAAATGTGTTCCCTCTGGTCAGCCAGAGTGTGCTTCTCATGCCTTTCCTGGGAGGAAAGTAGTGCCAAAAAAAGTTCAGTTCACGGAAAGAAAACCTGCTTCTTCTCACGTTAACAGATCATCTATGTGATAATGGCTTCTCTTCCTACCACAATTTTTATTGTTTCCCAAAATACATGTTTTTTCTCTTGAGAGGTGGTGGTCTCTGTCTGTGCCCTGCTCGGGGGAAGGGAAGGGATCAGGGTCCACTCTTCCCAGGTGCCTGCTCTGGCTTCCGGATGGGATAGGGCCATGGAGGGAGGTTGATCCCAGCGTGGAATACTCATCCTCACCTCAATTCCCTCACTGCACTTAAGTTTCCATAATAGCAGCATCACAGAAACAAGCAACAGCATTCAGGACGTGTCAAGGTGAACTAAACCTAAAGACCTCCCCCTTCTCAGGAACCGGCTCAGTCCTCTCCTGCTCTCTCTCTACCTTGAACTTGTGGGACTGTAGGGGAGGGGTTTGCAGAGGCTGAAATTCCCCTCAGGCTCCAGAAAGGGTCACAGACAAGTTCACATGTCAGAATAAGGAGGGGAGTTTGGGGGCAGTGCTAGCCCAGAGTCCAGAGGTGGCAGAAACCTTGCCCCCATGTCTTGGTGGGGATAGATGATGCCTGCCCTGGAAGCTACTTCTCTCCCCGATGGAGCTGGGTTTGAGATGGGCTGGGAGTGTCACCCGGCCTCTGCCTTTCTCACAGTCTGGAGCAGCGGTGAGAACAAAGACTACGCACTCCCAGCTCTGAGGGTGTGAGGTGAGGACCATGGAGGCCGCCAAAGGCCGTCCACTCCTGCCCCAGAGGAGAGGACTGCCCTACTCACAGTGTCCACCTCCCCCAGGGAGCAAGCAGGGACGTGACTGTGTTTACAGTCACCTCACTGTCTGTCATGTTCCCGTAGGGTGGGATGCAGAGGACGGAGGCAAGTGGCAGAGGTGCCCATAAATGGCACAGTGACCAAGGAGCCCCTGGCGTCCCACCACCGTGTACCGGCCCAGAGAAAAGAAGTTAGGGGCCAGTGGCTCACGGTGGCCCCAGCCCAGACTCTCCCCCGACTCCAGCTCCCAGGGCCCAGACAGAGGGAAGGCGCCTGGAGCTCCCCTCCACAGAGGGTCAGGCTCCCAGAGGCCGCGGAGCCGCCAAGCAGGGAAGCTTCACTGCCCCACAAGGTAGTTAATCAACTTTCACAGGACTGGGGGCTCACGACAGACTCGCGGTGTGTGACCTTTACCTAAACGTGTGGCCCAAGGAGGCTCCCAGGGGACAGGTGGGACTTAACAGGCTCAGGGACTGTGCTGGGGTCGTAGCAAGTCTCACCTGCTATCAGCCTTACTCACCCCAGAGCCTGGAGAGGGGAGAGGCCAGCAGACAGGATGTGTCACTCAGTGGGTGGGAAGTGACCTGTGGAGAACGAGGGTGCCGTCAGCTTTCCTCTCCGGCCCGTCCACACAGGAAACCAGGGAGACAGGAGCAATTCTACAGAGCAATTTGGGGCTCTGTGTCACAGTCACTCCCGTGGTGGAAAGTCCTGCTCCAGGAGGGTCCCCTGATCCAGGTGACAGCTTGAATGGCCCTGCCCTATGCCTGTCAGGACCCCAACATGTGGGACCAGGACCTGCAGGGGGGGAGCAGGCACAGGCCTGCTTGTGCTGTGGTTTCTCCCTGAAGCCAGGTCTCACCTCTGGGCTCCATCCTCCAGGTTGGACACAGCACTGGGGGCACAGCCAGGGCCTGAGGGAGGAGCTGGAACCCAGAGCACAGAACAACCTCCAGAGCTCAGGAGAGGGTGGCACAGAGCGGAGACCCTGAGCCTGACTGCTGCCGGGTCCTCTCAGGGGCACCAAGAGATGAGTGCTGGGTTTGAGGGTGCTGGACGCCCAAGGCACGTGTCGAGAGAAGTGACACAGAGGGACACTGACAGAACAGCAAGAAACAAGAAGGTGCAAGTCCCTTTGCCCTTCTGCTGTGAGGTGCAGAAAGGCCAGCAATGGAGGGCCCCTCACTAAAAGTCCCCAACACAGGGACCCACACTCACCCCACACGGGGACCCACATTGATTCCACACGGGGACCCACAGTGACCTCACACGTGGACTCACACTGATTCCACACAGTGACCCACACTCACCCCACACAGGGACCTCTCAGAGATAATACACAGACTTCACAGAGACGTCTCACAGGAGCCTTATACAGAGCCCTCTATGAGAAGAGAAATCTCCAGAGACCTGCACACAGTTCCATGCAGTCCACACACAGGCGCCCAGTGCCCCACCGAGACCACAGAGACCCTTCAAACAGCGGCCTGACACCCACTCAAATGAGCCTGAGCCACCAGCTGGCTCTGAGTGCATCCCAAGCCATGTAGCAAACTGAAGGGGCAGAAGGAGATCGGTACCAGTGCCCACAGAGAAAATTCTTGTGTAGTTTTTAATTACTTCTGAAAAAAAAGAATTACACATTACCCATGAAAACCCACAGAATCCTTTCCTTCACGGGTTTTACTTAGCTTGAGCTCTGACTCACAGCTGAAAGAATGACAGACTTTGAAAAGGAGCAAAACTCTGCCAGCATCTAATGAGGGAAAAATCTTTGTCCAATTTTAAATATCATTCGGTCAAATGGCATCAGGGGGTCACATGCTTTGTTTTGCTGGGGACAAGTTCCTGCACTCAAAGTGACTTCTCTCCTTTGGAAACATGATGCAGAGAGGCCTACAGCAAGTGGGATCCATGGTGAAATGAACCAGCAAAGAGGCATCTAACCCCTACTTCCTAGCTGTGCAAACGGCATGGGATTTCGCACAGAATAGCTTGTGTCAGGTTTGTGAGGTTTGCTTCATTTTTCAGTGAAGTCAGCCACCTTATCAAACACACGAAGCTTATTCACAAATGTGACAGATTTTTGGCAATATCTCTATTACATTAACTGGCATATTTGTACTTAACTGCCTAATATTAAATGATATTGTTTATTTTACTCCTTTTAAAATATAGTAGTACAGTCAAGATGGTTGTATGGTATGCATGTCTCTAGAACATGAAAAAATCCTAATGTTCACCTATGATAACTTAAACTTCTGAACCATTTAGAAGAATTCATATTTTATATAATTCTAAGAAACGTGCATTTTCCAAGACTCAGGAAATTTATATTTTATTTATTTATTACAGGGCTACAAAAAGGATACATTGCTTAAAAGAATTCTGAAATCTTAGAAAAGATGTCACTTAATTGGTGCTTGAAATATATATTACCTCATATTGCTTGGGAATTGGCATTTTAACATCTGTTAAAGAAAGTATACCTTTAATCGGCATTTCTATTATAATAATAATAGAGGTCTCACTGTCTGCCTAATACTTTCCAAACTGCACTCAGTTGAGACTACGTATTTCTCATTGGTCATAAATTCTGTTGCCCTTTACATGGTAAAATCTGGATGACGTACAGATGTCAAGTATTATGTCTGGTTAAGTCTCTCAGGTCACTCTGTGGGGTAACAGTGTCATGGTCCTTTCTCTCAAAAGAGAAGTGAGCTGATGTGAGGGCCCTGTGTATTTTTTTTAATTAAGAAAAATATTCAGGCTGTAAAGTATTTTTAAAAATCATAGCTATTAATTTTTTGAAATGTGCTCCCTTTGTGACATTTTCTTATGTTATGGAATCACAGAACTTTGGAAAGTAGCCACAGATGTCCTCTAATAGCCAATCAATAATATTTACTAACTAGACTAGCTGATCATTCTCCTATAGATGCCCACACCTACAACATCTCACATTCATGAAAATGACACTCTCTTTTCGGAAGTTTAAGCCAATATTTCTAAACCATGTGTTTGAGATAAAACTAAATTCTAGTAAGAGGCGTTATAAAATAATGTAATTAATTCCCAACAAAATATATGAGGATTTAGGAAATACTGGCATCTTTCATAGGAAAACACAGTTGCCTCATCTCATCCTGATAACAAGAAATGTGAGTGACACAGCTCTTTGGTCTAAGCATTTGTGTGTGTGTGTGTGTGCTTTAGCTGGTCCTCTGGATTGGATGCATTAATATTCTATTTTTAAGATGTGTGGGCTAGAATATTTTTACATAAGTGATGCATAGGATATGTGGTTTATAAATTAGGCTCTATGGCCATTCTTATCCCTCATGGAATGGAACATGAGGGTAAACAGAACAACCAGCACAAACAGTTTCTGGAAAAACGATTACATTCCCTTGAACTTTCCCAGTAGAAGAAAAAAGGTGGAGACTTCAGGTAGGCAGCTGAGATACATTTGCCCCACAAATAAGTACATAAATTTTAGTCTATTAAAACTGGAAGGGGGGCTTCCGAGAAGATGGCGGAAGAGTAAGGCGCGGAGATCACCTTCCCCCCCACAGATACACCAGAAATACATCTACACGTGGAACAACTCCTACAAAACACCTAATGAATGCTGGCAGAAGACCTCAGACCTCCCAAAAGGCAAGTAACCTCCCACGTACCTGGGTAGGGCAAAAGAAAACAGAATAAACAGACACAAAAGGATAGGGACGGGACCTGCACCAGTGGGAGGGAGCTGTGAAGGAGAAAAGGTTTCCACACACTAGGAAGGCCCTTCGCGGGCGGAGACTGCGGGTGGCGCAGGGGGAAGCTTCGGAGCCGCGGAGAGCACAGCAATAGGGGTGCGGAGGGCAAGGCGGAGAGGTTCCCGCACAGAGGATCGGTGCCAACCGGCACTCACCAGCCCGAGAGGCTTGTCTGCTCCCCCGCCGGGGCGGGCGGGGCTGGGAGCTGAAGCTCGGGCTTTAGTCGGAGCGCAGGGAGAGGACTGGGGTTGGCGGCATGAACACAGCCTGCAGGGGGTCAGTGCACCACGGCTGGCCGGGACGGAGTCCGGGGAAAAGTCTGGACCTGCCGAAGAGGCAAGAGACTTTTTCTTCCCTCTTTGTTTCCTGGTGCGCGAGGAGAGGGGATTAAGAACGTTGCTTAAAGGAGCTCCAGAGACGGGCGCGAGCCGCGGCTAAAAGCGCGGACACCAGAGACAGGCATGAGACGCTAAGGCTGCTGCTGCCGCCACCAAGAAGCCTGTGTGCAAGCACAGGTCACTATACACACCCCGCTTCCGGGGAGCCTGTGCAGCCCGCCACTGCCAGGGTCCCGGGATCCAGGGACAACTCCCCCGGGAGAACGCATGGCGCGCCTCAGCCTGGTGCAACGTCACGCCGGCCTCTGCCACCGCAGGCTCGCCCCGCACTCTGTGCCCCTCCCTCCGCACCGGCCTGAGTGAGCCAGAGCCCCCAAACCAGCGGCTCCTTTAACCCCGTCCTGTCTGAGCGAAGAACAGACGTCCTCCGGCGACCTACAAGCAGAGGAGGGGCCAAATCCAAAGCTGAGCCCCTGGGAGCTGTGAGAACAAAGAAGAGAAAGGGAAATCTCTCCCAGCAGCCTCAGGAGCAGCGGATAAAAGCTCCACAATCAACTTGATGTACCCTGCGTCTGTGGAATACATGAATAGACAACGAATCATCCCAAATTAAGGAGGTGGGCTTTGAGAGCAAGATTTATGATTTTTTCCCCTTTTCCTCTTTTTATGAGTGTGTATGTGTATGCTTCTGTGTCAGATTTTGTCTGTATAGCTTCGCTTCCACCACTTGTCCTAGGGTTCTATCCGTCCGTTTTTTTTTCTCTCTTAATAATTATGTTTTATTTTAATAACTTTATTATATTTTATCTTACTTTATTTTACTTTACTTTATCTTCTTTCTTTCTTTTTTCCCTTCCTTCCCTCCTTCTATCCATCCTCCCTCCCTCCCTCCTTTCTTTCTTTTTCTTTCTTTCTTTCTTCTACTAATTCTTTCTTTCTACTTTTTCTCCCTTTTATTCTAAGCCGTGTGGATGAAAGGCTCTTGCTGCTGCAGCCAGGAGTCAGTGCTGTGCCTCTGAGGTGGGAGAGCCAAGTTCAGGAC